>NC_139971.1:21707787-22155287 GCF_963993115.1 Abramis brama
CCATGAAATTTTGCATGCTTGTTAATGATGTTATTTTACATATGCTCACCAATTTTTGTGAAGTTCTGAGTTTTCATTTAGGATTTATAGGCTTTTTAGTGAATTTTGCCACGCCCATTTTATAAATGACCCTATTACAGCCATCCAAATGCAAAAGTTCAACTTTTTTTTGATAATTATTGATCTAGAGAGTCCAGAGAATTGTCCTAGACTGGTTTGGTTCCGATTGGGCAAAAAACCTAGGACTAGTTCGCAAAAGTAGGTTTTTAACATGTTTGCGAATATTAAATGAACGGTTTAATTGACAGCAATGGTTCTTGAGGCAAAGTTGTTCAGTATGAGGAGATCTATCAACTGATATGCATATTGTGTGGATGTATGCAACACCACGTGATTACAGAGCCGAAAAATCTCGTTAGCGCCAACTAGTGGCCGATTTCTTTCAAAATTCTTACAGACCTCTTGGGCCATGAGTCGAACATGCCCATCGAGTTTCGTTCCGATCAGCCTCCGTTAACCTTGTCTAATAGGTGCTCAAACTTCATTGGCCGATGGCGGCCATGTTTTTTGAGATACGCCAATGTCCTCATAGGCATACATGGCAACTTGGACCAAGACACTGCATACCAATTTTCAAGTCAATCGGACAAACGGTCAGGTGGTTATAGCCCTTTTCATGTTTTTTTCAAGTTATAGCGCCACCTTCTGTTCAATTGTCGCGATTTTTTTACTGTGACCTCAAATTGAACTATTACACATGTGTACCGAGTTTGGTGAAGATACCTCATTTATTTCTCGAGTTATAGCCGTTTTAGTAAAATAGGCTCCTCCCACAACGTACGTTTTGGCGCCCCCTAGCGACCGTGAATCGAAATTTCAACTTTTTTTCGATAATTATTGATAGTCAGACTCCAGAGAACATTTCTGCACTGGTTTGGTTCCAATCGGACGAAAAACTTAGGACTAGTTCGCAAAAGTAAGTTTTTGAGAAAATTCAAAATGGCGGAAAATTTTCCCAGGCGGAAATGAAATCGGAGATATACGTTTTGACCGTCTTGAGCCAAGGATTACAGTGATATAAGACACTTGATTCTATGACAAACCGTCTAGGAGTTATGGCTGATTTCATACTTTTGCTTGCTATAGCGCCACCTATTGACCAATCGGGGTCATACTTTGATAGGTTCTCCCCAAATTGAGGACTACCATTTGGCTGGTAGTCCTCAACTTCGTGCTTGAACCCCTAATAAAAATCAGGGCAATTACAATAGGGTTTCAGCACTTCGTGCTTGAACCCCTAATAAAAATCAGCACAATTACAATAGGGTTTCAGCACTTCGTGCTTGAACCCCTAATAAGAAGAGACGTTTTGGACAGTTATAGCGCCACCTATTGTCCGATCTTCACGAAACTTGGCATGCTTCTTCACCATGCTATGGCACATCTGCTCATCGATTTTTGTGAAGTTTGGGGTTTTCCCTTAGGTTGTGTAGGCTTTTGAGTGTTTTTTTGTCCCGCCCCTTTCCTAAATGACCCTGTTACAGCCAGGCAAATGCAAAAGTTCAACTTTTTTTCGATAATTATTGATCTAGAGACTCCAGAGAACTGTGCTAGACTGGTCTGGTCTGGATTGGGCCAAAAACCTAGGACTAGTTCGCAAAAGTAGGTTTTTGACAAAATTGGCCATAACAATTTTTTTGATCTATCAACTGATATGCATATTGTGTGGATATTTGTAACACCACGTGATTACAGAGCTGTAAAACTCGTTAGCGCCAACTAGTGGCCGATTTCTTTCAAAATTGTTACAGACCTCTATGGCCTTGAGTCGAACATGCCCATCGAGTTTCGTTCCGATCGGCCTCCGTTAACCTTGTCTAATAGGTGCTCAAAATTCATTGGCCGATGGCGGCCATGTTTTTCGAGATACGCCAATGTCCTCATACACATACATGGCACCTTGGACCAAGACACTGCATGCCAATTTTCAAGTCAATCGGACTAATGGTCAGGTGGTTATAGCCTGTTTTATGTTTTTTTCATGTTATAGCGCCACCATGTGGCCAATTGCCGCGGTTTTTTTACTGTGACCTCAGATTGACCTCTTACACATGTGTACCAAGTTTGGTGAAGATACCTCATTTACTTCTGGAGTTATAGCCATTTTAGTAAAATAGGCCCCTCCCACAACGTACGTTTTGGCGCCCCTTACCGTCCGTGAGTCGAAATTTCAACTTTTTTTCGATAGTTTTTGATAATCAGACTCTAGAGAACATTTCTGCACTGGTTTGGTTCCGATCGGGCGAAAAACCTAGGACTAGTTCGCAAAAGTATGTTTTTGACAAAATTCAAAATGGCGGAAAATCTATCATGGCGGAAATGAAATCGGAGATATACGTTTTGTTCGTCAGGCGTCCAGCTTTCCAATGATATAAGACACTTGAGTCTACGTCATACGGTCTAGTAGTTATGAGCAGTTTCGCGCTTTTGGTTGCTATAGCGCCACCTATGGGCCAATCGGGGTCATACTTTTATAGGTTCTCCCCAAATTGAGGACTACCATTTGGCCAAGTTTCAAGGTTCCAGCTCTTACGGTTTGGTCTGCACAATGCGTTTTAGGGGAAAATAATAATAATAATAATAATAATTAAAGCTGCAAGCAGCATTTATCGGGGTTCAAGCATTTAAGGCCTTTAAGCACATAAGCATTTAAGACATTAAGTTTTATTTAGAAAGCTTTTAACCACTGAAATAATAGATGGAAAAGTCCATTTACAGCCAATACAGGCAATTTACCATAGGAAATATATGGTTTTCAAACCTTTTTAACAGTTATAGCGCCACCTATGGTCCGATCAACATGAAATTTGGCATGCTTGTTTAGAATATTATGGCACATATGCTCACCAATTTTCGTGAAGTTCTGAGTTTTCGTTTAGGATTTATAAGCTTTTGAGTGCATTTTGCCACGCCCATTTTCTTTATGACCCAATTATAGCCATACGAAAAATTCAAAAGTTCAACTTTTTTTCGATAATTATTGATCAGGAGAGTCCAGAGAATTGTCCTAGACTGGTCTGGTTCCGATCGGGCGAAAAACCAGGGACTAGTTCGCAAAAGTAGGTTTTTAACATATTCGCGAATAATTAATGAACGATTTGATTGACAGCAATGGTTCTTGAGGCAATGTTGTTCAGCATGAGCAGATCTATCAAATGATATGCAGTTTGTGACAATAAGTGGGCCAAGACACTGCATACTAATTTTCAAGTCAATCGGACTAACGGTCAGGTGGTTAAAGCCTGTTTTATGTTTTTTTCATGTTATAGCGCCACCATGTGGCCAATCGCCGCAATTTTTTACTGTGACCTCAGATTGACCTCTTACACATGTTTACCGAGTTTGGTGAAGATACCTCATTTACTTCTGGAGTTATAGCCATTTTAGTAAAATAGGCCCCTCCCACAACGTACGTTTTGGCGCCCCTTAGCGTCCGTGAATCGAAATTTCAACTTTTTTTCGATAATTATTGATATTCAAACTCCAGAGAACATTTCTGTACTGGTTTGGTTCCGATCGGGCGAAAAACCTAGGACTAGTTCGCAAAAGTAGGTTTTTGGCAAAATTCAAAATGGCGGAAAATCTATCATGGCGGAAATGAAATCGGAGATATACGTTTTGTTCGTCAGGCATCCAGCTTTCCAATGATATAAGACACTTGAGTCTACGACATACGGTCTAGGAGTTCTGAGCAGTTTCGCGCTTTTGGTCGCTGTAGCGCCACCTATGGGCCGATTTGGCTAAGTCCGTGTATCTGAGTAGCGAGCAATACTACTACCATTTGACCAAGTATCACGTCTCTAGGCCTTACGGTTTTGGCTGCACGATGCGTTTTAGGGAAGAATAATAATAATTAAAGCTGCAAGCAGCATTTAGCGGGGTTCAAGCATTTAGGGTCTTTAAGCACATAAGGCAGTTTAGTGAGTTGTCTGAGTTTTTGTTTAGGATTTACAGGCTTTTGAGTGTTTTTTGCCATAACCATTTTCTAAATGATCCTGTTATGGCTACCCAATGGGTAAAGTTTAAGTTTTTTATATAATTATTGATCTAGAGCTTCCAGAAAATTGTACTGCACTGGTATATTTCCGATCGGGCTAAAAACCGATGGCGGCATAGACATACATGGCACCTTGGACCAAGACACTGCATGCCAATTTTAAAGTCAATCGAACTAATGGTCAGGTGGTTATAGCCCTTTTCCTGTTTTTGTGATTATATGGCCTGATCTCCATTTTAAATAATTATTTTAAAGGTGCTGTAGAATGCATTGATATATTTTAAATTGTTCTCTGATATCTCTGAAACAGAAATGTCTTCAACAGTCAAGTAGTGGATAAAATCACTAATGTTACTTTCTGCTTGCGGTAGGGGTTGTAATGGAAATATAACATTAGTTGGAACTGCCCCCTTCTTCAGTATCAAACGATGAGCGAAACCTGCTTGATATTGTCCCACTCCCAGGTTAGAAAAACTGTCTGTGGTAAAATGGGCAGAGCAAACTAACAGCTTTGAATTAAAATGGTGAGGTATCCTGTTGTAAACATCAACCATGCCTGTTGACAGTTTTGTGGGAAGGGAATGAAAAGTTCTCAAATCTGCAGCACAGCCTCGAACATAACATTTATATCCATGATCTGCCATTTTCACTATTGTCCTTGCTTGCTTCTTCACAATACCTGCAGATCTTCTGATGATTCAGCTGTGCAGGTCCACGTTAACACTGCCTGGCCTAGAACATGGGCTGGTATATGCAAATTTGGGGGGTATAAATATTAATGATCCTGACTCCAACGTCACAGTCAGTGTTATGCTGGGATTCACTCATTTTTCAGCGGTCTTTTGCAAACAGGAGATTTACACATGAAGGAGGAAACAATGGTGTTTGAGGCTCACGGTATGTCAGTTCCATGTCCAGAACTCTTATCATTCAACTATGCCAAGATAAATACAGTTTTCAATTGTATGGCACCTTTAAAATAGATGATTAGTAATATAATGCTTACTTGTAGTCTGAAATGGCTTTAACAAAAGAAGAAAAATAGTCTTAGATTTCTGTTCACTCTAATCATGTACAAATAAAGTAGCACATTAAGATTACATTTATTTGAATGCATTAGTGAGTGTGTGATTGTGCTGTGTGTGCAGCGTATCAATACTAAAAGTGAAGGTGTAGTTGATATCTTTGGTGATAATATCTGTAGTAATCATAAAAAAATCAATTAAGAAATAAAGAATTAAAATTACAAATAATATTCTATTAAGATATGAGTTACAATAACATGATTTGCAATAGTAATAATATCAATAATATATGCACAATACACACAGATTAGACTATCAGGTCTGTGTCTTACAAAAACATTAGTATTGCAGCCAATGTGAGTCTGTGGGATTTATAAACAGACAAAATATGATTTGAAATGTTATTTTAATGATTTTATTAAGTTTAAACAATATTTCAAATGGAAAAAAAATGAAAAATAATATTTTAGTGAGCAGAATGAACCAATGAGTGGTCTTCATCTGGTGGTTAAAATGTAAATGAAAACAATAATACTTAAACAATAATACTTAATACACTAACCATGCTTGAACACACACATGCACACACATTTTGTTGTAGATGTAGATATTTAAAATAAAAGATAGGTAACAAAATGATAATTGCAAATCTCCTCTGTATAACACCATTTTCAGATTGAGGGGCAGAATTGTTCAAACTGAGAGCTCAGTACAAATGAAGTGATAAACTTTGACAAAACATGATTGTGTTATAATAGGTGATTTTCATGCAAGTAATTATATACTTTATACAAAAATTAATGCAAAAGCACAGGTGAAAATATTTTATTAAGTAGAATGTCCTGCAGAGGGCAGTAGAAGACCACTAATTGACTCACTTTCATTTGAAAGACTTTTTTATCCACCAGTAAAACAAAGCAGTTTCTCCATGTTCTTTCCATTAAGCATGCTTACACACACAGACACACACAAACACAAACACATCCACACACACATCCACACACACACACACACACACACACACACACACACACACACACACACACACACACACACAAAGATAAATATGTTTTCCATGTTTTTAGGATGTGATATTGTGAAAATATCTTTTAATGGTCTAACCATTTCACATATTTCTTTGTGATCTGTATTACCAGTCCGTAATAATAATAATAATAATAATATTTAATTGTCTATAGGCATTTCTTTATCTAATAATATAAAACTTCATAATAATCATAATAAAAAATAAAAAATAAAATATATACAAATATCATAATAAAATAAAAAACATCATAATAAAAAAGATTGCTTTTTAAAGCATTTGTTTGTTTCCCAATACTGAAAGCGAATAAAAAGATCATGTGTAATCCTGCTGCTCCCTCCAGTGGACAACAGTGGTGTGTTTCTAGTGGTGCAACAGTTGAAGTGATTGATTGAATTAATGAATGAATGAATGGGAATTTGGTTTATCACTTATATCTCCGGAACCAAAAGGCGAAAAATTCTGAAACTCAGAGCATAGATAGTGCTTGAGGAGTCTTGTTGAATGAGACCATCGCGGTGTTTTTGGGCGATTGGGACCGGGAGTTCTGATCGTTCAAAGGCATATATTTCAGGGCTTCTATCTCTGGAAGGCCCAAGGCCCGCGACGATACGTTTCGATCAAGAGAGGTCCTTACCATCAAAATTTGAGCGTGCAGCGTCTTTCCGTTTTCGAGTTATGAGTGAATTTGTACTGGGGGGGCGTGGCCTAAATGGCGGCCTCCGTTTTTACTTTCGTTTCAGGATTCCATTCCTTAATTTGACAGAATTGTCAATAGTAATACTTCAATAGATGAGTTTTGACAAAATGTGATTGTAAATGTTAAAATAATGATTTCATAAAGTCTAAATATGAATTATATAACAATATTAGGGAGTAGTATGATGAAATGACAGCAGGGGGCAGTACAATACCACTTATTGACTTAATATGCCATGTTATATAATTTTTACCTTTTTAACTGTTATAGAGGCAAATTTTGTCCGATCTGTCTGAAATTCTTCATGCTTCTTAAGAGCAGAACTTCTTAAGTTCTGACTTGTTTTTATTAAAGAGATATAGGCTTTCGGGGACACTTGGTAAAGGCCACATTTTGAAGTGAACCTATTATAGCTAACCAAATGAAGTAGTTCAACTTTTTCTGACAATTATTGATCTAGTGAGTACAGAGAATTGTATTGCACTAGTTTTGAACATTATGATATGAAAATTATATGATCAGAGATTTACAGACCATTTTACAGATCAGACCATTTACAGCCAATACAGGCAGTTTACCATAGGAAACATATGGTTTTAAAGCCTTTTAACTGTTATAGCGCCACATTTGGTCCGATCTCCACATTTTTTTGCATGCTTGTTAATGATGATATGTCACATATGCTCACCAATTTTTGTGAAGTTCTGAGTTTTCATTTAGGATTTATAGGCTTTTGAGTGTATTTTGCAACGCCCATTTTATAAATGACCCTATTACAGCCACTCAAATGCAAAAGTTCAACTTTTTTTTGATAATTATTGATCTAGAGAGTCCAGAGAATTGTCCTAGACTGGTCTGGTTCAGATCGGGCGAAAAACCTAGGACTAGTTCGCAAAAGTAGGTTTTTAACATGTTTGCGAATATTTAATGAACGGTTTGATTGACAGCAATGGTTATAGAGGCAAAGTTGTTCAGCATGAGCAGATCTATCAAATGATATGCATTTTGTGACAATAAGTGTAACACCATGTGATTACAGAGCCATAAAACTCGTTAGCGCCAACTAGTGGCCGATTTCTTTCAAAATTTTTACAGACCTCTAGGGCCATGAGTCGAACATGCCCATCGAGTTTCGTTCCGATCGGCCTCCGTTAACCTTGTCTAATAGGTGCTCGACTTCATTGGCCAATGGCGGCCATGTTTTTTGAGATACGTCAATGTCCTCATAGACATACATGGCACCTTGGACCAAGACACTGCATACCAATTTTCAAGTCAATCAGACTAACGGTCAGGTGGTTATAGCCCTTTTCATGTTTTTTTCATGTTATAGCGCCACCTAGTGTTCAATCGTCGCTATTTTGTTACTGTGACCCCAGATTGAAATCCTACATATGTGTACCCAGTTTGGTGAAGCTATCTCATTTACTTTTTGAGTTATAGCCATTTTAGTAAAATAGGCTCCTCCCACAATGTTCATTTTGAGCCCCCTAGCGACTTTGAATCGAAATATCGACGTTATATCGATAATTATTGATCTTCAGACTCCAGAGAACATTTCTGCACTGGTTTGGTTCCGATCGGACGAAAAACCACGGACTAGTTCGCAAAAGTAGATTTTTGACAAAATTCAAAATGGCGGAAAATCTATCATGACGGAAATGAAATCGGAGATATACGTTTTGTTCGTCAGGCGTCCAGCTTTCCAATGATATAAGACACTTGAGTCTACGACATACGGTCTAGGAGTTATGAGCAGTTTCACGCTTTTGGTTGCTATAGCGCCACCTATAGGCCAATCGGGGTCATACTCTCTGAACCTTTCCTCGATTTTTGTACTACCATCTGACAAAGTTTCAAGTCTCCAGCACTTACGGTTTGGGCTGCACGATGCGTTTTAGCGGAGAAGAATAATAATAATAATAATAATAAAAATCAGTACAATTACAATAGGTGTTCAGCACTTCGTGCTTGAACCCCTAATAATAAAAATCAGGGCAATTACAATAGGGTTTCAGCACTTCGTGCTTGAACCCCTAATTAAAGCTGCAAGCAGCATTTATCGGGGTTCAAGCAGTTAAAGCCTTTTAGGCATTTAAGCACAAAAGCATCAAAAGTTATTAAGATTTATTTAGCAAGCATGTAACCACGGACATAATAGATGGAGAAGACCATTTACAGCCAATACAGGCAGTTTACCATGGGATATATATGGTTTTAAAGCTTTTTAACAGTTATAGCGCTACCTATGGTCCGATCTCCATAAAAATGTTTACTGTGACCTCAAATTGAAACCATACACATGTGTACTGAGTTTGGTGAAAATATCTCATTTACTTCTTGAGTTATAGCCATTTTAGTAAAATAGGCTCCTCCCACAACAATTTACCACATTCTAGTATTATTTACTATGATTCTAGCCTGATTTGCCATATTCTAGCATGATTTACCATGATATACTACATTCTAGTAGGATTTACCATTGTTTACTGTGATTGTATACTCTGACAAAATATGATTTATGAGTGATAAACTCTGACAAAATATGATTGTGCTACAATAGTAATTGTTATATACGTTATTTTTTAGTGTCTTATTGTTATATAAGTGATTTTTAGTGTATAATGAATGCCAAAGCATATGTGAGTAGACTTCATTAATACGTAGAATGGCCAGCAGAGGGCAGTAGAAGACCACTTATTGGCTCACTTTGACTTTAAACTTCATGATTTTCACCATTTTTCTGTACTAAATCAAACCAGTTTTTCCATTTTAACTCCATAATGCATGTTTACACACACACACACACACACACACACACACACACACACACACACACACACACAAAGACAAATGTTGTTGTTTTTTCAATGCTATTGGGATATGTCATTATGAAAATATATTTCAATGGTCTATAAACATTTCACAAAGTCTTTGTAAGCTATTAATCAGATGATTCAGAATTTATTCAGAAACCTAAGACTACACACACACATTATGTTGTAGATACAGACATTTGAAATATATAATGTGATCAAACTGTCAATACTAATACTTTAACAGATGGATTTTGACTAAATGTAATTGTAAATGTTAAAATAGTGATTTTATAAAGTCTAAATATGAATTATAGAACAATATGACAACATGACTATTTTAAACAGCAGGGGGCAGTAAAAAACCACTTATTGGCTTAATATGCCATTATATTCATATCATTTTCACCTTTTTAACTGTTATAGAGGCAAATTTTGTCAGATCTGTCTGAAAATTTTCATGCATGTTCAGAGTGATATTTCACATGTTCTGACTTGTTTTTAAGAAGGTTTGAACATTCTTTAAAGAGATATAGGCTTTCAGGGACAATTGGTAAAGGCCACATTTTGAAGTGAACCTATTATAGCAATCCAAATGCAAAAGTTCAACTTTTTTTTGATAATTATTGATCTAGAGAGTCCAGAGAATTGTCCTAGACTGGTTTGGTTCCGATCGGGCGAAAAACCTAGGACTAGTTCGCAAAAGCAGGTTTTTAACATATTCACAAATATTTAATGAACGGTTTGATTGACAGCAATGGTTCTTGAGGCAAAGTTGTTCAGCATGAGCAGATCTATCAAATGATATGCATATTGTGATGATATGTGTAACACCACGTGATTACAGAGCCATAAAACTCGTTAGCGCCAACTAGTGGCCGATTTCTTTTAAAATTCTTACAGACCTCCAGGGCCATGAGTCGAACATGCCCATCGAGTTTCGTTCCGATCGGCCTCTGTTAACCTTGTCTAATAGGTGCTCAAATTTATTGGCCAATGGCGGCTATGTTTTTTGAGATACACCAATGTCCTCATAGACATACATGGCACCTTGGACCAAGACACTGCATACCAATTTTCAAGTCAATCGGACTAACGGTCAGGTGGTTATAGCCTGTTTTATGTTTTTGTCATGTTATAGCGCCACCATGTGGCCGATCGCCGCGATTTTTTTACTGTGACCTCAGACTGACCTCCTACACATGTATACCAAGTTTGGTGAAGTTTACTGAATTACTTCTGGAGTTATAGCCATTTTAGTAAAATAGGCTCCTCCCACAACGTTAATTTTGCACCCCCTAGCGACTGTGAATCGAAATTTCAACTTTTTTTCGATAATTATTGATCTTCAGACTCCAGAGAACAATTCTGCACTGGTTTGGTTCCGATCGGGCGAAAAACCAGGGACTAGTTCGCAAAAGTAGATTTTCGACAAAATTCAAAATGGCGGAAAATCTATCATGACGGAAATAAAATCGGAGATATACGTTTTGTTCGTCAGGCGTCCAGCTTTCCAATGATATAAGACACTTGAGGCTGCGACATACGGTCTAGGAGTTATGAGCAGTTTCGCGCTTTTGGTCGCTATAGCGCCACCTATGGGCCAATCGGGGTCATAATCTCTGAACCTCTCCTCGATTTTTGTACTACCATCTGGCAAAGTTTCAAAGCTCTAGCCCTTACGGTTTGGGCTGCACGATGCGTTTTACGGCAGAATAATAATAATAATAATAATAATTAAAGCTGCAAGCAGCATTTAGCGGGGTTCAAGCATTTAGGGTCTTTAAGCACATAAGGCAGTTTAGTGAGTTGTCTGAGTTTTCGTTTAGGATTTACAGGCTTTTGAGTGTTTTTTGCCATACACATTTTCTAAATGATCCTATTATGGCTACCCAATGGGTAAAGTTTAAGTTTTTTATATAATTATTGATCTAGAGAGTCCAGAGAATTGTACTGCACTGATATATTTCCGATCGGGTGAAAAACATAGGACTAGTTCGCAAAAGTAGGTTTTTAACATAATCGCAAGTATTTAATGAACAAATTAATTGACAGCAGTAGTTTTTGAGGCAAAGTTGTTCAGTATGAGGAGATCTATCAAATGACATGCATCACGTGATTACAAAGCCGTAAAACCTGTTAGCGTCAACTAGTGGCCGATTTCTTTCAAAATTCTTACAGACCTCTAGGGCCACGAGTCGAACATGCCCACCGAGTTTCGTTCCGATCGACCTTCGTTAACCTTGTCTAAGAGGTGCACAAACTTTATTGGCCTATGGCGGCATAGACATACATGGCACCTTGGACCAAAACATTGCATGCCAATTTTAAAGTCAATCGAACTAATGGTCAGGTGGTTATAGCCCTTTTCATGTTTTAGTGATGTTTGGCCTGATCTCCATTTTAAATAATTATTTTAAAGGTGCCGTAGAATGCATTGATATATTTTAAATTGTTCTATGATATCTCTGAAACAGAAATGTCTTCAACAGTCAAGTAGTGGATAAAATCACTAACGTTACTTTCTGCTTGCGGTAGGGGTTGTAATGGAAATATAACATTAGTTGGAACTGCCCCCTTCTTCAGTATCAAACGATGAGCGAAACCTGCTTGATATTGTCCCAGGTTAGAAAAACTGTCAGTGGTGAAATGGGCAGAGCAAACTAACAGCTTTGAATTAAAATGGTAAGGTATCCTGTTGTAAAAATCAACCATGCCTGTTGGCAGTTCTCTTTTGTGGGAAGGGAATGAAAAGTTCTGAAATCCGCAGCACAGCCTCGAACATAACATTTATATCCATGATCTGACATTTTCACTATTGTCCTTGCTTGCTTCTTCACAATACCTGCAGAACTTCTGATGATTCGGCTGTGCAGGTCCACGTTAACACTGCCTGGCCTAGAACATGGGCTGGTATATGCAAATTGGGGGGGTATAAATATGAATGATCCCGACTCCAACGTCACAGTCGGTGTTATGCTGTAATTCACTCATTTTTCAGCGGTCTTTTGCAAACAGGAGATTTACACATGAAGGAGGAAACAATGGTGTTTGAGGCTCACGGTATGTCAGTTCCTTGTCCAGAACTCTTACCATTCAACTATGCCAAGATAAATACAGTTTTCAATTGTATGGCACCTTTAAAATAGTTGATTAGTAATATAATGCTTACTTGTAGTCTGAAATGGCTTTAACAAAAGAAGAAAAATATTCTTAGATGTCTGTTCATTCTAATCATGTACAAATAAAGTAGCACAGTAAGATTACATTTATTTGAATGCATTAGTGGGTGTGTGATTGCGCTGTGTGTGCAGCTTATCAATATTAAAAGTGAAGGTGTAGTTGATATCTTTGTTGATAATATCTGTAGTAATCAGAAAAAAACAATTAAGAAATAAAGAATTAAAATTACAAATAATATTCTGTTAAGATATGAGTTACAATAACATGATTTGCAATAGTAATAATATCAATACTATATGCACAATACACAAAGATTAGACTCTCAGGTCTGTGTCTTTCAAAAACATTAGTATTGCAGCCAATGTGAGTCTGTGGGATTTATAAACAGACAAGGGCGTAGATTTGGTTTGAACATTGGGGGGGTTGAAGTTTGGGTATGCCTCCTGATATTGTGATCATGGTATAAATATTGGGGGGGGTTGTAATGCATAGATTGAAATATTGGAGGGGAGATAACCCCCCTAACCCCCCCACAAACTACGCCCCTGTAAACAGACAAAATATGATTTGAAATGTTATTTTAATGATTTTATAAAGTTTAAACAATATTTCAAATGGAAACTAACTGGAAAATAATATTTTAGTAAGCAGAATGAAGCAATGAGTGGTCTTCTGGTGGTTAAAATGTAAATGAAAACAATAATACTTAAACAATAATACTTAATACAGTAACCATGCTTCAACACACACATGCAAACACATTTGGTTGTAGATGTAGATATTTTAAATTAAAGATAGGTAACAAAATGATAATTGCAAATCTCCTCCGTATAACACCATTTTCAGATTTCAAATTAATCACTGAGAGGCAGAATTGTTCAAACTGAGAGCTCAGTACAAATGAAGTGATAAACTGACAAAACATGATTGTGTTATAATAGGTGATTTTCATGCAAGCAATTTTATATAGTCTAATAAAAATGTATGCAAAAGCACAGGTAAAAATATTTTTATAAGTAGAATGTCCTGCAGAGGGCAGTAGAAGACCACTAATTGACTCACTTTCATTTGAAAGACTTTTTTATCCACCAGTAAAACAAAGCAGTTTCTCCATGTTCTTTCCATTAAGCATGCTTACACACACAGACACACACAGACACACACACACAAAGACAAATATGTTTTCAATGTTTTTGGGATGTTATTGTGAAAATATCTTTTAATGGTCTAACCATTTTCACATATTTCTTTGTGATCTGTATTATCAGTAATAATAATAATAAATAGCTTTAAGCATTTGCTTGTTGGCCAAAGCTGAAAGCTGATAAAAAGATTAATACTATGTCTAATACTGCTGCTCCCTCTAGTTGACAACAGTGGAATTACAGCCTCCATCTTACAATTTAAGTGAATGAATGGGAATTAGTTTTTTCACTTATATCTCGGGAACCAGATGGCGAAAAATTCTAAACCTCAGAGCATAGATAGTGCTTGAGGAGCCCTGTTGAATGAGACCATCACAGTGTTTTTGGGCGATTGGGGCCTGGAGCTATGACCATTCAAAGGCATGTCTTTTGGAGCAGTTTTCTCTGGAATGCCGAGGGCAAATTACACCACATTTGAATCGAAGCTAGCCAAGGATGGGCCCTTTCCAATGAGCCCTCACACAAGGTTCGGGGTGATCTGGTTCGGGAGTTACGGCCGTTCAAAGTCGGGGGTCCCGCGGACTAGCGTTCCGTGGGGGGGGCGCGCTCCCGAGGCCCGCGACGCTACGTTTCGATCAAGAGCCCGGAGAGGTCCTTACCATCAAAATTTGAGCGCGCGGCGACTTTCCGTTTTCGAGTTATGAGTGAATTTGTACTGGGGGGGCGTGGCCTAAATGGCGGACAAGGTTTTACTTTCGTTTTCTAAATGTAAAACAATTGTCAATAGTAACACTCCAATAGATGCATTTTGACAAAATGTGATTGTAAATGTTAAAATAATGATTTTATAAAGTATAAATATGAATTATATAACAATATTAGGGAGTAGTATGATGAAATGACAGCAGGGGGCAGTACAATACCACTTATTGGCTTAATATGCCATGTTATATCATTTTTACCTTTTTAACTGTTATAGAGGCAAATTTTGTCCGATCTGTCTGAAATTTTTCATGCTTGTTAAGAGTAACATGTTCTGACTAGATCTGAAAGATATTTAAAAGATATAGGCTTTTGGGGACACTTGGTCAAGGCTACATATTAAAGTGACCCTATTATAGCCATCCAAATGAAGAAGTTATACTTTTTCTGATAATTATTGATCTAGAGAGTCCAGAGAATTGTACTGCACTAGATTTGAATATTATGATTTGAAAATTATAAGATCATAAATGGAAAACACCATTTACAGCCAATACAGGCAATTTACCATAGAATATATATTGTTTTAAAGCTTTTTAACAGTTATAGCGCCACCTATGGTCCAATCTCCATAAAAATTCCCATGCTTCTTTAGCATGTTATGTCACATGTGCTCATCAATTTTTGTAAAGTTCTGAGTTTTTATTTATGATTTATAAACGTTTGAGTGTATTTTGACACGCCCATTTTCTAAATGATCATGTTATAGCCAAACAAAAGCAAAATTTTCTTCTTTTTTTCGATAATTATTGATCTAGAGAGTCCAGAGAATTGCCCTAGACTGGTCTGGTTCCGATCGGGCGAAAAACCTAGGACTAGTTCGCAAAAGTAGGTTTTTAACATGTTCACGAATATTTAATGAACGGTTTGATTGACAGCAATGTTTCTTGAGGCAAAGTTGTTCAGCATGAGTAGATCTATCAAATGATATGCATAATGTGACTATAAGTGTAACACCACGTGATTACAGAGCCATAAAACTCGTTAGCGCCAACTAGTGGCCGATTTCTTTCAAAAATTTTACAGACCTCTAGGGCCATGAGTCGAACATGCCCACCGAGTTTCGTTCCAATCGGCCTCCGTTAACCTTGTCTAATAGGTGCTCGACTTCATTGGCCAATGGCGGCCATGTTTTTTGAGATACGTCAATGTCCTCATAGACATACATGGCACCTTGGACCAAGACACTGCATACCAATTTTCAAGTCAATCAGACTAACAGTCAGGTGGTTATAGCCCTTTTCATGTTTCTTTCATGTTATAGCGCCACCTAGTGTTTAATCGTTGTGATTTTTTTACTGTGACCCCAGATTGAACTCCTACATATGTGTACCAAGTTTGGTGAAGCTATCTCATTTACTTTTTGAGTTATAGCCATTTTAGTAAAATAGGCTCCTCCCACAACGTTCATTTTGAGCCCCCTAGCGACTTTGAATCGAAATATCGACGTTTTTTCGATAATTATTGATCTTCAGACTCCAGAGAACATTTCTGCACTGGTTTGGTTCCGATCGGGCGAAAAACCTAGGACTAGTTTGCAAAAGTAGGTTTTTGACAAAATTCAAAATGGCGGAAAAATTTGCATACCGGAAATGAAATCGGAGATATACGTTTTGTTCGCCATGAGGTCTGGATTCCATTGATATAAGACACTTGAGTCTAGGACATACGGTCTAGGAGTTATGACCAGTTTCGCGCGTTTGGTCGCTATAGCGCCACCTATGGGCCAATCGGGGTCATACTCTCTGAACCTTTCCTCGATTTTTGTACTACCATCTGACAAAGTTTCAAGTCTCCAGCACTTACGGTTTGGGCTGCACGATGCGTTTTAGCGGAGAAGAATAATAATAATAATAATAATAAAAATCAGTACAATTACAATAGGTGTTCAGCACTTCGTGCTTGAACCCCTAATTAAAGCTGCAAGCAGCATTTATCGGGGTTCAAGCATTTAAGGCCTTTAAGCACATAAGCATTTAAGACATTAAGATTTGTTTAGAAAGCTTTTAACCACTGAAATAATAGATGGAAAAGTCCATTTACAGCCAATACAGGCAAGCTTTTTAACAGTTATAGCGCCACCTATAGTCCGATCTCCATGATATTTTGCATGCTTGTTAATGATGTTGTGGCACATATGCTCACCAATTTTCGTGAAGTTCTGAGTTTTCGTTTAGGATTTATAGGCTTTTGAGTGCATTTTGCCACGCCCATTTTCTTTATGACCCAATTATACCCATGCGAAAAATGAAAAGTTCAACTTTTTTTCGATAATTATTGATCTAGAGAGTCCAGAGAATTGTCCTAGACTGGTCTGGTTCTGATCGGGCGAAAAACCAGGGACTAGTTCGCAAAAGTAGGTTTTTAACATATTCATGAATATTTAATGAACAGTTTGATTGACAGTGATGGTTCTTGAGGCAAAGTTGTTCAGCATGAGCAGATCTATCAAATGATATGCATTTTGTGATGATAAGTGTAACACCACGTGATTACAGAGCCTTAAAACACGTTAGCGCCAACTAGTGGCCGATTTCTTTCAAAATTCTTACAGACCTCTAGGGGCTTGAGCCGAACATGCCCATCGAGTTTCGCTCCGATCGGACTTCGTTAACGATGCTCAAACCTCATTGGCCAATGGCAGCCATGTTTTTCGAGATACGCCAATATCCTTTTAGACATACATGGCCCCTTGGGCCAAGACACTGCATACCAAATTTCAAGTCATTCGGAAAAACGGTCAGTTGTCTATATGTTTTTATTTGTTTTGTAGCGCCACCATGTGGCCAATCGACGCAATTTTTTTACTGTGACCTCAGATTGACCTCTTACACATGTGTTCCAAGTTTGGTGAAGTTTACTTAATTACTTCTTGAGTTATAGCCATTTTAGTAAAATAGGCTCCTCCCACAACGTTAATTTTGCACCCCCTAGCGACCATTAATCGAAATTTCAACTTTTTTTCGATAATTATTGATCTTCAGACTCCAGAGAACAATTCCGCACTGGTTTGGTTCCGATCGGGCGAAAAACCAGGGACTAGTTCGCAAAAGTAGGTTTTTGACAAAATTCAAAATGGCGAAAAATCTATCATGGCGGAAATGAAATCGGAGATATACGTTTTTTTCTTCAGGAGCTCTGGATTTCAATGATATAAGACACTTGAAGCTACGCCTTACGGTCTGGGAGTTCTGAGCAGTTTTGCGCTTTTGATTGCTATAGCGCCACCTATGGGCCGATTGGGCTGAGTCCGTGTATCTGAGTAGCGAGCAATAGTACTACCATCTGGCAAAGTTTCAAGTCTCTAGGTCTTACGGTTTGGGCTGCACGATGCGTTTTATGGCGGAAAAATAATAATAATAAAAATCAGGACGATTACAATAGGGTTTCAGCACTTCGTGCTTGAACCCCTAATTAAAGCTGCAAGCAGCATTTATCGGGGTTCAAGCATTTAAGGCCTTTAAGCACATAAGCATTTAAGACATTAAGATTTGTTTAGAAAGCTTTTAACCACTGAAATAATAGATGGAAAAGTCCATTTACAGCCAATACAGGCAAGCTTTTTAACAGTTATAGCGCCACCTATAGTCCGATCTCCATGATATTTTGCATGCTTGTTAATGATGTTGTGGCACATATGCTCACCAATTTTCGTGAAGTTCTGAGTTTTCGTTTAGGATTTATAGGCTTTTGAGTGCATTTTGCCACGCCCATTTTCTTTATGACCCAATTATACCCATGCGAAAAATGCAAAAGTTCAACTTTTTTTCGATAATTATTGATCTAGAGAGTCCAGAGAATTGTCCTAGACTGGTCTGGTTCTGATCGGGCGAAAAACCAGGGACTAGTTCGCAAAAGTAGGTTTTTAACATATTCATGAATATTTAATGAACAGTTTGATTGACAGTGATGGTTCTTGAGGCAAAGTTGTTCAGCATGAGCAGATCTATCAAATGATATGCATTTTGTGATGATAAGTGTAACACCACGTGATTACAGAGCCTTAAAACTCGTTAGCGCCAACTAGTGGCCGATTTCTTTCAAAATTCTTACAGACCTCTAGGGGCTTGAGCCGAACATGCCCATCGAGTTTCGCTCCGATCGGACTTCGTTAACGATGCTCAAACCTCATTGGCCAATGGCAGCCATGTTTTTCGAGATACGCCAATATCCTTTTAGACATACATGGCCCCTTGGGCCAAGACACTGCATACCAAATTTCAAGTCATT
Organism: Abramis brama; assembly: GCF_963993115.1. Taxonomy (NCBI): domain Eukaryota; kingdom Metazoa; phylum Chordata; class Actinopteri; order Cypriniformes; family Leuciscidae; genus Abramis; species Abramis brama. The sequence goes on from NC_139971.1 coordinate 21,726,751, forward strand.
CGGAAAAACGGTCAGTTGTCTATATGTTTTTATTTGTTTTATAGCGCCACCATGTGGCCAATCGACGCAATTTTTTTACTGTGACCTCAGATTGACCTCTTACACATGTGTTCCAAGTTTGGTGAAGTTTACTTAATTACTTCTTGAGTTATAGCCATTTTAGTAAAATAGGCTCCTCCCACAACGTTAATTTTGCACCCCCTAGCGACCATTAATCGAAATTTCAACTTTTTTTCGATAATTATTGATCTTCAGACTCCAGAGAACAATTCCGCACTGGTTTGGTTCCGATCGGGCGAAAAACCAGGGACTAGTTCGCAAAAGTAGGTTTTTGACAAAATTCAAAATGGCGAAAAATCTATCATGGCGGAAATGAAATCGGAGATATACGTTTTTTTCTTCAGGAGCTCTGGATTTCAATGATATAAGACACTTGAAGCTACGCCTTACGGTCTGGGAGTTCTGAGCAGTTTTGCGCTTTTGATTGCTATAGCGCCACCTATGGGCCGATTGGGCTGAGTCCGTGTATCTGAGTAGCGAGCAATAGTACTACCATCTGGCAAAGTTTCAAGTCTCTAGGTCTTACGGTTTGGGCTGCACGATGCGTTTTATGGCGGAAAAATAATAATAATAAAAATCAGGACGATTACAATAGGGTTTCAGCACTTCGTGCTTGAACCCCTAATTAAAGCTGCAAGCAGCATTTATCGGGGTTCAAGCTATTAAGGCCTTTAAGGGTTTTTAAGCACAAAAGTTATCAAGTTTTATTTAGCAAGCATCTAACCACTGACATAATAGATGGAAAACACCATTTACAGTCAATACAGGCAATTTACCATAGGAAATATGTGGTTTTAAAGCTTTTTAACAGTTATAGTGCCACCTTTGGTCCGATGTCCATAAAATTTGGCATGCTTGTTAATGATGTTATGTGACATATGCTCACCAATTTTTGTGAAGTTTTGAGTTTTCATTTAGGATTTATAGGCTTTTTAGTGTATTTTGCCACGCCCATTTTATAAATGACCCTATTACAGCCATCCAAATGCAAAAGTTCAACTTTTTTTTGATAATTATTGATCTAGAGAGTCCAGAGAATTGTCCTAGACTGGTTTGGTTCCGATTGGGCAAAAAACCTAGGACTAGTTCGCAAAAGTAGGTTTTTAACATGTTTGCGAATATTAAATGAACGGTTTGATTGACAGCAATGGTTCTTGAGGCAAAGTTGTTCAGTATGAGGAGATCTATCAACGGATATGCATATTGTGTGGATGTATGCAACACCACGTGATTACAGAGCCGAGAAAACTCGTTAGCGCCAACTAGTGGCCGATTTCTTTCAAAATTCTTACAGACCGCTTGGGCCATGAGTCGAACATGCCCATCGAGTTTCGTTCCGATCAGCCTCCGTTAACCTTGTCTAATAGGTGCTCAAATTTCATTGGCCGATGGCGGCCATGTTTTTTGAGATACGTAAATGTCCTCATAGGCATACATGGCACCTTGGACCAAGACACTGCATACCAATTTTCAAGTCAATCGGACAAACGGTCAGGTGGTTATAGCCCTTTTCATGTTTTTTTCAAGTTATAGCGCCACCTACTGTTCAATCGTCGCGATTTTTTTACTGTGACCTCAAATTGAACTATTACACATGTGTACCGAGTTTGGTGAAGATACCTCATTTATTTCTCGAGTTATAGCCGTTTTAGTAAAATAGGCTCCTCCCACAACGTACGTTTTGGCGCCCCCTAGCGACCGTGAATCGAAATTTCAACTTTTTTTCGATAATTATTGATATTCAGACTCCAGAGAACATTTCTGCGCTGGTTTGGTTCCAATCGGACGAAAAACCTAGGACTAGTTCGCAAAAGTAGGTTTTTGAGAAAATTCAAAATGGCGGAAAATTTTCCCAGGCGGAAATGAAATCGGAGATATACGTTTTGACCGTCTTGAGCCAAGGATTACAGTGATATAAGACACTTGATTCTATGACAAACCGTCTAGGAGTTATGGCTGATTTCATACTTTTGCTTGCTATAGCGCCACCTATTGACCAATCGGGGTCATACTTTGATAGGTTCTCCCCAAATTGAGGACTACCATTTGGCTGAGTTTCAAGTCTCCAGCATTTACGGTTTGGGCTGCACGATGCGTTTTAGGGGAAAATAATAATAATAAAAATCAGAGCAATTACAATAGGGTTTCAGCACTTCGTGCTTGAACCCCTAATAATAATAATAATAATAATAATAATAATAAAAATCAGTACAATTACAATAGGGTTTCAGCACTTCGTGCTTGAACCCCTAATAATAATAAAAATCAGTACAATTACAATAGGGTTTCAGCACTTCGTGCTTGAACCCCTAATAATAATAAAAATCAGTACAATTACAATAGGGTTTCAGCACTTCGTGCTTGAACCCCTAAAAATCAGCACAATTACAATAGGGTTTCAGCACTTCGTGCTTGAACCCCTAATAAGAAGAGACGTTTTGGACAGTTATAGCGCCACCTATTGTCCGATCTTCACGAAACTTGGCATGCTTCTTCACCATGCTATGGCACATCTGCTCATCGATTTTTGTGAAGTTTGGGGTTTTCCCTTAGGTTGTGTAGGCTTTTGAGTGTTTTTTTGTCCCGCCCCTTTCCTAAATGACCCTGTTACAGCCAGGCAAATGCAAAAGTTCAACTTTTTTTCGATAATTATTGATCTAGAGACTCCAGAGAACTGTGCTAGACTGGTCTGGTCTGGATTGGGCCAAAAACCTAGGACTAGTTTGCAAAAGTAGGTTTTTGACAAAATTGGCCATAACAATTTTTTTTCACAGTGATGCTAAAATGGAGAATCTAGGACAAACTGTCTAGGAGTTGTGAGCAATTTAGTAAATTTGGTCATTATAGCGCCACCTATGGGCCAATCGGGGTCATATTTTGATAGGTTCTCCCCAAATTGAGGACTACCATTTGGCCAAGTTTCAAGGTTCCAGCTCTTACAGTTTGGGCTGCACGATGCGTTTTACGGCAGAATAATAATAATAATAATAATAAAAATCAGCACAATTACAATAGGGTTTCAGCACTTCGTGCTTGAACCCCTAATAAAAATCAGGGCAATTACAATAGGGTTTCAGCACTTCGTGCTTGAACCCCTAAAAATCAGGACAATTACAATAGGGTTTCAGCACTTCGTGCTTGAACCCCTAAAAATCAGTACAATTACAATAGGGTTTCAGCACTTCGTGCTTGAACCCCTAATAATAAAAATCAGTACAATTACAATAGGGTTTCAGCACTTCGTGCTTGAACCCCTAAAAATCAGCACAATTACAATAGGGTTTCAGCACTTCGTGCTTGAACCCCTAATAATAATAAAAATCAGTACAATTACAATAGGGTTTCAGCACTTCGTGCTTGAACCCCTAATAATAAAAATCAGTACAATTACAATAGGGTTTCAGCACTTCATGCTCGAACCCCTAATTAAAGCTGCAAGCAGCATTTATCGGGGTTCAAGCAATTAAGGCCTTTAAGGCCTTTAAGCACAAAAGCATCAAAAGTTATTAAGTTTTATTTATCAAGCATGTAACCACTGACATAATAGATGGAAAAGACCATTTACAGCCAATACAGGCAGTTTTACCATGGGAAAAATATGGTTTTAAAGCTTTTTAACAGTTATAGTGCCACCTATGGTCCGATCTCAATAAAATTGTTTACTGTGACCTCAAATTGAACCCATACACATGTGTACTGAGTTTGGTGAAGATATCTCATTTACTTCTTGAGTTATAGCCATTTTAGTAAAATAGGCTCCTCCCACAACAATTTACCACATTCTAGTATTATTTACAATGATTCTAGCATGATTTACCATAGTTTATCATGATTTACCATGATATACTACATTCTAGTATGATTTACCATTGTTTACTGTGATTCTAGCATGGTTTACCATATTTTACCATGATTTATCATAGTTTACCATGATTTACCCTGTTCTAGCATAGTTTACCATGATTTACCATGTTCTAGCATGATTTACCATGATATACCATATTCTAACATGATTTACCATAGTTTATCATGATTTATCATGGTTTACCATGATTTACCCTGTTCTAGCATAGTTTACCATGATTTACCATGTTCTAGCATGATGTACCATGATATACAACGTTCTAGAATGATGTACCAGGATTCTAGTATGATTTACCTTGATACACCACATTCTAGTATTATTTACTATGATTTACCATGTTTTTAGCGTGATTTACCATGATTTACCACATTGCTAGCAATTATGTGAAGTATCAATACAAATGAAGTGATAAACTCTGACAAAATATGATTGTGCTAAAATAGTAATTGTTATATAAGTGATTTTTTAGTGTCTTATTTTTAAATAAGTGATTTTTTAGTGCCTAATGAATGCAAAAACATGTGAGAAGACTTCATTAATAAGTAGAATGGCCAGCAGAGGGCAGTAGAAGACCACTTATTGCCTCACTTTCACTTTAAACTTCTTGATTTTCACCAGTTTTCTGCACTAAAGAAAACCAGTTTTTCCATGTTAACTCAATAATGCATGCTTACACACACGCACACACACACACACACACACACACACACACACACACACACACACACACACACAAAGACAAATGTTGTTTTTTCAATGCTATTGGGATATGTCATTATGAAAATATATTTGAATGGTCTATAATAAAATCATAATGATATGTCATTATGAAAATATATTTGAATGGTCTATAAACATTTCACAAAGTCTTTGTAAACTATTAATCAGATTATTCAGAATTTTTTCAGAAACCTAAGACTACACACACACACATTCTGTTGTAGATGCAGACATTTGGACATTATGATGTGATCAAACTGTCAATACTAATACTTTAACAGATGGATTTTGACTAAATGTAATTGTAAATGTTAAAATAGTGATTTTATAAAGTCTAAATATAAATTATAGAACAATATGACAAAATGACAATTTTAAACAGCAGGGGGCAGTAAAATGACTTAATATGCCATTATATTCTTATCATTTTCACCTTTTTAACCCCCTGAGGTCGGCAGTATCGCCGGCGATACCAGCTCACTTTTTTTTTATCAGTGTAAAAGAAACTCATAAATACTCTGTTGACTTTGATTTTTCATAGGAGTTTCGTACATCAATCGATTCTGTTAAATGTGTATTATTTTTGTGTATACTCACAATAAAAACAAAGTGTGGTGCTTTTCGCCAAATAAAGAAAAATAAACACGAAGCGAGTTCTGCCTTCTCTCTGTCAGTGTAGTCCATTCTGAAACGCGTCCGAAAATGAACTGTAACTCAGCGAATACTTCTCACACAGACACGTGAGATATGTCTTTATGAAGCTTGAAATCTCTTCTTTTAAATGAAGTAATTTATATAAAAAACAAATGTTTTCAACTCATGTAATACGTTTGAAAGCAAGGAGAGGTACCGTTTTTCCTTCTGCCTCATTATCTCTATAATAAGCTGCGGCCGCCCCGCCCCCGGCGCTATTCACATGGTAAATAGTTTAGGTGATCTAGTATGCATCGCATACGCCCCCCGATCAATGCCATAAAAACACAGTTTCTTCATCAGACTTACTGATAGTTCATCGCGTTTTGAGTATGGCACGCTTCTCCGGTAAAGACGCCCTTCAGATGATTCTGGACAGCGAGGAAGAATGCACCTTTTCCTCAGAGGAAGATTGTAACTCAGACGACGAACGGCAGCATTTTGAAGAGCGAATTCCGCCGAGGACACAATTTCGGAGTAAGTTTTACTTAAAAGTCTTTTGTCTTTTATTTTTTGTGTTCGCATTTATGAGGAAAAAACAATATTACGTGACAGTTCTCCATTATGGACGCGAGCGCTCTGAAAGCAGCACTAAAAGACTTTCAAACTTTCACAGAGACCTCAAAACAGAAAGTACAAATCCTTTCTTTAAAATGAATTTCGTTTTGTATTAATTGTATCTTAATTTTAATATTTTTTTCATTAACAAATTTCGTGGATTTAATACATAAAAAGTAAATATAGGCTAGCAATCACAACATAAGGTGCTTGAACTGGAGATCATCATTAACCAGACCATAGCCTACTTGCCTCACATGTCTAAAAAATGTGAAATATATTTACAGAAAGCTGGTTCTAAACAAAACCATCCAAAACAAAAAAACTATGTAGCCTAATAAATGTGCATTTCTCCGGTGCGTTCACTAGCCTACTGCGAAGATCGCGAGTCAATAGCCTATCGTCAACTTCATCTTTGACAGAAGTTAATAAACAATTAAAATGTCTTATTGCAATATTTTACATATTCATAATCATTACTTTTGGTGGATCTTTGAGGCAGCTTTTTAGGTTTATGGCGTTTTGGAAAAGAGCTCTTCACGTACAAACACCGTTTCACCAAGGCACAGCGGCCCTTCAGCACATGAGGTGTGAACTACTAAATATGCATGATCGTTTACGCCCCATCCGCATATTGGCTTTCCAAACTAGAAGTGTTTCACAAAACTTAAATCAATGTACACTGTAAAAAGCGAACAGTTGGATCAACTTAAAAAAAATTACTTCAATTGGTAACACCTAAAGAAATTAAGTTTTCTCAACTTAAATTATCACGTTTTTCACGATAAAATGTGATAATTTAAGTTGAGAAAACTTAATTTCTTTAGGTGTTACCAATTGAAGTAATTTTTTTAAGTTGATCCAACTGTTCACTTTTTACAGTGTATCGTTTTATGTGAATGATTAGGCAGGATGATTTTCACATCATTTTGAAGAAAGGCGACGACATCCATTAGTTAAAAGTCTTATTGACACATATTTACTATGTGTTTTGTGGCCTTATTTCAGAAACTTTAGTTTTTAGTTTTTTCAATAACCATGCATAAACATTATTCTCTCAAAAATGAAATCATGTACATACACGTGGCTCACATATTATGGTAGCCCTGTTTGTGCTATATAGAGTGAATTTACACCTTTGCCATTAATATGTTTATAAGCAACTGAAAAAAGCACAAATGTCAGGGCATGTCAGAACATCTCAAGGGCCCCAAAAACAGCCCAGACCTCAGAGGGTTAAAGACGAGCTTCATCATCTTCATTTTCTGGTGCAATCGGCTGACAGTCTTTCTTCATCAGATGTGTCGTCTTTGCAGCGGCTCAACTGGAATGTAGCAAATTTATGTTGTAATGTACAATTGATAATTAAACAAGATGATTGACTTTAATAAACAGATGCATATTTAAGCATCAAGAACGGAAAAACATAAACACTGTCGGCTACACTGAGATTCGATCTCAGATCGTTTGAAGCTCCGAGAGGCTATTGTTAATGCATTGACCACAGAGCTATCGTCTGAATAGCCTAGGTCTACTATTTTCTCTGTTTTAAAAGTTTGTTATATTCTTTTTTATTTTTTTATTTTTTTAACATTGGCAATTTACTGTCTCGAAATTATGTGTCGAAAAAATAAATGTTTTTACAAGACCTTGTGCTGTTTATTTATTTATTTATTATTATTATTATTATTATGCAGATGTTAATTCAGCCATTCTGTTGGATAAAAATTGTCCCTAATGTAAAATGGAAATGAATGGTAATTTTATTTTATAAATATAAAATATTTAATATAGGCTATAGGAGAAAAAAACAATATGGTGTAGCAATATTTTAGAACTATCAAATCTCTCTGCATTAATAATAAAAAAGTAGCCCATGTTTGTTCGGGATTTGAACCCGTGTCATCTGAATTATTGAAACGTAAGTTATAGCCTACTACTTGGCCACGAATTTGTTTTGTTTTATTTAGTTTGAAATGTATTTTTACATATTTTGCTTTCGTTAATGTTAACCAATTCTGTTGTAGCATAATAGGCCTATATTTTTTCCCTAAAAGTTTGTTTTATTCTCTGCTTTGTTTGTTTATATTTTTACATATTCAATCAGTCTCATTTTTGTTCAAATAATGAAAAAAGTTTTTTTTTTTTTTACAAGATCTTGCGCCATGTTTTTTTTTTTTTTTTTTTTTTAAATAAACAGATAGGAAACTTACCTTTTAAAATGCCGCAGTTGCTGCTGTTTTGCCCTGTCACTTGCGCCACCCGGTATAGCCTAGTCATTTCGCGAACGACTTTGAAATTCGACTGGTTTATTTTTGCTGCAGCAGTAATAGGCATTGTGGTTGATTATTTATTAAAGAATTCAATTGATAATCATAACAACATGTAAGCCTATTTAATTCTGAATATAACAAAGAATGCTTAAACCGACTAACATCGGTTAGTAACTGCAAGTCCTGAAAATGTTTTAATTTTACGGTAAATTATTTTAATTTATTTCACTGTTATGTTTCAGTTAATAAATCTACAAACACATTAAAATAACACGAAGTAAATGACAAGTAACCTATTGACATAGCCTTTCTAAATTATAGAAAAACTGGGCACACAATGTTAACGTGTGTCTACTTTGTTTAAATTTAATGAATTTGAATTCGTTTAACCACAATATTTATCTTGAATTTATCTGTGACCTCAGCTCAGATTACTGCCGCGGCAGATTACGTCATAAAGAGAATAAAGTGACACTTTTCAAAGTCTGTGATTACAGCGCCACTCAGCGGGAAAAGGCAGCAAATACACATCCCAATTTTGCCGCCGCGGGAACGGCGGCGGTAAAAGTCTCATTCTGGTTGTCCACCATCTGTAGCTGTGTCTGAAACCGTTCACTCATTCATTAATCCCTATATAGTGCATGGCATTTGAGTGCACTATATCTGCAAGGAGTGAACAAAATGCAGTGAGTGAATTCGGACTCTGACATATGCGTTGGAGAGCTGGAGCTGTAATTTTAAAATGTATTAAAGTAATGACTAATAAAAAAAGGGCATTTTTTTTTATTAGCTGAACATTTGCTGAATCACTATTTCCCAGAATCCAATTGTGGGTATAAAGTGAACGAATGTAGGGAATGATATCGTTCACTCAGAATTCGGACACCACTACAAAATGGCAGACACCCGATATAGTGCACTATATAGGCCTAGTAGATAGGGTGCAGTTTCGGACACAGCTGTTGTTTCATTCAAACATTATGCACCATGGCAAGCAGACTTTGGTACAAAAGGAGAAATAAAACTAGGATCAATATCAGCGTGGCGTTTTCGAGATGCTGAGAGCTTCATAACAAACTTCAAATTGACACTCTTGCATGTACTTTATTAGACAGGTGAGCAAATGTACATAAAACGAATCAATGTTATATAGCTCAACATGATGAAATGTTAGAATATGTCAGTATGTTATTCAAATGTTGATCTAGCTTACTGCTAGTCTCATACAGCCAACAAACTAACACATAAAATAACATAACTTTCAACACACCCAAATGCAGTTTAGTATGATCGTGTAGACCAGGGATCGGCAACAGGCGGCAATAATATCTGTCCCACACCCGCAGCAAAATTATTTTGATAGCGGCTGGTTTCTTAAATCTGTCATGATAGCAACAGTTACTCACAAAAACTTTGTCTTTAGTGATTTTGCCTTCAAAATAAATGCAGCAATGTTTTATTTTGAGAACGAATTGAGAGCTTTTAACCCCCTGGGGTCGGCTATCGCGCTAGCTCGCTTTTTTTCTTATCAGTGCAAAACAGACTCACAATACTTTTGATTTTGATCTTACATATAAGTGTTATACATCATTCAATCCTGTTAAGTGTCTATTTAATTTTTTTTGTATACTCACAATAAAAACAAAGTGTTGTGCTTTTTGCCAAATAAAGAAAAATAAACATGATGCAAGTTCTGCCTTCTCTCTGTCAGTGAAGTCCAATCTGAAACGCGTCCGAAAATGAACTATAACTCAGCGAATACTCAGTCAAGAGGCATACAGACACACAGGCATGAAGCTTGAATTCTCTTCTTTTAAATGAAGTAATTTATATAAAAAACAAATATTCTCAGTTTATGTAATATGTATGAAAAGAGAGAGATGTCAGTCGTTCTCATCTCAGCTCATTAAGTTTTAAACAACAGCGCGCGCCCTTACATTAGTAAACATGTTATTTTTACATGAACACATCTACTAGTTTAGCTTTTACCAAACTATATTGCTATACTGAGATGAGTAAAAATCGACTGAAATATGTTGAAACAAAATGTATAAGCAATGTATTAAACTGTTTGTATAAGCAATGTATTAAACTGCAAATTAACATGTATATGCAAATATATCATAAAACCGATATGTTACAGACGAAATATTAATGTTTAGACAAGATTTCGTTGAGTTTTGGATAGATTATAAAGTTTTTACTGTAAAAAAACTACTGTCACATCAATTTAGCTTTTGTTTGCCAATTTCTGCTCATATGTTAAATATATAGTATGTGATGTTTTGATAAAAATAAAGTAGATATATTGAATTATCAACTAAGATGTTATTATAGTGTTTGTTATAGTGTTTGTCCCAATATTCAAACTAATGAATCCTTAACTTTGAAATATGTATGATAAAATCAATGTATACTTTTTAAAAAGAAAGATTACACTTGAAATATTGTTAAAATTGTAATTGTTGTTGATTTATATGTGAAAACTATTTAATAAAATAGCAAAACATATATTCACAAGGTAGATGTAAGTAACATCTTAATAGGTCAATATAAACCTTCTCATTAAATTATTTATTATAGTTTTTTATAAGTGACACATTTGGGGAGAGGATATATTCCAAAACTATAACTCAGTGAATCCTCAGTCAAACAGGCATACAGACACACTGGCATGGAGCTTGAATTCTCTTCTTTAAGAAGTATTGAAGTATTTTATATAAAAAACAAATATTCTCAGTTTATGTAATCTGTATGAAAAGAGAGAGATGTCAGTCGTTCTCATTACAGCTCATTATAGCTCATTAAGGAAGAAAAAAAAAACTAATTACACGCTTGTTTGTAAGGAAGGTTGGGAATTGTTAACTCATTTCTGTATCCAATACGGTTGTCACGTCACATGACAAAAGAACAAACGACTTGAGAGGTGAACTAATAATTTCTGTTTCCAGTACAGACTGCATAGCCATAGCCTATGGGTCTGTCAGAGGATGAATGGATAACTCAGACCCAAAGACTTGAGAGCTGAACTAATCGTTTCTGTTTCCTGTAAAGAACCTATGGGATGTTGCGCATGCGTGGTCATCACAAAATTAACAAATCAGTCTATGAGACAACTCATATTAAAGTCAAGTCAAATTAAAGATTCGTTCAAAATAAAAAAAAATCGCTCATGATCGACCCATGACTAATATAAAACATCCAAATGAGCACAGAATGAATACAGAGAAATGAGATGGCATTGATAACATTAAAGAATAAATGAAAAGTCCTTCTGCACAAAATAAAATACATCACACTAGAAAATATGCAGAAATGGATTAATGTCACCACAAATACAGTAAAAGAGAACAAGGTGTAACAAGTTAGCTCAAAGGGGAAATATTAATAATAACTCACAATTATCAATTATGATTAATTATTAATATTTGGGTCAGTTAATTAGATTAACTTGAGGTAGCTAAACTAATATTACAATCAATCAATCAGTTCCAACAAACTCTTTTGATTATTCATTTATTCTAAGAAAAGCGTATCTTTCATGGCCACCGAAAAATAATTATTTCTTAGCATGTACAGCGCTTAGAGCATGTAATAAGATCAAGATCGTAAAATGGACTTTGTTGCAAGCAGAAAATCAGAACCAAATACATATTGTGCACAAGTTTTATTAACTAAATCACAAACATAACTAAACTAAACAAACAAACATACATACATACATACATGCATAGGTAAAATGGTGAGTGATAGAATGGAACTGGAAGCAGGAAATGGAACTATGGAAAAGATCCATTTAACTATGAAAAGAACCATCAGCTTATCATTTTCAGAGCACCTCATTAAATTGATACTTTCATGGTCTGTGCAGTGGCCACAGTTCTTGAAGTGGTTGAAAATTGAGTTTGTTGATGGGTCCGTGAGTGTTACTGTACAAGTTGCAATCATTTTCTTCTCCGCTGGATGGAGAAGATATGATGAACTGGTTAGTGGCATGGTTAGTTCGACGCTGTTCTCATGGCTGGAGTGCAGATTGTGGCCTGCCACCCTGGGGCTTGCTGAGGCCACGCTGGACAGCACGGCATCCTGAACATACTGAGAAGGCCAAGAGTTGATTGTTGCCCATTCAGTGATGGTAAGGTTGCAGTTTTCTTCTGAGAAAATACAGTCTGACTCTGTTGGGAGAGTGAAGGCATAGCAGGCGGTGGTCACGGCCTGCCGGGGCCCATGGGCCCCCGTGGCGGGGGGGTCCCCACAGGATCAATCTGAAGAAGCAGCAGTTGAGGCCTGAAGAAAAGAGAGTGAAAGGTCACTGTGGATTTGTCTCTAATAAAGCCTGAGAAAGGCCCCACCTCTCCGGGTTTGCTTGACCAATGAGAAGGGTGGAATTTCCAAGCAGGAAGATTCTCTGTGGTTGATTTATGAATCTTTGTTCTAAGCGTGCTCATTTGTAATGGCAGATGGATTGGTTTCTGATGACGAAACTAAGAAAGATTCTTGTAATACTAATATGTTGCGCGGCTATCGGCATATCATGTACACAATCATTTCGATCTTCAAAGTACCAATTTATAGAGACCAGACCTCATGGTATGGGTGAGGTTACGTTGACCGTTGGCTCTATAATAAAATACATAGTATCAAAGAGATAATAGTATCAAAAGGTAATAGTTTTTTTTTTAAAAAACACAACACAAGACAGTAAATCATTCACAAAAAGTTCTGGGATGCATGTTAATTTCATGTTAATCAGTTCATCGATAAATTAATGCAGGAGAGTCTGTTCTAATATCTGTACGTCTTGTGGCAGAGGCCCCTGTTCACATTGCTAAGAGTCATAAAACCAACTTATCTGATCGTGGTCATGGTAACTAAGACCTTCTTGTCCTGTTTGGGGGGATGGGGCACAGATCCCAGAGTGAGTTCTAAATATAATTTGTTAAACTATAACAAATACTTGTGTCTGACTTGTCTCAGTCGTTACAAAGGCTTACCTAGGATTGAACAATAAACCATATCAGAGATCTGAGTGTGCGCCCTTAATTGTATTACTAAAAATAATAATAATATATTTGTAACAATATCAACTTTTTATCAATTGAATATAACTAAAATAAAATAATACGCAAAACAAAATAAACACACAACATCTCTTGTGCGTGTGCGTGTGTGTGTGCCACAAAGATGCCAATATCTGTTATCCTTGTCCTCGTGGGGACGTTTTGGTCCCCATGAGGAAAACAGCTTATAAATAATACAGAGTGATGTTTTTATTATTATTTTTTTATTGCAGAAAATGCAGACAGTTTTATACTGTTTGTGCAGTATAAAAATCCTAATGTCTATGGAAAGACCCCATAAAACATGGAAACCCAACTGTACGTGTGTGTGTGTGTGTCAAAAGTGTGGCAAGATAAATTAGATAGATAGATAGATAGATAGATAGATAGATAGATAGATAGATAGATAGATAGATAGATAGATAGATAGATAGATAGATAGATAGATAGATAGATAGATAGATAGATTGATTTTTTGGTTGATTCAGTCACAAATGTGTCTGTGGATGGTGGACCAAAATTATATAAAACTATATATTTTGTGTTTCTCGTCCAATGATTGCTTTTTTAGTGTTTCTCTCTGGATGTAAAAGAATGATGTAGCACTTTGGAGCAAATATGGCCACCAGTAATCCAAAACTTGAAGACAGAATGGCAAAAATCTCCACAGCAACAGCATATTTCCCTGGTGAGCTCACATATGCTGGAACAAATGCAATCCACACAGCACAGAAGATCAACATACTGAAAGTGATGAACTTTGCTTCATTAAAATGATCTGGAAGGTTTCTCGCCAGGAAGGCTAACAGGAAACTTACTGCTGCCAACAGTCCAATGTATCCCAGCAGTAGAGAGAAACCAGCCACTGAACCAATAGCACATTCATATACTATTTTAGAGCGGATGTACTGGTTGTTTTTATGGGGTGTTGGAGAGGCAGTTGATAGCCAGACTGCACATATCATAACCTGGAGGGCTGTTAGGACCAGAACTGTGCATCGTTGTTGAACTGCTCCAAACCATTTCATCGCTCCTTTGCTCTCTGGTCGAGATGACTTGAACACCACTATTACCACCATAGTCTTGACCAGGATGCAGGAGATGCACAGGACAAAGCTTATGCCAAACACAGCATGTCTTAACTGACATGTCCACAACTGTGGCTGACCAATGAACAGTAGCACACACAGGAAACACAGTTTGAGTGACAACAGCAGCAGGAAGCTGAGCTCTGAATTGTTGGCACGCACTATGGGAGAGTTACGGTGATGTGCAAAGATGACCATCACAAGAGCACAGAAGCAGGTGCCAAGCAGAGATGCAGTGGTCAGAGAGATGCCCAGAGGTTCCTCATAAGACAGAAACTCCACTTCTTTGGGGACACATTGATCCTTATCTGGATTGGACCAGAACTCATCTGGACACAACATGCACTCAACAGCATCTGTAGTTAAGAAAAAGACAGAATGCAAGATTTTAAAGAGAAAATAACTATCAAATATCAATGTATTAAATATTAAAATTTTGCCAGCAATCTCCTCACCTGTTGCATTAGAAATCTCTCCATCTCCGCATGGCAGGCAGTCAAAACAGCAGACAGGAAGGCCCTTCTTTGTTGCTCTTCTGGTTCCTGGTGGGCAGCTCTCACTGCATAGTGACTGCGGGGGCTAAAAGAGACATCATCATGTTTGTCATCTCCTTTACATAATGACAAGCTTGGCTTTTCCATTAATTTATTCTCATTTGTCTTATCATAGCTTTGATTAGTATTTATACCTGCAAAAATTATGACATTTAAAATTCAAAGTTAATTACTTTTTTTGTCTCAAAGTTCCAGTAAAAGGCATCCTCATCCAGTGTGAGCATCACCCCTGATGCTGCCCCTTCATTTACTACACCGACCTTGTGGAGCTTTATTGACCCATCAGAGCTTGGCTGCCAGTTCAACACATCATAGATGGCCAGAGCATCTCCATTTTTATCAAATGACACATGATCCCCAAAGCCTGTGGTGAAGTTCACTTTCTGTAGGTAGTGAACCAGCTGTACAGTTTGTAGACAGGACAGGTGTTATATGTTTATCTGAAATTTCAATTAATATAGAGCACATATTTTGCTTTTCCACAGTCAGCTCATCTATATGCCTGGATAAAATCTGCACTATACCTGTGGTTCTTACCTGCCAGGGTTTCAGATTTGTTATGCCAGCACAACTGTTCCCACTGAATGGTCCTCTCCCCTCTTCACACTGTATCAGGTCATGAAGCGCATGTGCAAGGGCATAAACTGCTTTATACACATTATAAGATGCTCTCAACCCTGAAACATCAGTGTATGGTGAGTTTGTGGTGCTCAGATCCTCCTGTCCTGTACAGAGCTTTTTCATTTGCTCTCCTTCTGTCTTTTTACCCCCAGTTTCAAATGTGCACCCAAACAGGTTCTCCCAAAAGATCCTCACTATATTATTTCTTTGATCATTGTTAGGCTGAACACGTAACAGAAAGTCATGAAGCCCCTCAATCTCCCCACGCCTGATAGCAATGCCCAGTGTGCCCCCCAGGAAGGACAGAAAACGTGGTGTGCGAAACACAGGTGAGGTGGTCCAAGCTTCACTTGCAATCCATTGCCTGTCTGTCATGTTCTGCAACACAACTTTATCCATCAAAGGTATCAGTAAGGATGAAGCAGAAAAAACAACCACCACTCTAGCTGTAGAGGTGTGAATCACTCCCATTATACGTTGAATATCTCTGGGGTTATTATCATTGGGCAGTATTTCAGAAAAAGCAACACAATGTCCAAACACCTGCGTTTCCTGCTGAAAGGACTGAGCAGCGTAGATGCCATAGTCATTATCACTGTAGATGAGACCAACCCAGGTCCATCCAAAATGTCTCAAGATCTGAACCATAGCCCGCACCTGGAAGGCATCACTGGGGATTGTTCTAAAGAAAGAGGGGTACTTTTTCTTGTCGCTTAAACAGGAGCAGGTGGCATAATAGCTAACCTAATTAGAAATGAGGAGCGGAGACAAGAGAGAGAGAAAGATAAACAAATCTTATCAGTTCTTAAGCCATTATGTTTATTTATTCATTTATTTATTGTGAAGCAGGTTTGTTATATTTGCACACAATGTCCTGCTATTATGAATGAAAACATTACATAGTAGATAATCAAATATAATGTGTTCTTAAAGAATCATTTGGTAAGATTTTTTCTTAACGAAAAAAAAAAAAAAGTTTTAAATATCATACCATAGGCATTCGAAACAGCCCCAGAACACTGGAAATTGCAATAGAATGAGTAGAACCTGGATCACCTATGATTCCAATCACCGGTGGTGGTCCTTTGCAGTTGAGGTCAGAGACGGTTTCCTCTGTCCCACTAACCAGAGCTGTGGCACCACGGAATGCCACTCCAAGCCTTAAACAGTTGTCGTAGATCTGGTAACCAAGTGTGATGTTAGGCAGGAGGTTGGGATTGTTATTAATCTCACTGATGGCAAAAACCATTGTTAGTGCTTGCTGGAAGCTTGTCATATAGAAGCTAGAGGAGACAATTCAAAACAAATTGCCATTAACTTTGTAATTCTAACAGTTAAAGTAGATAAATTAATAATAAGAGATTAACTGAATTTCATAACACAATATTTCCAAATGTATACTTTGTTAAAAAAATTAATAAAAGTATGTATGTATATACATATGTGTGTGTGTGTGTGTGTGTGTGTGTGTGTGTGTGTGTGTGTGTGTGTGTGTGTGTGTGTTTTCATTCAGTGAATGATTTCAGTCCGGTAACCCATCATGCAACATGTCATCAGTTGCCTTGACTAAATTCTCATTGACCAGTTACAGTGTATACACAGTTATAAAAATGATTGTCTTAAGTTTTCTTCAGTTGGTGTAGTTTCAGACTCACAGCTCACATTGTGGTAGTTTTGGCTCTGTTCTGAAGCTCAGCTCAGGGAATACTTTGAGGTACCTCTGAACCTCAAACAGACCACCAATGAGAAGGTCTCCATCCTGGAACATCCCATTCAATGTAAAGTGTCCCTGGAGCTGACAGGTACCTGAACTGACCATCAAAGCAAGACAGATATAGTTACAAGACAGGAGCAAACACATATAAAGAATTATCCACATCTCTCTCTCCTTATCAGTCTATGTCACTCTTCACTCAGCTCACTGATTTAACATATAAGATTGTGAGTGGTAAATTTGTTTTATATAGCAGGCGGTGCCACTGGCCTCTCTGGAAATGAGGATGTCACGTTTGAAACAGCTGTTCCATGATTGGCCGGATTCACTGCTATCACAGTATGTTTTCATTAGTCTCATGTTTTCCTTTTTTCAGTTTTCCCGCCACTCCTTTGTTACCATGGTCACCATCATTTTGAGTTAATTTGGTTCAGCTCAATGTTGTAGTACTCGAGACTCGGACTCCGTTTCGAGACCATATTTGAATGGTCTTGGTCTTGTCATGGCCTTGTGTGCATTTTGACTTGGTATTTACTCGTACTCTAACATATTAGGATTCAGACTTATTCCCGAGTCCACTCGAGTCCAATTCAAAATTTTTCATGATTATTACTGTATGTGTAGCACCCTCTTCCCTCTCAGTAATGATGTACTTGAGCTCTTAGGGCGGGTACTCGGGTTCAAACTTTGCAGTCTCTCGACTAATTATAAGGGAACTCTCTTAACACCCTTTAGCACAACACCCTATTTCCTCTGTTTAGCTATAACCATGCATTTTATGAGAATGAATTAACCCAATAGAAATATTCAATTTAACTTTCAACCAAACCAATCAGTAAGACTTGATGTAATCACTTCAAGTAAACGATTACAATGTTTATAAAAACAAATATGAATTTAAATGAAAAATAGAAAATATGAAACAAAAGGGAGAATAAATAAACAGTAAACTATATTAACTGCCTATTTTAAAATGATCACAACTGGGCAGTTAGGATATTAAACACTTACCGAGATATGTTTGCAGTTCACAGAGTCATCTTGAAGCATGGGATAGTAGTCAACCAGTCGCTTTGCCATTGCAAGCACATCATTTTTTGATGGGTACATGAAGTCAGTGCTTGATGCTCTCATGATAGACACCATGTTGGTCACTGTGTTCCTCACTAGTCAACAACGAAGTTCTTTTGAAAGTCTGCAACCTCTTTCTTGCCCAACTCGCTGCAGATCAAAATACTCTTTTCTAACATGGTCTAGCTCACTGTCTGTGTAAACAACATATTCAGGGTTGGGCAACTGCAAGGTTCTTGGAGGATGACCACTTGACTCTTCAAAGATACTGTGCCTTGTAGTCACTGGGATTTCAGACGGAGTTTGAGCAGAAGTCAGACCAATGTCATCCTGCTCCTTGTTTTGATTGAGGCATCCTGCCTCCTGTCCCTGCTGAATTCAGATGAAAGTTATTACAATTTATATAAACAAACCTGTTAATAGAACACCCATGAATAATAATACTAAAATAAACTCTTCTTGATCATAGCACTGGATTACAGGTCACACGGCCCTTCAGCCGTGACTTATTCACAAAACAGCACAGCCTCTTGTACCTTATTGCTTACTTAAGATATTTAGTGTGATTGTTTGTGAATGACCTAAACATTGCTGTATGTAACCTTTATTTTTCCTGACACTAATATTTAATTAAAATTAATACTGTTGTTTTGAAAAATGGAGTGAAGGTCTACCTCTTTGTCTGTATGAAACGTCTCCCATATGGTTTTCCGTCGTAAAAAGTTTTCTGGTCCCGGGAAAAGATCATGAATGTCATCACGTGACACAATTGGTAATACTGCTGCGCTGATGTTTGCAGCTAGGATGATTTAAAAACATATTTAACAATAATGCCATAGATCAATTTTGTCCATATGCAGAGTAATGTAAAAAAAAAAGAAAAAAGTTTTAGTTATTTTAGATTAACAATTGTTTTAAGACAGTTATTTATATCATGCATCAATGTGCCAGTTTGGTTTGAAACAGGCCTATCACTTTACATTGAATTATTTTTGGCATTCATTATAATAGTCCAGTGATTTTTTTTTTTCTATGCACAAGGAGTCATATGATATGATGATATGAAATCTGATTTAACCATCATCAAGTCAGTGTGTGATTTCATGAAACAGAAAAAACGACAGACTTTTCCGATTTCCAAGTCCTGATTACAAGCTCATCGCTTTCAAATTTTGACTTGAGAGGGCGTCCATGTTCAGGAAACTATTTACAATAATTCCGATAGCACGTGAAGGCAGCAGAAATCCACAAGAACTGTGACGTTATAACCCTAAAATCTCCAAAACAATTAGAGAAATCTACCTTTGTCAGATATCTTGTACATACAAAAATCTCACTGGATTATTACAATTAACAGCAAAATTTCTTGTACAAAAATCTCACTGGATTATTCCCACTAAGCAAAATTATGTCCAAAAGACGTCTTTGTCACAAAAGCGTATGTGGCGAGGGGGGAGTGGTTTTGCGGAGTCTGTAGTGGGAGAGAGAGGACGGAACAGAGCGATGAGTAAGTAGGTCAAGTGCAGATGATGAACACCTGTGTCTGATTTCAGTAATTGGCGTGGAGAGACCAGATATAAACCGGAGTGAGAGAGAGAGTGGAGAGAGAGACGGACTGGGACCTTGTGGACTGTTGCTGCTACCTCATGAGAGAGATCACCGATTTAATATTCTGAATTATTGATTGTTTTGTGGCTGTGCTTGTGCATGGTGAATGCGCTGTGTGCGCACCTTTTCTTTTTGTTTATTTTTCTAACGTGAATAAAACAAGCGTCCCAGTTCAGCCGACCCCTGTCTTCTTCCTTCCTTATTATTTGAACCTCATCACAGCGTACTTTGAAAATACGTCCACTGAGGAGCCAGAATGAAATTTTTTAATGACGTCTTTTTTTGACGTGTTCTGCACGTCCAATATAGCCTGGGTGCCAGCCTGAACCCCGCCCACAACATTTTTTGGTCGGGAAGTTCGGTCTGGACTCGATCCGTTGAGGAGTAATTATGCTCGGCTCCCAGAAGGCCGAGCCAATCAAATTGCCAGGGCGGGCTTTAATCGATGATGGACAGATGATCTGCGGTTACGTAATCACCCACGCCATCACAAATGCGAGAAGATTTATTTGCTTTATTGTCGAATCTAATCCTAAACGGAGAACTTGTTCTTATATTCATACACCTTTTGTATTTCTCTCAAAAATGCTATTCGTGCTTGTAAGAACTCCGCGAATTCTTAAATTCTGTTTACAACAACGGCAAAGATCGTTTACATTACTTTACTATTTCTTCCAGCGTGTGCGCAGTTGAGCTCTGTTGACAACTATGCATCGCTCAACATACGTCACTTACTGCATTGCTCTGATTGGTTGTAGGTCTATCCAATTGAGTGCAGAGTTTGTTTGTTTTTCCTGGTTCAGTTAAGACACGCCTCATAATCAAAGCCCTATGGAGCAGTATCAGACTCACATTCTGCCTAGAATATGAGTATGACGAAGTCAGGCTATGTCCGATATAGACGTTCATGGAACCTCCGTATAAGGTTAAAAACTAGTTCAAATGTGGTCATTGTGGACATATTTTCAACGTCATTTATGGTCTCATTTAGACATAATTTATACTTTGGTTTCAGGACCAAATAAACACTCTCAGGATGCATTAAATTAAAACTCACATTTATTTCAATTTAATTTCCATTTGTAATTGCAAAGCAACAGACAGTGTGTGTTTATCTAAAAATCATTAAAATAAAAGAAACTTCACTCACACCTTTAGATAACTTAACATCTGTAATTCACACATGTTTGGATCGTGAGAGAAACCAGATCTGAAGGATAGACTTTCTGGCTCAAACAGTGTTTCCCACTGAGCTGCTTAAACTGCCATTACCTGCAGACATAAAATACAGATACTATTTATGTCAGAAGATCTTATTGAGAATTAACAGGTGTGTTAACAAATATGAACATCTAAACCTCTGTTAATTCTCAATAAGATCTTCTGACATAAATAGTCAAAGGATCTGTATTTTATGTTTTATTTTATTCCAAACATGTGTGAATTACAAATGCTAAGTTATCTAAAGGTGTGAGTGAAGTTTCTTTTATTTTAATGATTTTTGGACAAACACACACTGTCTTTTGCTTTGCAATTACAAATGGAAATTAAATTGAAATAAATGTGAGTTTTAATTGAATGCATCCTGAGAGTGTTTATTTGGTCCTGAAACAGTACAAATTATGTCTAAATGAGACCATAAATGACGTTGAAAATATGTCCACAATGACCACATTTGAACTAGTTTTTAACCTTGTACGGAGGTTCCATGAACGTCTATATCAGACGTGCAGAACACGTCAAAAAAAGACGTCATTAAAAATTTTCATTCTGGCTCCTCAGTGGACGTATTTTCAAGTACGCTTATGTGAAAAGATGTCTTTTGGACATAAATTTGCTTAGTGGGTTACTATTAATAGCAAAATGACAGTTTGAAAGTGTAAACGTATTTGTGACTGGCACACTATAAAGCATTTTTAGTGAAGAATCAATAACATGCCTAAGACTTTTTACATGTGCACTGAACTATACAGCAGAGTCTGAAGCAACATTAAAATGTAACATACCTTGTAAAGTGGACCGTGTCACTGAATCAAGCTGCTCCATAAATGCCACCTGAATGGAAATTAGAAAGTTCAAACGACTATTTGCTACCTTTAACGTTAAGTTACTTGGTTGTGACATCAAATATGAAAGAGAAGCAAATAAATGTATTTAACCAGTAATTTTCTATTAACTAAGACTACAGTGTCATATTTCGAACTCATTATTTGTACACGCTAATTATCAGAACGTATATCTTTCTTTCTTACATTCATACAAAACTAAATGATTTGATTAACAAATAAAAAATATTAAAAAATTGTTCTTACTTACTTACTTACTTGCGCTCAAATTTGTGAAAACCGCGAAACTGGTACAAGTGGTAACGGTCGTTCGGTCCAGTGACGTACATTTAAGGGCGGTTCCATTACGCTCCATCCGTAGGGTTTAAAACCATAGACATATAAAACCTGTTAAATTATAATATTTTTAACATTTCAAAATATTACATATTTAAATTTTGTGTTTTTTCATCT
This sequence comes from Abramis brama, assembly GCF_963993115.1. Taxonomy (NCBI): domain Eukaryota; kingdom Metazoa; phylum Chordata; class Actinopteri; order Cypriniformes; family Leuciscidae; genus Abramis; species Abramis brama. Next base: position 21,749,155 of record NC_139971.1, read on the forward strand.
TAATATACCTTCCCTGAGTACAACATTTAAAAACTCTAAAGGAATAATGCTTTATGATTTCACCTATTTTATATCCAATGGAATATTCCGCTGCCTTGATTGGATTAAAAAGTTGAATCACTTCATTTCTTCTGATTGCTTTCGGCGGGACAGGAACATATGGGAATGGAGTAAAAATATGATTTATTAAACTAAAAGTTCAGATTTTTCCACTTAAAATGATTTGGCATTGTGTTATTTGCTGCCTCTTTGTGGCATTGTCGTTAAGAGCTCTGCTGAGTCACATAAACACTGTGCATAGTTCCAGCCCGGATTTCCATGTGATCTGTGGGATTGATGGTTGCGCTAAGGAATATCGAGTCTACAACTCATTTTACTATCATGTCAAACGGAGGCATTCTTCGCATTTTATCAGTCACAAATCGAGGTCAAGTGGAAGCCAAACTTCAGCTCAAGCTAAAGGGAACAATTGCTGTGCGTGTGCATCTGCAGATATTGGAATCCAAGTGGAAGAGAGACTTTTCGAGAATTTCGGTATCCCACTTCAGCCAGAATTTCTGCCAAATGAACATGATGTGTCCAGCATACCAGGAAATGGCAACGACGAGGACGATTTTAACTCTAGCGGTGGCCAAGCACCAGACATCGCCGATTCCGCCAGCTCTGCCGATGGCGCTGCGTTTACACCGTTGACTGAACCAGAACAAGAGGCAATGCACGTAAGTTGACACAATTTTACAAACAAAACCTGACTTTCATGGGTAACGTGTATCAGCATTAGGGGTGTGCATGTGCAATATCACGATTTTTGATCGCGGACGATTAAAATGCCTCCATGATCTGCTTATGAAAAAATATCGTAGTATCGTGCTATCAGTTGTAGTTCTGGCGCCTCCGTATAACAATGCGACATAGTGACATTCACAGCACATTTTAACACAGAGATAGTTAACGTTACGTTACACTCACGGGACACTGCACTTCACAAAAGTTGTGTTTTGCCGGTTAAACATTTCATTCGCGTGCTAATGCGCAGTTCTAACATGCGCTTTTGTCTGTCAAAGCCTGTCAAAAAGTTATCTTTTAAGTCTTATTGTGTTAATACAGTTTATTATGTCTAAAATGAAAGCTAACATTTGAGAGAAAATAGAGTGCGTGTCATGCCTGTATATTAGATGCGATTAGGTCTTAAAGCGACAGTAGCCTAATAGTAAACTTGCTGCCGCTTGTCTATGGAGCTAGAATTGTGTCTCTGTTACATGCGAGAAAATAAATTATCTGAGAGAAAAAAAAAAAGTTTGAGAGAAAAAGTTATCACACTGATAGCAAAAAAGCATTTCATGAGAGAAAAAATAATATTTGAGAGAAAAAGTTTTCATACCAATAGCAAAAAATTATAATATTTGAGACTAAAAAAAGTTTTGAAAGTATTTTCTCATAGAACATAAAAAAATATAAATTTGAAATTTTTAAAAATTATTTCTGAGAAAAAAAACTCTCTCAAAATACTCAAAAAACTCTCAAATATATATTTTTTTGCTATCAGTGTGAAAACATTTTCTCTAAAAAAAAAAAAAAGTGTTTCTCTCAAAACGCTTTTCTTTGCTCTCGATGCAATTTCTTGCTCTCGTGTCAGGATTTTGCTTTCACTGTGAAAATTGTGTCATGGGCGGGGCCACGTTCCTATTGGCCAGTCGGGTGAGCATCGTCTTGTCTTTGGGAGTCGAACTGAATCATTACACCATTGTTCGGTTCACCGGCATAGATGCCACCTCTACCTTAGTTGAGCACAGACACTCCAATGTTTGGGTAAGATGATGACACACACAACTCAATGGGTAGCTGGCTGAGCAAGTTCAGCATCACTAAAGATTAAAGCTATTAAAAATAGCACTCATATTCATGAATGAATGTGTATTATATCAATGGTTCTCAACTCCAGTCCTCGGGACCCAGTGCTCTGCACATTTTGTATGTCTCCCTTATTTAACACACCTGAATCAGATCATCAGCTCATTAAGAGAGACTCCATGAACTGAACTGAGTGTATCAGATAAGAGAGACATACAAAATGTGCACAGCAGTGGGTCCCGAGGACTGGAGTTGAGAAACACTGTATTATATTATGTAGCAACAATGAGTTGTTTTAGGGAATTAGCAACTCAAATGAGGAGTAATATTCATAAGATGATGAATATATATGTAGCGCCCCCTAGTGCTAACCAATACCAGAACAGGGCAACTAACATATATCTAGGTCTGGGGTGTGGTCTGCCTTGAGTGACTCACAAAAGAGTATCGCGTTGAACAGTTGACAGTTTTATTGCATCAGGGAACACAACAATGAACACAGTACTATAATATTAACTTATTTCTGTCATTTAGTGCATTTTACAGCGTATGACCAATGGCTAAAGACATACCTTGCTTACTGTAAAATGAATTACCACATGTAATGGCAACTGGTATTTTAGCACTAAATACATATCATGAACTTCTATACATCACAATTTGCACTTAACATTGACAAATTATTTATTTATCATCACATTTATATGTAACATCATTTTTCCTTAGCTGCTTTTAAGGTAACAAACATCTTAATATTAACGCTTTTCAACATGAATTGAATTAAATTATCAGTGCTAACACATTTAACATTGTAATAAACCAAATCAAACACTGTAGTTGGCTACAAATCATTAGTGTGCCATTAGTATTTAACTCCATTAACTAAACGTTTTAATACCAACAAAAATGAATGTATTGCACTTTAGTTTCAAACACTTCAACCAAGCTATAAATCCTCCTTAATACAATGCAAACGCGGTTTCAGGAAGAGATCTACCAAAACATGAAAACTGCGCATAGCACTCTCTACCAATCCTGATACAGTCTGTTTATGACGCTCTAGTGTATTGCGCTCTCTGGTGGGAAAACATAGAACTACACCTCTAAACAACATATATGGTTTTAGCAACCCTATGTTTCATATGGGTTACACCCTCCCCCCTTGACTCTGCATGGGTCCCTTCATGTTTGGATATGGGGTCCCTTTGGAAACTATCATTACCCCCAACGATGTCAAATGCTTGGTTAAAGCTCTCTAAAAGACTCTGTGCAAGGGATATTAAGGGTTTCCCCAATTGAATGTATTGGAAACGGTCTGGTGGCCGCCGTGACCTCTCAGATTTGCGTGTAGGGTCATCTGTTTCTCCATCCTCAATATTTTCACTTTTCTCTGTGTTTTCAGTTGTCTCAGAGGTTTGTGTTTGAGGCAACTCGTTTTGCTGAACTTCATCAACAGCTTCTCCATTTACAGGGTCCTCTAGACTAACAGGAGAACCATCACTGTCATACTCAATAACCGCTGGAATTACATTCGTCACGCCCGGTGAAGTTACATCTTTCCCGGTAGCAGTTTGCTCATCCATAATCTCTGGCTCATTTCCTTCAATCATCTCAGGAGGTGTCCCATCAGGTTCTGCAGGTGACTCAGGGGGACTGCCTACAATAGGCTCATCCTGAGGCTGGGAGTTTGAGGAGGTCATTGGCATGACTGGTAAATTGTTACCCCCTGTGGCTGGAGTTAAAGTGGTTTGCTGCCTCTTGGGAATTTCATACACCTGAAAGAACCTTTCCTCAGGAATGACAGACAGCTGGGTAGGACAAAAGGGTGAATCATCCTCAGACTCTGAGTGCTCTTCAAGTGGCTGAGTTTGACTACGCCTAGCTCTTGGTCGATGGGCCTTTGGTTCGGGCTGTTCCGTTTCCTCTGTTTCAGATAAATCACCACAAGGGAGTAGGAGATCCCTATGTAGGGTGCGACTGGGACCATCTCCGTTCAGGGGGTGTACTGTGTACACAGGTAAGTCGCCCATCTTTTTCAGAACTTTGTACATAGTGGGCTCCCACTTATCCGCAAGCTTATGTTTGTTTCTCAACCGCAAGTTCCTTACTAACACTTGGTCACCTTCCTCTAGCGTTGATTCTCTTACTGCTTTGTCAAAGCGACGTTTGTTTCTCTCAGCAACCTTTTGTGAATTCCTGGTGGCGATCTGATAACTCTCCTCAAGACGTGCTTTCAGGTTTCTCACGTACTGGGAGTGAGATTTAGGAGCACCATCTTTAACAGGTAAGCTAAAGGCAATATCTACTGGTAACCTTGGCTGGCGCCCGAACAGCAACTCATACGGACTGAAGCCAGTAACCTCGTTCTTGGTGCAATTATAGGCATGAGTTAGGGGTTTTACATAGTCACGCCAGTGATTTTTATCCTTTTCTCTCAAGGTTCCTAACATGCCTAGCAGTGTTCGGTTGAATCGTTCGACCGGGTTTCCCCTCGGATGATAGGGACTTGTGCGTACTTTGGTAATGCTGGCTAGGGTACAGAGCTCTTTGATGAGTTGAGACTCGAAATCCCTGCCCTGATCACTAAGCAGACGCTCTGGAAACCCGTAGTGCACCAAATACTGCTCCCAAAGACACTTTGCAACTGTTGTAGCCTTCTGGTCTTTGGTTGGTATGGCAACAGCATACTTGGTAAAGTGATCTGTTATGACCAAGATGTCTTTGGTGTTGCGACTGTCAGGCTCCAAAGATAAAAAGTCCATGCATACCAATTCCATGGGACGAGTTGTCTGGATATTCACAAGAGGTGCTGATTTTTCAGGTGGTGTTTTTCTCCTTACACAACGTCCACATGACTTGATCTTTTTCTCCACGTCAGTAGCCATCTTAGGCCAATAAAATCTTGATCGGACCAAGTCGAGAGTTCTTTCCAGACCCATATGCCCCATATCGTCGTGGAGGCATATAAGAATAGCGGACCTTAGGGGCTCAGGAGCCACAAACTGGTAAGTGGTGTCGTCTTCTGATCGGCGGGTTCTGTAGAGGATACCATTTCTCAACTCCAACCGTTTCCATTCCTTAAGCATTAACTTAAGTTCCAGAGAATCGGGACTGGGATTGGGGTTTGCTTCATCTCCAACCTCCAACAGGTTGACAACATGACCAATGACTGGGTCAGACCTCTGATGTTGCTGGAGTTCTGCCTCACTGTATGTAGGTATGGTAGAACAACCCACCGCTTCCTCATCTGCCCCACTTAAAAGATGGCGGTGCCACAAGACATTGACTGTGTCAGCTGGAATGTCTGCTTGGGCAGGAGATGAAGACAGATGGTGAGAAGCAAAATGTTTAATTCGCTCTCTTTCCTCAAGAGAAACATGGTCATCGGCCAGAGTGTCACAGGGCCGCCTGGAAAGGCCGTCTGCGTCTTGGTTGCTTTTCCCAGCCCGATACTTTATGTTAAAGTCGAAGGTGGAAAGTGAAGCTAGCCAACGATAACTGGCAGCATCACGTTTGGCTGACTTTAGCACATATGTTAACGGATTGTTGTCTGTTACAACCGTGAATGTGTTTCCATAGAGGTAGTCTTGGAACTTTTCCACAATGGACCACTTCAAAGCTAGAAATTCCAGCTTATGGGCTGGATACCGCTTTTCACTTGGCGAAAGCCCTCTGCTAGCATAGGTGATTACTCGCATTTCACCATCCTGTTCTTGGTACAGGGCAGCCCCAAGACCAGAAGTGCTTGCGTCTGTATGAAGAACATATGGTAGTTTTGGATTAGCGAATCCAAGTACTGGTGAGGAGGTGAGTTTGTCTATAATCGCCACAAAAGCTTCTTGGCAAGCAGGTGTCCACCGGTCGGCAAAGGGTTCTTTGGGGTTGAATAACCTCCCAGGGCATGGTGTTACTTTTCTACCCTTCCTGTAAGGTGGGTAACCCCCGGTGAGGTCATTCAAGGGTTTGACTATTTTGGAATAGTCCTTTATGAACCGGCGATAATACCCTGCGAAGCCTAGGAAGGACTTGAGCTCGCTGAGGGTTTGTGGTCTTGGCCAAGTGCGGAGTGCACTGACCTTTTCGGGATCAGTCTCCACCCCTTTGCTGGAAACAACGTGCCCTAGATAGCGCACTGAGCCTTGGAAGAACCGACACTTTGCTGGAGAAAGTTTCAAGCCATTTTCTCTCAATTGCTGAAGGACATGTAAAAGTCTGGTTTCATGTTCTTCTAATGTACTTGAAAACACAATGATGTCGTCCAAGAATACGAGTACTTCCTTCAGATGGAGACTGCCCATACACCGCTCCATTAATCGTTGGAAAGTACTAGGAGCGTTGGTGATGCCTTGGGGCATACGGTTGAACTCGTAAAAACCCAAAGGGCACACAAAAGCAGTCTTAGGCTTGTCACGTTCCTCCATCTCAATCTGATAATAACCAGACTTGAGATCCATTACTGAAAACCACTTGGATCCAGCAAGGGCTGAGAATGCTTCCTCAAGGTTAGGGAGAGCATATGCATCTCGTATCGTCAACGCATTTAGCTTGCGATAGTCAATGCAAAGGCGGACTTCTCTATTTTTTTTCCGGACCACCACGCTTGGCGATGAGTAAGGGGACTCTGATTCTTGAATCACTCCTGCATCCAGGAGTGTTTTCAGATGTTTCCGTACTGCCTCATAATCATTTGGGTGAATTGGTCTGGACTTTTGTTTGAAGGGTGTTTCGTCTTTCAGGTTTATGTGGTGCTTCACTTTGGATGTGTGTCCAAAATCGAGATCGTGTTGGGCGAAAACATCAGCATAAGCATGTAGACTCTGGGTTATCCTATCCTTCCACTCTTTTGGGAGAGGGGAATCACCAAAGTGAAATGTTAGTTTTTCCTTGGTAGGTTCACTGACTGACTGAGAAGCGGCAGTGCAACATTTCACAGGATCAACATTTTTGTTTGAAGCAGGTAAGCTGTCATAGATCTCCTCAGGAGTGAAAAGCTCGGCAAGGACACAGTTGGAGGGGAGTGTCACGTCGTGCTCAGTTTCATTCCTAATCCACACAGGTAATTTGTGGGGGTTCTGCTTAGGCAAGGTGACAAGACAGCACTCCACAAAGATCCCACCCGGCAGGATAGATAATGTTGGCTGTTCAACTACTGCGCATTCTTCAAAGGAACTAGCCTTGACATTGCCCTCAAGAAGGACTCTCCCTTGAGCAGGTATCACTGACTGCACTTTGTCGTTAAGGGTCACTAAACCCATTCTCCCTGAAGAGCTCACTTCTCTCCTGAGCTTAAGTGTGCGAAGGAGTTGTCTATAGCCATAGACAGAAGAAAGGTCGTTTGGGTTTTTTTCCGTGACAATGTTCATCATACAAGACATCAAGTGCATTTGTCCCAACCAGTACAGGTAAGTCATAGTTAATGCGTAAGTCTGGAACTACTAGCGCTAAAGTAGAAACTTCAGGCTCAGTTTCAACAAAGCTCTTTGGAAACTTGAGGATGAGAGGTACGTAGCCCAAGTACGGAACATTTTGGCCACTAGCACCCTCAACGTCCAGACCGTCAATGGGCTGAATGGGGTGTTCTGACAGATTGCTGTTGTAGAAGGAAGCAGATACAGTGGTCACTTGAGACCCAGTGTCAAGGAGGCAATTACAGTTAACCCCTGATACAATAACATCAGCTGTACATTTCTGTCCTACAAGTCCTTTAGGTAGCTTAATTTGGCGCTCCACTTTGTGAGGGTTACTGAAGGCTTTAGTCAAGGGTTTTGTTTTGGGACATTCATACTTTATTTCATTTCCTGATAGTCCCTCCTCAGAAACTGAGTTCAGTTTAAATCATGCCTGTTTTGTTCTTCCCAGGCTTGTTGTTTTTGTCTCAACTCGTTACGTTTTATCTCAACTAGCTCAGGATTTGGTTTGTTACTGCAGGAGGATGCAATGTGGCCCTCCTCGCCACACTTGAAACAATATCCTGGGCGAGGCTTTCTTGTGAGATTTGACTCATGAGGATTTTTCTTCAGTTGAGGCCTTGGTTTTAGACTTTAACTTCTGGCTTGGCTTAGCAGAAGCCTGTCTTGAGCTGCTGCTTAAAGATGCTTTCAAAGAAGCTATTTGGGCCTGTAGCTTTGCAAGTTGCTTTTCCAGCTTAGGTGCATTGATGGGGGGATGTCCTATCTGCAGCAGTTTCTGTGTCTATGTCATCAGTGACATGGTCTCCTACTGAAAGAGAATTTGACTGGGCTTTGGATTTAGGACCCCTAAGTGCTGTCTCATGCAGCTGGACTTAGCAGCTTACCGGTCCTCCTCAGTACGTAGCAAAAGAAGTAACTCAGAAAACGGGGGCGAGTTGTTTTTCTTCTGTTCAAGCTGGAGACTTGTGATTAGGCTGTTATTCCAGCAACCTCTACAGAATTGCTTGAGCAGTTGACGCTCTGACTCGCTGGCCGCAATGCCACCTCTTTTGACTACTTGACTCAGGGCTGTCTGCAGACGTTGCAGATACCCAGAAGGCCTTTCACCCGAGTTCTGATTGGTGTTCAGGAATTTTGCAAAGAGTTCATCCCCGTCGTCGACAGTACCATAGGCAGAGTCGAGAAGGCAAAGGTAGTCATGGGGAGTAGAATTAGGCCCAAGGTGCTTAACCACATTAGCAGCAGGTGGAAGAAGGCTCTCCACTATCTTCCTGACAGTGTGTTTGTCAGACACGGTGGCATCTGTGAGGTGGAACTCAACATTGTTGCGCCATGTGTCATAGTCAGACTCTAAATAGGGACAAGGGACCTTTCCTGAGAACGGTCTGAGTTTGGTATGGCCATGATACTGAGAAGATATGTCGCTATTCTTAATGACATGTTCGACCACTACCTTCTGCACTTCCGGAGTGATGAGCTGCTCTGAAGGTAAGTAGAGGGTTCGTTTCCCATGTGAGGATGATGGTGATGCCCCTGCACCGGCAGCAAATGGAAATGAGTCATGTACAAGGGGGTGGATCAGATCACCATCTTTTTTCATAGGAGGTTGGTTAACATTGGCAGGGGGTTCAGTTTGGTCTGGGCTACTAGCAGGCTGGGGTTCCTGGCTAACATTTGGCACATTTAGTTCAGTTGTGTCATGGCTCTGGGTAGACTCCTGAATTCTAACCAGCTCATCTATCAAAACCTTCTCAAAGTCTGCTCCACTTAGCTTAGCAATATACCTCAGCTCAGTTAAGTAAGACTGGGTTAAGCTTGAACTTTTGTCAGCAGCATACAGCTCAGAGAGAAGCCGAATGAAGACTAAAAATTTTACTGTTTAATGTTATGTATTTGTATTATTTTTATTTATTCATAATTTCATAATGTATTTTGTCAAGCCAGAGTTGTGTCTGTGTTCAGTGCATGAGGAGACTATAGATAGCATGGAACCATGTGAAGATCATGTCACATGAGACAGGTGGTTGAGCTATATTTTGTAGAGGGTGTGTACAATGTAACGTTTTCAACTGATGCAGATGTAAACAACAGAGATAGTTTCTTAATATGGAAGTGAATTGTGCCATGTGTTCGTATGACATATACGTTCCATTTTTAAAGCTCAAGCAACATACTTTGTTACCTTAAAAGGAAGCTGCTCTGTAATGTATATAAGCGCGACGCGAGCTCCCGTGGATATAAAAGGAATGGACATTTCATTCTACCGAACTACACGCAAGAGCAGAATTACAACTCACAGGTCAGTTTATTAGACAAATTAAACTTGTGAGGTAATGCAGCGCTGTTTCATTGGTCTAACATTAGCCTACACTAGCACACTAAACTGCATTTGAATGTGTTGAAATGTATGTGTTAGTTTGTCTGTATGAGACTAGCAGTAAGCTAGATCAACATTAGAATAACATACAGATCGTATTTTAACATTTTATCATTGTTGAACTATATAACATTGATTAGTTTTATGTAAATGTGCTCACCTGTTTAATAAAGTACATGTAGGAGCGGTCGAAGTCTCGGACGTGGAGCTCTTGTTTATATACTGTCTATGGGAGCTCTCGGCATCTCGAAACCACCGCGCTGATATTGATTCTCGTTTTAGTTCTCCTTTTTTATCCAAAGTCTGCTTGCCATGGTCCATAATGTTTGAACGAAACAACAACAGCGTGCAAATAGACATTGCGAACTCCACAGTTGTCTGCGTCTGTCGCTTTGGTTAATCAGAGGGCTCTGCTCATAGCTCTGGTTACCATGGCAGTACGAGCGGAAATCATAGGCGGAAACCAGGGACAACGCGGATATGACGCCATTGACTGCAACAAACCGGAAATAAAGAAACGTGCCGTGTCTAAAAATTAAATTAAAATTTCTCCTGGTTTGAAAGTTGTTGGAAACAGTCGGGATAATGTAAGTACACACAAAAAAAAAAATATAACATAGATATAGTGATTTTTGCTAATTTTAAAGCAAAAAAGTTACATATTGTGCCTTTAACTTAATTGTCACTGGAATTGAAGTCCATTCCTGTGTTAAAGGTGCAGTGTGTATTTTTTAGCGGCATCTAGTGGTGAGATTTGCAAATTGCAAACTGACATTCATGCACCGCTTATCCCTGCCTTTGCAAACTCGAAGGAGAAGCTACGGTGGCCAACGTAGGATAAAAGATGTCGTCATCAATAAATGAAGTGCTACATGACACAGTCGCATACGACTGTAATACATTACTCTACTGTAATCCACAATGTGTTACATCTTGGTAGGGTTTTCTCATCTGGCCTAATAAACTGAACATCCCAAAAACTATCACATCTAGTGCAAGTATGATCACCGACAGAAACATGGAAAATGTAAGCCAAGAGTGTGTAACTTTGTCACTGTTTCTGTACCACAGTCCATTATAAACCACATCATGGATAAAGTTTACAAAGCCATAGTCAGGTGAGGATCAAGGGTCTTAATATGTAATATAATAATACTAATCAGCTGATTGTCTCACGAACGTAACCAGCACATTTCTCCCCACATAGCAAACCCACAACACAGCGAGGGAGAAGAACCACATGAAACTATCCAACTACAAATTTTTTTCTAACAGGGTAGTAAAAGTTTAGCTGGCTAATATGAGCGGTTATGCTGTAGGCTAACGTTAGTGTTTTACGGTCAATAGTACTAATCAGTTGATTGTCTCACGAACGTAACCAGCACATTTATCCCCACATAGCAAAGCCATAACACAGCGAGGGAGAAGAACTAAGTTACATGAAACAATCTAACTACATATTTTACACCACTGACAAGGGAAAAGTCATTTCTCACGGTGTCTATGGCTAGCTTCTAGGTAATGCTAATATTATGAAACAACAGTATTCATTTGCATTGTTAAAGTTGGAATACCTTACCTGTCCAGCAGAAAACAGGCAACTTCGGCGTCGCTTTGAAAGCCTTTTTCCCTCATAATAAGACCCTTCCATCGGTAAAAAGCCACACCGATGTTGACCCGTGATTTTTGCCTACGTTTCTCCCTTATTTTTCTGGCTTCATCATACTTTCTCTTCTTCGAAGCAGATTTACCCTCCGTCGGCTCTTGTCCTAAACAATAACTGTGGTCATTAATTTTCCAGAAATTCTGCTGCGTCTTTTTCTGCTTCTTCTCATTCAAGTTAGTGACGAAACGCGCTCTGTAGCGCTGTTTGTTCGCTGTCGGCTATGGTAGAAACATGACGTCACGATATGTCGACCTTCATAGAAGGGGGTGCCCGCGGTTATGTAGATATAAATGACTCATTCTAAGGTAATAAAAACATAACGGTTCATTAAGTAAGGTCTTTATACACCACTGAAAACATAGTTATGGATCTATCAATTTTCGTGGGAAAATTGGGTAATATAATAAACCAGACAAAGTCAGTGGTTTGTTAAATTTGTTTATTTTCATATTGTATATTTTTCCAGTTCTGTAAAAAGAAATGTACATTGTTATTGTTACTTGACATGTAAGATGTTTATTTTATTTTATAAAGTGAAAATTGCATAGGCTTACTGGTCGTGTTGTGCGAGTGCCGAAGAAGAGAGGAATGACGTCAGATGAGGAAGAGAACAGAGTAGAGAGAGCACGAGGAATAGAGACCGTAATATGTGAATAACATATTTTCTCTGGTAACATCTGAAATATTAGGGTGACTAATCCTGACGAACTATCGGGTGATATCTGAATGCTGAACAGTGCTTTGACGAAGAACTCAATTCATTTTGTTTACGGACAGTTTGAAGTTTGACGCGAGCTGCTGACTGCGAGTGCGTGCGCGGTGTGGGATAAAAGACTGCCTGTTTGTTGACTAAAACTACAGCTACAGTCTGGGACATTCGATTGCATTGAGAGAGCTGCATCGGGACCGAGACAACGCACGCGATCGACGGTCCCGGTGCTGTTGTGCAACACGTGTGGTGAGCGCATTCTTTTTATTTTATTTTGCTCTACGGAGTGAAGCAGCCACAAATTTTAGGCTACAACGAACCCGAGCGTCGATTCAGGCCTGCTACGAGAACTGTGGTATTTTTTTTTTATTGGATTATTCGATTTTTGCCAGCTATTAGTTTTAGGAATTAGCCTACACTGTCAATCATCTTTTGGTTGTTTACTAATTCATATTCTTGTGTGTTTATTTTATTTTATATTCAGTAAACGCTTTATTTGTTTCAATTGTTGTTGCTATTGTTATTTCATTTTCATTTTATAACTCTGTGTTTATTTGAGAACCACAGCAACCTGATTAATCATTTGCCCTTATTAAAATAAATTTAGAATTTGATTGAATACTAGATCTAAAAAAACTCAGGTTAGCCTTCCCCCATAAACAACTGTTGGGGGCGCTACATGTGCATGAATTTGTTTAATTCTAAATGATTGCTTTTTTTTCAGCGAGCTGTCAGTGACATTATTTCCGGGGTGCAGCAGTATCAAGCCTCACTGTTGGACTGCCTTCGGAGCCAAATTACAGATGTTATTCAGAGACAATCAGGAGTCACAGATCAACTGATGAGTGAAGTTCTGGACATTTTTAATAATTTTGAAGACCCTTTTGACACAGTTTCCACCACATATATGCAAGATTCAAATCTAAAAAAGCAGTTCAAGGTAGCTGAAGCCGAAGAAATTTAAATTTCCCAGACTGCATCCTTTAGGAGAAGAGGAACCTCACAAGCTCTAACAATACAAAAGTATGCTTTTAATATATTCCTTTGGTCCGAAGTTTGGAACAACTACTTTCACATCCAATGATTCTAGCAATGTTTGACAATGGACCAAGCCAAAGCAAGGCTGGATTTATCAATGACATTATTGATGGGGATATTTTGAAGTCACATCCACTGTTCTCTGTGAGACCCAATGCTCTGCAGCTTATCCTGTATACTGATGAGATAGAACTGTGCAATCATCTGGGGTCTTATGCCTCAAAAAACAAACTGCTAATAGTGTACTACACTTTGGGCAATATAAATCCTAAACAGAGGTCTAAGTTAGCTGCCATCCGTCTACTTGCCATTGCAAAATCAAGTGACATCTCTCAGTGTGGTGTAGATGTGATTTTGCAGAGAATACAAGAGGATTTGAATTTGTTGTATAATGGAGTTAACATCAAAACTTCCCACGGGGAGCGAACACTGTATGGTGCAGTAGTTTCTCTCTGTGGTGAGAGGGAGTTGGATTTGCATTCCGGAAATGCCGACACTGTAAGTGTAGTTTTGAGGATATGCAAGTTCACTTTGATGCAGAAAACTTTGTCAAACGGTCTTTAGATAGACATGTCAGACAGTGTAATGAAATTGAGAGGGCAGCCACAGACTTTCTGAGAAGCAGTTTGAAAACCACTTATGGAATTAATAGGAAAAACAAACTGATTGATTTTCCAGCCTTTGATCTCATCAGGCAAACACCTCAGGACATTATGCATGTGATATTAGAAGGTGTGGTACAACTGGAAGTTAAGACTGTACTTAAACATCTAGTACTATCAGGGCAGCTGGAACTGGACACATTTAACAGTGCTACCCATACTCAACTGATGTCCAAGATAAACCTTGCCCTATTACTGTCACCACGTTATCATCAAATGACAACAGACTAAAGCAATCAGCTGGGCAAATGCTTGTGCTATTGAAGATCCTGCCATTTGTATTGGACAGCTGTGAAAGAAATGAATACTTTCAAGTGATTGAGTTAATAGAGATTGTTCAGATCTTATTTGCACCAGTTATTGCGTTGGCCACTACAGCAAAGCTTAAGTTGCTTATTAAGCAACATTTGAGTAATGTGAAACGGTTATTTCCTGAGAACAATATAACACCAAAGCAACATTATTTGATACATATTCCTGAACAGATCAAAGATTTAGGTCCAATGGTCAGACACGTGTATGCGATTTGAATCTAAACACTGTTTTTTCAAACAGTGGTCTTCCAAGTTAAATTTCAAGAATGTTTGCAAGTCCTTGGTTAAACACAATCAGATGTTTGAGAGTTGTCAAAATATCAGTCGTGAGAATCACCCAATTTTTTCAAAAGACATTCTATTGGGTCCTGTATCTGAAGTGGAAAATATGAAGTATGTGCAGGATAAAATGAGAGCTTTTTTGGGTGTAGAAAATGTGCATCATGTGGTGTCTGCAAAATGGCTTGAGCTAAGTGGCAACAAGTACTTGCACCAGAAATCAGTGATTGTAATCAATGTAAATGAAGGCGTTCCTGTATTTGGGCTCATAAAGGACATGTACATTGTAAATTCTTCCTTGTATTGCTTTGAATGTCAAGTTTATAATACAGTGTGTTTCAGTCGTGAGTTTGCTTCTTATGAAATCGAGGTCCCAAACCTTGCTCAAGCCACTGAGATAGTGGATTCAGATAAAATTGTAGATTATACATTATATTATGCACTCAGTTTTAAGAACCGTACTTACATTCCTCTCAAGTATTATCTCGGAGATATGTGTGAGATTTACAAGTGCACTGACTGCTAATTTACTGGAAAACAAAGAAAAGTAAAGGGAAAGCACAGTCAGTGTCCTCTTCTTGTTTTTTTTTTTTATTTTACTTACGGACTGTACTGATCTAAAAGAGAAGACATTTTTCTAAAAATAAATGTTCAGCACCTTGTGTGTACTTGGCTATTGTTAAAGGATTAGTTCATCCCAAAATGAAAATTTCCTGATAATTTACTCACCCCAATGCCATCCAAGATGTTCATGTCTTTCTTTCTTCAGTGGAAAAGAAATTAAGTTTGAGGAAAACGTTTTAGGATTTTTCTACACACAATGGACTTGAATTGCAACCAAAATGTTGAAGTCCAAATAAATGCAGTTTCAAAGGGCTTTGAAGTGCTTCAAAGGGCTCTGCATGATCCCAGCTGAGGAATAGGGTCTTATCTAGCGAATCGATCAGTCATTTTCAAAAAATAAAATAATTTTTTTTATACTTTTTAACCACAATTGTTAGTCTTGTGCTGGACTGGAACCAGAATGCATGACGCATTATCTTATTCGCTAGGACTTGCGTGGACATAAGCATCAAGTGCTCTAACTGGGCATAGCAGATTGTTCTTTTCCTGGTCTGAATTTTGAAAAGGAGGAGGGCAGAAGGTCTACAATACTGTAGATCTGGCCACATTAGTGGGGACCTTGGGAACATAACCTGGTCTGGGATGGAGGAAAGCTTTCACCATACCAGGAGCAAATTCCAAGCACGAGGGTGCAACCGACAAAGCCTGAAGATCTCCTATTCTTTTAAGAGAAGAGATAGCGAGGAGGAACAGAACTTTCAAAGTAAGAAATCTAGCTGAAACCTCCACCAGAAGCTTGAAGGGAGCCTGGGAAAGGCCTTGAAGGACAATTGCCAGATCCCATGTTGGAACCCTGGTGCGAGCAGCAGGCCTCAGCCTCAGAGTGCCACGGAGGAAACAAGATACCAAGGGGTCTTTACCCAAAGACATTCCACCCATGGCCGCTACATAAACTTTTAAAGTGGACGGGGATAGACCTGCAGTGAACCGCTCCTGCAGGAACTCCAGCACTGTACCAACCGGGCAGTTAACTGGGTCCAACTGATGGTCACTACACCATGAAGTGAAAACTTCCCACTTCAGGGCATAAAGTTTCCTCATGGAGGGAGCTCTGGATTGTAAAATGGTCTCTACAACCTCGGTTGAGAGACCTGACCCTAAGAGCTGGGCCCCCTCAGAGGCCAAGCCCATAGGTTCCATAGTTGGGGTCGAGGGTTAAAGATAGAGCCCTCTGCTTGGGACAGAAGGTCCCTCCTGACGGGAAGCTCCAGAGGACGCCCGTCGAGGAGCGACACTAAATTGGGGAACCAAACTCTGCCCAGCCAGCAATGGGCTACAAGGAGTAGGCATAAATGGTCCCTGCGAACTCTCTCCAGAACTCCAGGGAGCAGAGCGATCGGGGGAAAAGCATAAAAACGTAGCCTCTGCCACATCTGTACCATCGCATCCAGTCCGAGAGGAGCTGGATGCGTGAGGGAGAACCAGAGTGGACAGTGAGACGTCTCTCGAGACGCAAACAGATCCACTTGTGCCCGGCCGAACACCCTCCATATCTGCTCCACCACCTCGGGGTGGCGCCTCCATTCCCCGGGCCTCGGCCCCTGTCTTGACAGGACGTCTGCTCCTATATTTTGGGCTCCAGGGATGTAAGCTGCTCTGAGTAACAGCAGCATCCCCTGAGGCCACAGGAGGATTTGGTGCACCAGTTTGCACAACGGACGCGAACGCAACCCCCCCTGGTTGTTTATATAGGTGACCACCAATGTGTTGTCTGAGCGGACCAACACATGGTGGCCCCTGAGGTCTGGGAGGAAATTCTTGAGGGCAAGAAATACAGCCAGCATCTCTAGGCAATTGATATGCCAGGAGAGATGATGGACCCCCCATAGACCCTGAGTTGAGCGTCCTTCTAGGATCGCTCCCCAGCCCGTGAGGGAGGCATCTGTCGTTAGCATCTTGCGACGACAAGGAGCTCCCAGCACGGGACCCTGGGACAGGAACCAAGGTTTCTTCCACATAACCAGGGCCCGTAGGCATCGCCGCGTAACCCTGATCATGCGAAAGGGGTTGGTCCTGAGCCACCACTGCAGGGGCCTCATGTACAACAGTCCAAAAGGTATCATGTTGGACGCTGCTGCCATCAGACCCAACAGTCTCTGAAACTGTTTGACAGTGAGTGACTGGCCTAGCTTTATTCTCTTCACAGCTGACAAGATAGACTCTATGCGTGCCGGTGATAGGCATGCCCGCATCAACATAGCCTAGAAACCACACCTAGAAATAATCTCTGTAATCGAGAAAGCACACTCTTCTTGGCGTTTAGCCGTAACCCTAACTCTTTCATGTGGGCGAGAACAACATCTCGATGCCGAACCACCAACTGATGCGACTGAGCCAGAATCAACCAATTGTCGATGTAGTTCATGATGCGAATACCCTGCAGACGCAGAGGTGCCAGGGCTGCATCTACGCATTTCGTGAAAGTGCGGGGTGATAGTGCTAGGCCAAACGGAAGACCTCGATATTGGTATGCTTTGCCCCCTGTGATGGCCGATGACGTGGCCACACAAAAGCACGGTAACTGAGAACCCATGCATACATGCATCCTTCTTTCTGGGTTGTTTACACATTATATTGGGTTATTTTTAGTATTTCATGATTAAACATTTGTTGCAGATACCTTGGTTACAGATCACACTATATATATATTTCATAATAATGACAGATACAGATTTGGCTCATTTTCACTGTTTTATTTTCAATTTGTTTTCTGCCATAAATTACTAGTTTGGGTGCACACTTTCTAGTTATTATTGGTATGTTGTTAATGCTTATTTCTTTTGAGTTGAAGTGACGTCAGTTTATAGACGTGCTCAAGAAAAAAAAGTTCACAGAGACGTAGAGGCAGAAACCACACCCTGTTTATTTTCTTTATTTTACAATACACTTGGAGTCAACCCAGGTGAGACATTTGACCAAATTATGCAATGGGCTGGCCGCTTAGAGATGGCTACGAGATCAAACAAGGACGAAGGAAACAAACCATATCGAAGAGGAGTGGCAACAGCTCAATACAACATGGACACAAAGAAGAGGATGATTTTCTGCACCAACTGTGGAAAGCGTGGCCACTCAATAAAAGATTGTTAGGCTAAAGGAGGTGGAGCAGAAGGTCAAGGTCCATCATTTAAACAAGTCAGTGCGAAAAAAAATGATGAAACCTCTCAAGGGAAGACGTGGACTGAAGCACAAGTCCGTCAGCTCATAGAGGGAATTATGCATCCGCAATAGGAATCAGCGGCCCCCTGTATTAGTAAGAAAAGAGACAATCGCCTTTTCGTCAATGCATTAATAGGGGGCCACCCATGTGACATTTTGGTCGACACAGGAGCAGCAATTTCAATAACAGATCTGAACCTACCTACAACAGATGAAACTATGGAAGTTGAAGGAGTTGGAGGAGGTATCACAAAATTTCGCAAAAGTATACAAGTTCCTTTGCAAATACATGAAGATGAAGTCTTATGGACATCTTTCTGGGTGGGGCCGAATTCACAAGGAAGCCGTATTGGCATGGACATTCTTCCATTGTTGAACATGATCATATTTACTGACAGTCGTCAAATCGCTACAACAGTTGGGATAATACCACACGAAGATCGCACATGTAATTTAACGACTGTTGGTACAGCAAAACCAATCATCAGAGATTGGGAAAAAGACGGTGTGTGGGGACTTCTGTGCAGTTTATATCCAGATGTTTGGGCTAAACACAAATTGGATTGCGGTAAAGCCAACATTGACCCTGTTGTTATTGAGGGGCCGATACATGCCCCTCATAAACAATACCCTATCCGACCTGAAGCAAGACAAGCCGTGGAAGAGATAGTGGCAGACTTGGAAGCTGAAGGAATCATCAGACAAACTTCATCAACCACTAATAGTCCTGTCTGGCCTGTCAAGAAATCGGATAATTCATGGAGATTAACCACTGATTACACAAGACTTAACAGTGTAACACCAAAACCGCATCCTATTGTGGCCAATCCTGCCACCATTCTGAATGATATTCCAGGAAATGCAAGAATTTTCACGGTGCTAGATGTACTGTCGGCTTTCTGGTCTATACCTATTGACGAGAGATCTCAAGAGAAATTGGCCTTCACAGTGGGGGCAAAACAGTTTGTCTGGAACCGACTCCCACAAGGTCTTAATCTATCTCCTGTGGTATTCCATAGAACTTTGGATCAGTTCTTAACGGAGCTAAAAGCTGAAATTGAGAGTTCAGGAAGTGTTTGCCTCCAATACGTGGATGACTTGTTGATTGCAAGCAGGGCCGGCCCTGACCAATTTGCTGCCCTAGGCAAGATTTTACCTGGTGCCCCATGCATCACAGCCCATTTCACCCCGTCATTGTGTTCATGATTATTTAGCCTATATATACAGTATATATATATATATATATATATATATATATATATACATATACACACACATATATATATATATATATATATATATATATATATATATATATATATATATATATATATATATATATTAGGGGTGTGCAAAGAAGCCGGTATTTGTATCTGTATTTGTATTTGTTGAGGGGGGAAAAGTATTTGTATTTGTATTTGTATTCGAGTAAAATTCTAAATAGGTGTAAAAATCCAGTTTTTTTGCGTTACACTTCTAATTTAAGTTATAGTGTCAGTATTCTTTTATTATATCCATTATAATAATTATGGATATGCAATATTGGTTGCTGTTTTTCTATAAATCCAGCAATGAACATGTAACAAGGAACGTCATTAAAAAGAAAATAACATAACAGCCATTACCTACGTTAACGTTACTCTGTCAACAGCCTATTGTCTAAATTACCGAGCTAACAGAGCTACTAGTGTTGTCACGGTGCCAAAATTTCAGTATTCGTTACCAATACCAGTGAAAATCCACAATTCTCGGTACCAATTTCGGTACCAAAGCTTAATTTAGATTAAATTTACATATATTAAAGTGTATATCATGGTTACAAAGATGGAAACTGTAGTATTAAAAACACTTTACAATAAGATTCCATTTGTTAGATAACATTAGATAAAATGACCTAACAATAAACAATAGTTATATACTGTCGCAATTATTCTCCTTGGGGTTAATTTAAAAATACATTTTTAACATTACTTACATTATTATTTATGTTAACATTATTTAATGCACAATGAATGAAGTGAACAAACATGACCAATCAAGTGTTTGTATTAAATAACATTCACAAACATTAATTAATGTTGTAAAAATATATTGTTCACTCAATGTGTTTATGTTAGATAACACATTAAGTAATGTTAATGAATAGTATCTTATTGTAGTGTTACCAAACTATACAGGAGATAAAACGTACTCGGTTACTAACGTAACCTCGGTTCTCTCTAGAAGAGGGAACGAGTACTGCGTTTTTATCAAAACGCTACGGGAAAAGTCTCTTTTCACGAAATACTGAAGCAAAAAATTATCCTTAATTTTCATACATGTAAAGCGCGTTGCAGCAGTAGTCAACTATGGCGAGACGGCTTGCTCGCTCATTGGCTGCTCTGCGGCAACTGCATAAGCCTATCGAGCGAGGCCTGAGGTGACGTCAGGCCAATGAGGGCGCTTCGCGCCCTCCTTGCCATTTCCCGCCGAGACGGGTGTGGCTAACCTCTATAAAAGGAGCTCGAAAAGGCTGATTCACTTGATTTTCATAGCCGAAGCGAACCAGAGTGAACCGTACGCACGGCAGAGAACGCAGTACTCGTTCCCTCTTCTAGAGAGAACCGAGGTTACGTTAGTAACCGAGTACGTTCTCTTACGAGAGTCCTCTCGTACTGCGTTTTTATCAAAACGCTACGGGAACCCCTTGTAAAACGCCGTGCGTGCTGGGATAAAAACACCGATCACTGGAAGCTAAGCCAGATGTACAGTGCATAATCACCAGATAGACTCACAAAGAATCCGGGATTAAGGGATGGGGGACCTTAATTCCCTAAACTGTAACGTCCGCAGACGTAAACATGACCTCACAGAGAGAGTCTAGAGACAAGAGGGTATTCCCTCCGTCCTTATATGGTCGCGCCAGCAGACGCGAATATGACATCACATAGACAGGGTGGGGAACCTGAACTGAATGTGGGAAATGTGGGTCTTACACAATTCTGCCCATAAGACAGTAGGTAGCGCGTTGCGCATGCGATTTCAGTGTTCTAGTTAAACAGCTGAATCGACTACACCGATAGTAGCTTAGCCTGCAAGGCGGGAACTTCTAGGTTGTAAAACCTGATAAATGTAGACGGCGAGGCCCAGCCTGCCGCCGTACATATATCCTGTAAGGAAATCCCGCTGGACCAAGCCCACGAGGAGGCAACGCCCCTCGTGGAGTGCGCTCTGACTCCCAACGGGCACTGAATGCCCTTGGCAGTATAAGCCAGCGCTATGGCGTCAACTATCCATCTGGATAAGCTCTGTTTCGAAACAGCCATTCCCTTGGAACGTCCACTGAATGAGACAAAAAGCTGCTCAGTCTGTCTGAAGACAGCGGAGCGGGACACGTAAGCTCTTAAAGCCCTAACAGGGCAAAGAAAACTTGAGTCCCCTTCCTCACTTGACCCCGGCAGGGCAGACAGGGAGATAACCTGAGCCCGAAACGGCGTGTTGAGGGACTTTGGCACATAGCCATGCTTAGGTTTGAGTATGACTTTAGAGTCATTAGGTCCAAACTCTAAGCACGCTGGGCTCACGGAGAGCGCGTGCAGGTCGCCTATGCGCTTCACCGAAGCGAGAGCCATCAAAAACACTGTTTTGAAAGACAAATGTTTGAGGCTAATAGATTGGATAGGCTCGAAAGGGGCACCTTTCATGGCCGTCAAGACTGTAGAAAGGTCCCACATAGGAACTGAAGGAGGTCTGGGTGGATTCAGCCTCCTAGCTCCCCTGAGGAAGCGGATGACTAAATCGTTCCTTCCTAGTGACTGACCCAGCTTTGTTCCGGAGAACGCTGTAATAGCCGCCACGTAAACTTTGAGCGTGGAAGGGGATCTGCCCTTATCCAACAGCTCCTGTAGGAAGGAGAGAACCTCTGTCACCTCACAATCGAGAGGTGATAGGCTCCGAGCTGTACACCAGCCGGAGAAAACCGACCACTTTGAGGCATAAAGCCGCCGAGTCGACGGCGCTCTGGCCTGAGTGATGGTATTTATCACTCCCTCTGCGAGGTCAACGGATATCCGTTGAGCACCCACGCATGAAGGGACCACAGCTCTGGGTGTGGGTGCCAAATCGAGCCCCCGGCCTGCGAGAGGAGATCTCTCCTCAATGGCACTGGCCATGGAGCGAAGTCTGCTAGCTGCATCAGGACTGGAAACCATGTTTGGTTCCTCCAGAACGGTGCTACAAGCAGCACTGGGCATTCTGTTTCCCTGACCCGCTCTAACACCTGTGGCAGGAGGGAGACGGGGGGGAAAGCGTATAGCGGGCAGCGCGGCCACATCTGGGACAGCGCGCTGTCGTTCTTGGAAAAGAACACGGGGCAATGAGCGTTTTCGCGGGACGCGAATAGGTCCACCTCCGCTCTGCCGAATCTCTCCCACAACAGCCGGACTGTTTGTGGGTGTAGAGACCATTCGCCCAGGGGAATGTTGTTCCTGGACAGTCTGTCTGGGCCCACATTCTGGAGCCCAGGCACATGCACTGCTCTCAGCGAGCGCAAATTGTGCTGAGCCCATATTAGGAGGCGTTTCGCCAGCCTGTACAGGGATGTGGATTTCAGACCGCCCTGGCGATTTATATAGGACACCACGGCCGTGTTGTCCGAACGGACTACGACGTGTTGGTCCTTGATATGGGGACAAAAACGCGTCAGCGCATTGTGCACTGCCAGCATTTCCAGGCAGTTGATGTGTTGGAGCTTTTCTCGTTCCGACCACAGGCCGAAGAACGGTCTGCCCTCGAGCAGCGCTCCCCATCCCGAGGTGGATGCATCTGTCGACACCATCCTCACTCTCGAGGAAGTCCCCAGGCTTACACCTGATTGGTACCAGCCGTCCGCCAACCAAGGTATCAGGGCTGTCACACAGCTTTGATTGATCTTGAGGCGTAACCGGCCGGACACCCACGCTCCGCGCGTTACTCGCGCTTTCAACCAGAACTGCAGCGGGCGCATGCGGAGCAAGCCCAGCTGGAGAACTGATGATGCTGAGGCCATGAGACCCAGCATCCTTTGAAACTTCCTGAGCGGGGTGAAAACGCCGCGGCGAAAAGACTTCGCCGCGCGCTGAATGTGCAGCGCGCGCTGTGGCGACAGCCGCGCCGTCATAGACTGCGAGTCCAGAACGATACCCAGAAACGAAATCGTTTGACTGGGGTTCAGTGAACTCTTCGCCCAATTGACCGTGATACCAAGATTCTCGAGGTGATCGAGTAAAATGGTTCTGTGCTTCACGAGCTGAGATCGTGATTGAGCTAGGATCAACCAGTCGTCCAAATAGTTCAGCACTCGCATGCCTCTGAGTCTGAGAGGAGCGAGCGCTGCGTCCATGCATTTCGTAAATGTACGAGGTGCCAGGGACAAGCCGAAAGGCAGGACTGTATACTGGTATGTCTGACCCTCGAAGGCGAATCTCAAGTATCGCCTGTGATGTGACGCTATCTGTATTTGAAAATACGCGTCCTTCAGATCTATCGACATGAACCAGTCTTCTCGGCGAACATGCGCGAGAATTTTGCTGGTCGTGAGCATTTTGAAACTGCGTTTCACTAATACTCTGTTTAGCCGTCTTAGATCCAGAATGGGTCTGACACCGCCGTCCTTTTTGGGGACTAGAAAGTATCTGCTGTATAGCCCCCCTTCGCTTTGAGCTCGGGGAACACGCTCTATCGCCCCTTTGCTTATCAGTTTTGATATTTCGGCGCGAAGTAGGTGTGCTACTTCTGAAACCACCGTAGTCTGGACGCGCGCTGTGAAGCGGGGAGGGCGTCGACAAAACTGTAGCGAGAAGCCTCTCTCTATAATGCCTAGCACCCAGTCCGAAACCCCTGGAAGCGCTGCCCATGCTTCTGCATGGCTGGCTAAGGGCTGGATGCGAAGCGCGCTCTGCTCGCCGTGCGACAGAGGCGCTTCGGGGCGCGATAACGTAGGCATTATGCCTGTGGCATTCGAGGCGGGGGGCGCGCTTATTACAGCGGGCAGAGCGCTCGTCCTCGACCTTACTACAGCGCTTGACTGAGTGAGGGAGGGCTGAGCGGGTCCCGTGGGACTCATGTCTGCGAGTAAATGTGGGCGGGAAGCGGGCACATTCACTGCTTTGGGCGCACTGTCTGACTGAGCAGAGCGAGCGCGCACAGGTCTCGTTTTTACAGAGAGCCTGTGGCCTGTGAGACATAGTGTTTGTGCGGGCACTTTCACTATGTTGGAAGCGCAATCGACCTGAGTCGATTTTATGTGCGCGAGCCCTAAGTGTAGGGCTGTGCTTGTGTGTAGAGATGGGCACTGAGGAGTGGGCATAGACACTACACTTATAGCACCATCGGCCGTGGCCGGGACACCAGAAAATACACTCTTTTCGGGATATATCTGGGTAGCCGTAAAAACGGCTTTTGTGTGCAGGCAAGCGGGCGGCTGAGCAGGCTTGCATCTTGCAGAAAACGCTGGAACAGTCGCAAGTCTTGGGACTGAAACAGCGGCGCGCTTGGGTGAGAGACCGGCCGCAGCGGGACTCACACACCTGCGCTTTCCTAGGCGAGCTAGGACTTCTTCGGGGCTTCCGGCTTCACCACAATCCTCGATCGCGGCCCGCGCGGAGCGGGGCGTCGGCTGGTTGAGCGAGAGCGGGGCCCGGAGCTGCGCTGCTGTCGCTGCTGTGAGGATGCGGCCGAAGGCGGGGGCTGAGGCTGAGAGCTCCGCGGAGTCTGTTTTTGACGACCCGCTGCAGAACCAGAGCGCTTCGGGAGGAAGTGCTTGAAGGCTTGAGACGCTTTCTGGGCTTCAGTAAATCTCTCCACGAACTCGGAGAGAGAAGAACCGAAAAGGCCAGCGGAAGACAGCGGGGCGTCGAGAAACGCGTTGCGCTCGGAATCAGCCATCTCCGTGAGCGTCAGCCATAGATGCCTCTCAGCAACAGTGGCGGAAGCCATACACTTTCCCATGGCTTGTGCAGCAGACTTGGTAGCGCGGAGTGTTAGATCTGAAGCGCTCCTCAAATCCGCGATGCAGATAGCCTCAGGTCCCATCTCGTCCAACTTACGGAGGAGATCACCCTGAAATATCTGCAGTGTAGCCATGGTGTGTAGCGCTGACGCGGCCTGCCCAGCGGCGGAGAAAATTCGCGCGAGCAGCGTCGACGTCATGCGGCAGGCTTTTGAAGGCAACACCGGTTTAGTCCGCCGTCCAGCAGAGGGCGGGCAAAGGTGGGTTGCTATCGCCTGTTCCACCGGCGGAAGTGAAAGGTAGCCTCGGTCTTTCGCATTATCCAGAGAGGAAAATGCTGGTGACACAGACGAGCGCGTTCGCGCAGAGAAGGGCGCGTTCCAGGCCTTCGCAACTTCTTCATGCAGCTCAGGAAGAAAAGGAGCGGGCTTTGAATCCGGAGAAGTGCGCTCACCAGGGAGGAAGCTACCATCCAGCCGGGTGCGAGAGGGGAGCTCCGGAGCAGACCACTCGAGGCCGAGGCTCGCCGCGGCCAGCGCGAGTACTCGCATGAGCTCTCTCTCAATGTTGGCTCTCGTAGTGGGCTTGCGGGCAGCAGGCGCGAGATCCTCGGAGCTCGCCCAGTCCTCGCTGCCTGAAGCTAGCAGAGAGCAGGAATCCTTTTCCCCCGACGCGGCCTCGGAACCGACTTCCTGTGAT
The DNA here is from genome assembly GCF_963993115.1 of Abramis brama. NCBI lineage: Eukaryota > Metazoa > Chordata > Actinopteri > Cypriniformes > Leuciscidae > Abramis > Abramis brama. The sequence goes on from NC_139971.1 coordinate 21,774,911, forward strand.
GAAGCGGCGGCAGACTGCGGGCGCTGAGCATCAGGAAGTGATTCGGGAGAAGCCGGTGAAGCAGGCGGGCAAACCGGCGAGCTTAGTCGGGCTGGAGCGGGTTCCGGGACCCGCTGCGAGCGGCGCTTCTTACGGCGCGGCAGCGCGGCGGGGAATGCAGGCTCTGAGAAGAATGCCAGGCGAGTCCGCAGAGTCACCATAGGCAAAAGCTCGCAGTGAGGGCAGCCGCCGTCAGCGAGCGCGAGCGCTGCATGGTCCTCACCCAAACAGGAGACGCAGATGACATGGCGGTCTCCCTCGGTGAGTGGGGCTCGGCACGAGCCGCATGAAGGCATCTTTAAAAAGACGCAGCTCTTTTAGGGGGTGAGTGTCGCAAGGCGAACACACACACACACACACAAGAACAGTAGAAGGATAATGAAAGGATATGCGTCGGAAAGCGCAGCAGGTACGGCTGTAGAAGGCGGCGTAGGCCAGCGGCTTCAAGTGGCTCGTCCCGCTGAAGTGCTTGCCTCAGACGACGCTTGCTTCCTCGTGATCCAGCGATGCGTGCGCTTCGCTGAAGAGATGAAAAATCAAGTGAATCAGCCTTTTCGAGCTCCTTTTATAGAGGTTAGCCACACCCGTCTCGGCGGGAAATGGCAAGGAGGGCGCGAAGCGCCCTCATTGGCCTGACGTCACCTCAGGCCTCGCTCGATAGGCTTATGCAGTTGCCGCAGAGCAGCCAATGAGCGAGCAAGCCGTCTCGCCATAGTTGACTACTGCTGCAACGCGCTTTACATGTATGAAAATTAAGGATAATTTTTTGCTTCAGTATTTCGTGAAAAGAGACTTTTCCCGTAGCGTTTTGATAAAAACGCAGTACGAGAGGACTCTCGTAAGAGAACGTGTTTTATTTGACTTGACTGTACTTTTATTTAATCCAAAACTGCATTCATATTTAATTTTAAAAGGGCTTTTTAAACCTGCTAAGAGTTATCCAGACAAGAATAAGCCTAGAACTGCTTTTCTGATGGACTGATATTAATGACATAATGACGGCTTTTTATTTCATTTCTCATCTCCATAAATATATCTAAAGCTAATGCAAGGGCTAGAAAACAATGAATTATTTGCTGATACTTCCTCGTCATCATGGAGAGCGCAGTTCGCACCGCTTTCTCCTTTCCACAAGCGCTTGCTCTCCCGTACGTCTGTCGTTGCTATGTAACCATGGACATAGGCGCGCCGCTCACTTCTATTATGAGCGCGCTTGCCGCACGCCTACATTTGAAATCTGAACGCGCAAAAAACGCGCTATGTGAACGACGTATGTGTCTTTTTCCTCCTTTCTTATCAACAAGTGGATTTACAGCCACCACATCAGCAGCGCCGCCGGTCGCTATGTCTCATGAGGAAACGCAGCTTTTTGATATAAAGTTTTTCTTGTTCCCGAATTCAAATATTTTTAAAGTATTTGTTCGAAATAAGTATTCGTAAAAAACACATTATTTGTGCCTTTCCGAATACCGTATTCGGGTTCGGCTCCACCCCTAATATATATATATATATATATACAGTACCAGTCAAAAGTTTGGAAACACTACTATTTTTAATGCTTTTGCAAGAAGTCTCTTATGCTCATCAAGCCTGCAGTTAAAAAAAAACAAAACAAAAAAAAACAGTAATATTATGAAATATTATTACAATTTAAAATAATGGTTCTCTTTTTTAATATACTTTACTACTATACTACTAAATGTAATTTATTTTTGTGATGCAAAGCTGAATTTTCATCAGCAAGTACTCCAGTCTTTGGTGTCTTATGATCCTTCAGAAATCATTCTAATATGATAATTTGATACTCAGTTATTATCAATGATGGAAACAGTTGTGCTGTTTAATATATTTTTTTGGAATACTTTTTTCAGGATTCATTGATGAGTAAAACGTTAACAGCATTTATTCATAAAAACAGCATTTATTCAAAATAAAAACATTTCTAACAATATAAATCGTTACCATCACCTTTTATCAATTTAACGTATTCTTGTTGAATTAAAGTACTAATTTCTTTTAAAAAAAATAGTTATTTTTCCCAAACTTTTGAACGGTAGTGTATATTGTTACAAAAGATTTCTATTCTAAATAAATACAGTTCTTTTTAACTTTTTATTCATCAAATAATCCTGAAAAAAGTATTTCAGGTTATAAAAAAATATTAAGCAGCACAACTGTTTCCAACATTGATCATAAATCAGCATATTAGAATGATTTCTGAAGGATCATAAGACACCAAAGACTGGAGTACTTGCTGATGAAAATTCAGCTTTGCATCACAAAAATAAATTACATTTTAAAGTATATTAAAAAAGAGAACCATTATTTTAAATTGTAATAATATTTCATAATATTACTGTTTTTTTTGTTGTTTTTTTGTTTTTAACTGCAGGCTTGATGAGCATAAGAGACTTCTTTCAAAAGCATTAAAAATAGTAGTGTTTCCAAACTTTTGACTGGTACTGTATATATATATATATATATATATATATACACACACACACACATTACAGCCTAAACACAAATACCAAGAGCATTACATCTAGCATTCAAGTCAAGTCCCCATTATCTTTTATAGTGCATTTTATAATACAGATTTAATGTGAACTTTGCTATTTTTAATAAACCTGTAAATAAATATCATTACTAATTTTGGCAAATAAATTTAAAAAATGCCATATACAGTACAGGCCAAAAGTTTGGAAACATTACTATTTTTAATGTTTTTGAAAGAAGTTGTTGTGTTTGGAGCTCCGTCGAATTAATTCAGAAACCTTGATTTTCTTCTTTACACTCTTTTACAAACGAACATTTTTCATTTTATAGCGTCTGAACATATCTGGAATACTTTTCTCTTTAAAAAACAATCGGATCGCTTTGATATCACTACTTATATCCAACCTTCCGAACTTCCGCTACTAGCCTTAGCCCGCTAGCATTGCACGTGTGGTCGCGCCTATCGATTGTCTTATTTACACCCGTATCACTGAAAGCTATAATTCGCCATTATAGCACATCTACTATAATGGCGAATATAACGGATGTGTGTCTAACGTTACCTTTGAGTGCAGGTGAGGACACCTTCGAGCTACATGTTGTGCAGTTAGAGCTTGAGTCGGTGGAGAAGCAGATCCGCGACCTACTAGAGAGACAGGCCGAGCTGCGAGATCGGCGATCCGCGCTTGAAACATCACGCGCCGATGCTCACAAGTCAGTGGTTAGTAACCTTTTGACTCCGACCTCGTCTACTCCGTGTGTTTCTCTGCACAGGACCCGAGCAGCCAGGACGCGATCATCCCTGGTTTCGTTCACTCCGGCACCGACACAACACCATGGACCCTGGGTGATTCCACAGCGGAAGACGCGAGCCAGGACCAGAGCTAGGACCTCTCCGCCCCTCCCGGCCTTCGAGATCTCCACCCGGAACCGCTTCTCCCCTCTACGCGAGACGGAACGCGACGCTGTGATCATCGGCGATTCCATTGTCCGGCATGTCCACGCTTCCTCAGGTAAAGGTAAGGTGCGCACTCACTGCTTTCCTGGTGCTCGTGTTCTTGATGTCGCTGCGCAGGTCCCCGAGATCCTGAACAGTGACAAGCGCGTCGGAGCTGTCGTGCTGCACGCGGGAACGAACGACATCAGGCTACGGCAGACTGAGGTTCTGAAGAAGGACTACAGGAGCCTGATCGAGACGGTACGCAGCACATCGCCTGAAACAACGATCATCGTGTCTGGACCGCTTCCCAAGTACCGACTAGGACAAGAAAGGTTCAGTAGATTACTTGCTCTAAATGAATGGTTAATGTCATGGTGTAATGAACAGAGACTGCTCTTTGTAAATAATTGGAATCTGTTCTGGGAGCGACCTAGGCTCTTCCGTGCTGATGGCCTTCACCCCAGCAGAATCGGAGCGGCTCTTCTGTCAGACAGCATCTCCAAGACGTTACACACCATATGACTAGTAAGTCAAAGTCCAAATCACACTCTTTGCTGTCCAAACTTAATTGATATAAGTACCAATGTAGAACATTATATTGAAACTGTGTCTATTCCTCGTTTAGTGAGGTCAAACATTAAATCTACTGTAGGATCCAGGAAAAATCTAATTGTGATTAAACCAGAAAATCTCAATAGTAGTGAACAAAAACAATTTATAAAGCTAGGTCTTCTTAACATTAGATCACTCACACCTAAGGCGGTTATTGTAAATGAAATGGTCACAGATAATAGTTTCGATGTATTTTGCCTTACTGAAACCTGGCTTAACCCTCTGAGGTCGGCAAACGCGCGGGCGCGTTTTGCCGGATTTTCTCCACATTGTAGCACTATAAACTTAAATTACTCCATCATTTATGGTCATACAGAAAAAAGAAATATAAAAAAAGAATCTGTGATATTTCTCCTTTTGTATGTGTCCACTTACAATCAAATCAAAACATTGTGCTTTTGTAAAATAAAGAAAATAAACAGGGTGTGCGTTCTGCCTCTCTGTCGCGGTGAACTTTTTTTTCTTGAGCACGTCTATAAACTGAAACAAAACTCAGCGAATACTTGTCACACATTTATGAGCCATATACCTTTATAAACATTTAAGTGTGTACTTTTAAATAATCGGATTCAAAACGAAAACAAATATTCTCTGTTTACGTAATTTGTATAAAACCAACAAGATGTCCAGCTTCTCAAACGCTTGCTCATTACAGTTAATTTGGCCACGCCTACTCGCGCAAAAGATATTCACATGCAAATCTCCACATGGAACGCGAACGCGCTCGTTACCTCAACAACAAAACACTTCACTTCACTTTTCGTCGAGTTTGAAAGACGTGCCTGAGCTTACATTGGATTTAGGCTACCTCAGAAGAAGAAGAACGCGATCTGAAGACAAGAAAGATAAGGTAAGAAATTCTTACATAGCCTAGTTTGTTATTGTTGCATAAATGTCACGTTGCAGTTGAACTGTTGCTAGATATATGGGGAATATTATAATATTTAGACCCGTGTTTACTGTGTTTGTGGATATCTGCTCAAACATAGATATGTTTATGGTAACCATAATGTTTTATATTTGAGCGTGATCGCGTTTGAATGTATCATATTTTGCAAGCGATCGCGTTTGAATGTATCATATTTTGGATGAAAGCAAAACGCACCAAACGGCTTCATGTTTTTATTATTATCTCATTTCATATCATCATAACGGATGGAAACATTTGAAGTAACATGATAATCAATATATTTTTCTCTAGCTTAGTTGTTACTGAAATACTGAAAAAAGATTTATAGGCTGCTATAGGTTATTTATTGTTATTATTATTTTATCCGCACTGCGCATATACCTTATGCCTACAAGGCACAACAAACCTGGTGTTCATTTTATTATATATCGTTGGAAACGTGTGTGTGTGTGTGTGTGTATTCTGTGAATTTTAAAAAGGAATTTTAAAAAGCAATTTTAACCAGAAAAATCTAATATTTATTTCCAAAATCGTGCAGGCCTTTTTCTTGATATCAGTATGTTCACTTTTTTTTTCAGGTCCCAGATGCCACTGAGGACTTCAACATTCACATGAGTCTCAGTACGTGAACATGGTAAAGTGAAAATCTTGGAAATGAAAGGTATGTACAGTGTTTTTAGGAATGGCACAAAGGTCTCTGTCTTTGAAGTGCTTTTTTGGCATTTGTTGTGTATCTTTGGATTATGTTGTGTTGTAAATAAATCCAAACAATTTAAAAGCCATTCTTTTTTAAATCTCCTCATTTACAGTATTGTGCAAGGTTGCTCAGAATGATAGGTGCCTGATAGCTCCTAATAGGGCCGTTAGGGGAGGTTCTTTGTCTTTCTCAGGTGAGAAAAGCTTACATATTAATGAGCTCTCGCATAAGGCTTTTTCACGCAAAACACGTCGTAAAAATTTTAAATCAATATATTGTCTTATCTGAATGAGCAGTCAGATTGATTTTCACATAGTTTTGCAGCAAATATTCTAGGCTACGTCATACAATTTTCAAAAGTCTTGTGAAGAAATAATCAGTATGGGTTTCATGGCCTTATTTCAGTGAGAATTTTTTTTTGTATTTTCAAAAACCACGCATAAAAATGTCATTATCTCAAAACTACAAACTTTTACATACATGCTGTTGATATATTATTGTAGCAGAGTTTGTGCTGAATACAGTGTAATTAGACTTTAGTCATGAAAATGTCACAAGTAACAGATATAACCAGAAATGTCAGAGCATGTCAGAACACCTCCAGGGCCCAGAAAACAGCTCAGACCTCAGAGGGTTAAACCTAATGATTATTTCGGTCTTAATGAGTCTACTCCTCCGGGATACTGCTATAAACATGAGCCCCGTCTGATTGGTCGTGGCGGCGGTGTTGCAACAATCTATAGAGATATTCTTAATGTTACTCAGAAAACAGGTCGCAGGTTTAATTCGTTTGAAGTAATTGTACTAAATGTCACTCTCTTAGATGTAAGAAAGAAATCCCTATTATCTCTAGCCTTGGCTACCGTATATAGACCGCCTGGGCCTTACGCTGATTTCCTAAAAGAGTTTGCAGACTTTCTCTCAGATCTATTGGTCAATGTCGATAAAGCATTAATTGTTGGAGATTTTAACATACACTTCGATAACACAAATGATGCGTTAGGGGCTGCGTTTACAGATTTATTAAACTCCTTTGGGGTCAAGCAAAACGTCATTGGTCCCACTCACCGTCTTAATCATACGCTAGATTTAATTATATCACATGGAACCAATCCAACCGATATAGATATTATACCGCAAAGTGATGAAGTCACTGATCATTACATGGTCACTTGCATACTACGTACTGCTGAAATTTGCCACGTTGCGCCACGTTATCGACCAGGCAGAACAATCGTTCCAACTACTATAGACAGATTCTCAAATAGCTTACCTGATCTAACTCAGCTGATTAGTGAACCCAAACAAACAGATGAACTAGAGGAAATGACTAGCACTATGAGCACCATTTTCTCTAGTACATTAAACATTGTTGCACCAATTAGATTAAAAAAGGTTAGAGAGAAAACTAAAGCACCATGGTATAACAATACTACGCATATTATCAAGAGAGAAACTCGTAATTTAGAGCGTAAATGGAAACAAACTAATTTAGAGGTCTTTAAAATCGCGTGGAAAGACAGTATGTCACGTTATAAAAAGGCCCTAAAAGCAGCCAGGGCTGAGCATCTCCGCAAACTAATAGAAAATAACCAAAATAATCCAAGGTTTTTATTTAACACCGTGGCTAGACTAACAAATAAACAGACGTCACCCGAACAAAATATTCCGTTACAGTTTAGCAGTAATGATTTCATGAACTTCTTCACTGAGAAAATAGAAAGAACCAGAAACACAATTGTAAATGTACAATCTTTAATGGTGTCTTATGATTCAGCCTCAATTATCGCCCCTCAAGAAAAACTACAGCGCTTTACAACTATAGGACAGGAGGAACTAAATAAACTTATCATTGCATCTAAACCAACAACATGTTTATTAGATCCAATACCAACTGAACTACTGAAAGAAGTGTTACCTGTAGTGGAAGAGCCTCTTCTCAATATTATTAACTCGTCTTTATCTTTAGGTCATGTTCCAAGAATATTCAAGTTGGCAGTTATAAAACCTCTTATTAAGAAACCACAATTAGATCATAATAATCTAGCAAATTACAGACCCATTTCAAATTTACCATTTATGTCTAAAATACTAGAAAAAGTTGTGTCCGCTCAATTGTGCTCTTTCTTGCAAGAAAATGACATCTATGAAAAGTTTCAGTCTGGATTCAGGCCGCATCATAGCACAGAAACTGCACTCGTTATAATTACAAATTATTTACTTCTAGCTTCTGACCAAGGATGTATCTCAATACTAGTTTTACTTGATCTTAGTGCTGCGTTCGATACTATAGATCACACGATACTCTTAGATCAACTACAAAACTACACTGGTGTTCATGGACAGGCATTAAGCTGGTTTAGATCATACTTATCTGACCGCTACCATTTTGTCTGTTTAAATGGAAAAAAATCGAAGATAACGTCAGTAAACTATGGAGTGCCGCAGGGATCTGTGTTAGGCCCTCTATTATTCTCAATATATATGCTGCCACTTGGTAATATTATAAGAAAACATGGAATTAATTTCCACTGTTATGCTGATGACACTCAATTATATATTTCATCACGAGCAGATGAAAACAATAAATTATCTAAATTGACAGAGTGTGTTAAAGATATAAAATACTGGATGACGTGTAATTTTCTGCTATTAAATTCAGATAAAACGGAGGTATTACTTATTGGTCAAAAAAACTGCCCACAAAACCTCTTACAATACAACTTTACTTTAGAAGGATGTCCTGTTACTTTATCCTCTACAGTAAAAGACCTGGGGGTTATATTAGACCGCAGCTTGTCTTTCGAAAGTCATATTTCATATGTTACAAGAACAGCCTTTTTCCACCTTAGAAACATTGCTAAGCTACGTAACATGCTATCAGTTTCTGATGCAGAAAAGTTAGTTCATGCATTCATGACCTCGAGACTAGATTACTGTAATGCTTTATTAGCTGGTTGTCCTGCGTCCTCAATAAACAAGCTACAGTTAGTCCAAAATGCAGCTGCTAGAGTTCTTACTAGGTCAAGGAAATATGACCATATAACACCAATTCTATCATCTCTACATTGGTTACCTATAAAGTTCCGTATCAATTACAAAGTATTACTAATGACCTATAAAGCCCTAAATGGTTTAGCTCCTGGGTATTTAACGGAACTTCTAACGCCCTACAATCCATCGCGCTCTTTAAGATCACTAAATTCGAGGCTTCTGGTCATTCCTAGGATATCTAAGTCCACTAAAGGAGGGAGGGCATTTTCACATTTAGCTCCTAAACTGTGGAATGGCCTTCCTGATATTGTTCGAGGCTCAGACTCGCTGTCCCAGTTTAAAACTAGATTAAAGACGCATTTCTTTAGCCAAGCATTCACATAATACTTACCTTTTATATTACAGTTGAATCAGATTGAATGCATTATTGCTATGAACAGCAGCTACGCTAATTATTTCCCATCTGCTTTTCTGTTGTTATCTCGGGACGCTAGTCCCAAGGTAAACACAGATTGTCAGCTCCAGTTTGTATCCAGCCTCCCATGGAAACTACAGATGCCCCCACACCCGTGCAGAGACGACTCGAAGCCTGTGAAGAGACGACTCGACGCCTGTGAAGAGACGACTCGACGCTGGCGATATGTTTATGCCCTAAATTAATGTATGATTAACTAACTGTATTTTTCTATGTACATTTCTGAAATGCACTTTCTGTAAAGCTGCTTTGAAACAATATGTATTGTGAAAAGCGCTATACAAATAAATTTGAATTGAATTTGAATTGAAGTTTCTTCTGCTCATCAAGCCTGCATTTATTTGATCAAAAATACAGAAAAAAAATGCAATATTGTGATATATTTAGCTGTCACCCCTCTTTTTGAGAATGGACATTAAAATGCACTATTCATGCTTAAATGGTTGTAATTCAAGAATGCTTTGGAGTATAGACCCAAGTTTGGTCTTGTTTTAAAGGGAAACAAATGCAGATTATTACTGAGGTGAAAGCACTTCAAAAAATTAAAGTATGAAAAAGTTATGGAAGTCTAAATTTACATTAAATCAAATATAATTTATTTAATATTTTTCTTTTATATAAAATATATATTTTACAAAATATGTTTTACAAAAAAATTACTATAAAATCAAAGCCATATATCTAACCAAGTTGTGTTCCAAATTTGAAGTTGATATCACAAAAATTGAAGTTCCCATGAGATTTTGTTTAGGCGTATTACCAAAAATAGCCACCGGGTGTCATTGAATTCCATTGAATTTAACTGTATGCATTCTACCATAATAAATTAATAAATTTCTGTCCAAATATCACTTCTGTCACAAAATATGGAACCTTGAGACTCAGACCTTTCTGACAATATGTGTTTTGTCAAGATTAGAAAATATTTTGATCATAAATTATGAAACATGACGACGCCCAAAAGGGGAGGAGCCTGATAAAATAATTTAGAGTACCATTTCTATGGTAACACAATGTCCAATTTCAAAACAGTTTTCACAGGATGAATTCTGAGATCGTAAGCTTTCAAATGATACCTAATTTATGATAACTACTAAAATATGTGATGTAATAAAAAAGGCAATAAAAAAGATATTATATTTTAGAGGATAATATGTATATTATACTTTTTAGAGGATAATATTATTTTATAATTTTTTTTTTATTGACAAATACTAGATTAAATGTTTTATTATGAACTTTTAGCATGAAAACCAAAGTTTCAGTTATTAAAAGTGTGTGCGTCGACTTTTTGTGACAAACGCCAGAAACGCCTGTTATGATGTCGATTTTTTGAGGTGCGCTCTTGTCATAAATTAATCTATTACTGTTCCTGCATAAATTGTAACAAAAAACAATGCTGAAATATCTATTAAGGAGTCTTAGACCTTTCCAACGATATATAGTTTGTCATGATTAAATTAGGATTTAATTGTAATATAGTGAAGTAAACTTAGGCGTCCCGTATACGGGACGGTGACAGTTAAAGGGTTAAAATAATTTGTTTTCAATTTATTATACTTTAAATTATAATTTATTTCCTCATGTTGAACAACTTTGCCTCAAGGACCACTGCTGTCAATCAAACCGTTCATTAAATATTCGCGAATATGTTAAAAACCTACTTTTGCGAACTAGTCCTAGGTTTTTTGCCCGATCGGAACCAGACCAGTCTAGGACAATTCTCTGGACTCTCTAGATCAATAATTATCAAAAAAAAGTTTAACTTTTGCATTTGGATGTCTGTAATAGGGTAATTTATAAAATGGGCGTGGCAAAATACACTAAAAAGCCTATAAATCCTAAATGAAAACTCAGAACTTCACAAAAATTGGTGAGCATATGTAAAATAACATCATTAACAAGCCTGTACAATTTTATGGAGATCGGATGATAGGTGGCGCTAAAACTGTTAAACAGCTTTAAAACCATGTATTTCCTATGGTACATTGCCTGTATTGGCTGTAAATGGTCTTTTCCATCTAATATGTCAGTGGTTACATGCTTGCTAAATAAAACTTAATAGCTTTTGATGCTTTTGTGCTTTAAGGCCTTAAAGGCCTTAATTGCTTGAACCCCGATAAATGCTGCTTGCAGCTTTAATTATTATTATTAGGGGTTCAAGCACGAAGTGCAGCCCAAACCGTAAGTGCTGGAGACTTGAAACTTTGCCAGATGGTAGTACAAAAATCGAGGAGAGGTTATCAAATTATGACCCAGATTGGCCCATAGGTGGCGCTATAATGATCAAATTTACTAAATTGCTCATAACTCCTAGACAGTTTGTCCTAGATTCTCAATTTTAGCATGACTGTGATCCCTGGCTCCAGACGGAAATTCGGGCCTATACAACCTAAGGGAAAACCCCAAACTTCACAAAAATCGATGAGCATATGTGTCATAGCATGGCGAAGAAGCATGCCGAGTTTCATGCAGATCGGAGCATAGGTGGCGCTATAACTGTCCAAAACGTCTCTTCTTATTAGGGGTTCAAGCACGAAGTGCTGAAACCCTATTGTAATTGTGCTGGTTTTTATTAGGGGTTCAAGCACGAAGTGCTGAAACCCTATTGTAATTGTCCTGATTTTTATTATTAGGGGTTCAAGCACGTAGTGCTGAAACCCTATTGTAATTGTACTGATTTTTAGGGGTTCAAGCACGAAGTGCTGAAACCCTATTGTAATTGTACTGATTTTTATTATTAGGGGTTCAAGCACGAAGTGCTGAAACCCTATTGTAATTGTACTGATTTTTAGGGGTTCAAGCACTTCGTGCTGAAACCCTATTGTTATTGTAAGGATTTTTATTATTAGGGGTTCAAGCACGAAGTGCTGAAACCCTATTGTAATTGTACTGATTTTTATTAGGGGTTCAAGCACGAAGTGCTGAAACCCTATTGTAATTGTACTGATTTTTATTATTATTAGGGGTTCAAGCACGAAGTGCTGAAACCCTATTGTAATTGTACTGATTTTTATTATTATTATTATTAGGGGTTCAAGCACGAAGTGCTGAAACCCTATTGTAATTGTACTGATTTTTAGGGGTTCAAGCACAAAGTGCTGAAACCCTATTGTAATTGCTCTGATTTTTAGGGGTTCAAGCACGAAGTGCTGAAACCCTATTGTAATTGCCCTGATTTTTATTAGGGGTTCAAGCACGAAGTGCTGAAACCCTATTGTAATTGTACTGATTTTTATTATTAGGGGTTCAAGCACGAAGTGCTGAAACCCTATTGTAATTGCTCTGATTTTTAGGGGTTCAAGCACGAAGTGCTGAAACCCTATTGTAATTGCTCTGATTTTTAGGGGTTCAAGCACGAAGTGCTGAAACCCTATTGTAATTGTGCTGATTTTTATTATTATTATTATTATTATTATTCCGCCGTAAAACGCATCGTGCAGCCCAAACCGTAAGAGCTGGAACTTTGAAACTTTGACAGATGGTAGTACAAAAATCGAGGAAAGGTTCAGAGATTATGACCCCGATTGGCCCATAGGTGGCGCTATAACAACCAAAAGCGCGAAACTGCTCATAACTCCTAGACCGTATGTCGTAGACTCAAGTGTCTTATATCATTGGCAAGCTGGATGCCTGACGAACAAAACGTATATCTCCGATTTCATTTCCGCCATGATAGATTTTCCGCCATTTTGAATTTTGTCAAAAATCTACTTTTGCGAACTAGTCCCTGGTTTTTTTGCCCGATTGGAACCAAACTAGTGCAGAAATGTTCTCTGGAGACTGAATATCAATAATTATCGAAAAAAAGTGGAAATTTCGATTCACGGTCGCTAAGGGGCGCCAAAACGTACATTGTGGGAGGGGCCTATTTTACTAAAATGGCTATAACTCCCGATGTAAATGAGGTATCTTCACCAAACTTGGTACACATGTGTATGAGCTTACTCTGGGGTCACAGTAAAAAAAATCGCGACGATTGGCCTCATGGTGGCGCTATAAAATGAAAAAAACATAAAACAGGCTATAACCACCTGACCGTTAGTCCGATTGACTTGAAAATTGGTATGCAGTGTCTTGGTCCAAGGTGCCATGTATGTGTATGAGGACATTGGCGTATCTCAAAAAACATGGCCGCCATCGGTAATTTATAAAATGGGCGTGTCAAAATACATTAAAAAGCCTATAAATCCTAAATAAAAACTCAGAACTTCACAAAAATTGGTCAGCATATGTGACATAACATCATTAACAAGCATGAAAAATTCTATGGAGATCGGACGATAGGTGGCGCTATAACTGTTAAAAAGCTTTAAAATCATATATTTCCTATGGTAAACTGCCTGTATTGGCTGTAAATGGTCTTTTCCATCTCTGATCATATAATTTTCATATCATAATGTTCAAAACTAGTGCAATACAATTCTCTGGACTCACTAGATCAATAATTGTCAGAAAAAGTTGAACTACTTCATTTGGATAGCTATAATAGGTTCACTTCAAAATCTGGCCTTTACCAAGTGTCCCCGAAAGCCTATATCTCTTTAATCAATGCTCAGACCTTCTTAAAAACAAGTCAGAACGTGTGAAATATCACCCTGAACAAGCATGAAAATTTTCAGACAGATCGGACAAAATTTGCCTCTATAACAGTTAAAAAGGTGAAAATGATATGAATTAATGGCATGTTAAGCCAATAAGTGGTATTTTACTGCCCCCTGCTGTTTAAAATAGTCATTTTCTCATATTGGTATTGGTATCAGCCATGATAAATGATGGTGTGTGTGTGTGTGTGTGTGTGTGTGTGTGTGTGTGTGTGGTACAAATATAACAAAGGTTTTATTTTCCAACATGAAAACAAACATAACAGAGTGCTAGTGCACAAACAATAACCGACAATGATAATGGATGAGAGGGGAACTTAAATACACAGATCAAGACAAGGACAACAGGTGACGGTTATGATGATGAGGAGCAGGTGATGATGAGGAGGGTGATGAGGAGCAGGTGCAGGTGATGACGACAGATGGTGAATGTGATGAAGACAGAAGGTGAATGTGATGAAGGTGAATGTGACACCAATATCACTGAAACATTTGTGTGTGTGTGTGTGTGTGTGTGTGTGTGTGTAGCATTATTGTGTGTAGCATATGTAGCAAGTATGCATTATTGAGTTAACATGGAAACACTGGTTTGCTTTAGTGCAGAAAACTGGTCAAAATCATGAGGTTTAAAGTGAAAGTGAGCCAATAAGTGGTCTTCTACTGCCCTCTGCTGGCCATTCTACTTATTAATTAAATTTTTCCACATGTGCTTGCATTTATACTTGAATACACACTAAAAATCACTTATATAGCAATAACTATTATAACACAATCATATTTTGTCAGTGTTAATCACTTTATTTGCACTGACACTTCAAATAATTGCTAGTAATGTGGTAAATCATGGTAAATCATGGTTAACTATGCTGTGTGTGTGTGTGTGTGTGTGTGTGTGTGTGTGTGTGTGTGTGTGTGTGTGTGTGTGTGTGTGTGTGTAAGCATGCATTGAGTTAACATGGATAAACTGGTTTGCTTTAGTGCAGAAAACTGGTTTAAAGTGAAAGTGAGCCAATAAGTGGTCTTCTACTGCCCTCTGCTGGCCATTCTACTTATTAATGAAATATTTCAACATGTGCTTGCATTCATACTTGAATACACACTAAAAAAAGCACTTATATAGCAATAACTATTATAACACAATCATATTTTGTCAGTGTTAATCACTTTATTTGCACTGACACTTCAAATAATTGCTAGTAATGTGATAAATCAGGCTAGAAACATGGTAAATCAAAGTAAATAATACTAGATTGTCGTTTATCTCCTGGTAAATAATACTAGAACGTGGTATATCATGGTAAATCATGGTTAACTATGCTGTGTGTGTGTGTGTGTGTGTGTGTGTGTGTGTGTGTGTGTGTGTGTGTGTAAGCATGCATTGAGTTAACATGGAAAAACTGGTTTGCTTTAGTGCAGAAAACTGGTTTAAAGTGAAAGTGAGCCAATAAGTGGTCTTCTAGTGCCCTCTGCTGGCCATTCTACTTAATAATGAAATATTTTACATGTGCTTTTGCATTCATACTTGGACACACACTAAAAATCACGTATATAACTAACTATTATAACACAATAATATTTTGTCAGTGTTCACCTCATTTGCACTGACACTTCACATAATTGCTAGTAATGTGGTTAATCATGCTAGAAACATTGTAAATCATAGTAAATAATACTGAAATGAGGTGTATCAAGGTAAATCATGCTAGAATCCTAATAAATCATTCTGGAACATGGTATATGATAGTAAATCATGCTAGAATCATATTAAATAATTCTAGAATGTGGCAAATCGTTGTGGGAGGAGCCTATTTTACTCAAATGGCTAAAACTCAAGAAGTAAATGAGATATCTTCACCAAACTCAGTACACATGTGTATGGGTTCAATTTGAGGTCACAGTAAACAATTTTATGGAGATCGGACCATAGGTGGCGCTATAACTGTTAAAAAGCTTTAAAACCATATATATCCCATGGCAAATTGCCTGTATTGGCTGTAAATGGTCTTTTCCATCTATTATGTCAGTGGTTACATGCTTGCTAAATAAATCTTAATAACTTTTGATGCTTTTGTGCTGAAATGCCTTAAAGGCCTTAACTGCTTGAACCCCGATAAATGCTGCTTGCAGCTTTAATTATTATTATTATTTTCCCCTAAAACGCATCGTGCAGCCCAAACCGTAAATGCTGGAGACTTGAAACTCAGCCAAATGGTAGTCCTCAATTTGGGGAGAACCTATCAAAGTATGACCCCGATTGGCCAATAGGTGGCGCTATAGCAAGCAAAAGTATGAAATCAGCCATAACTCCTAGACGGTTTGTCATAGAATCAAGTGTCTTATATCACTGTAATTCGTGGCTCAAGACGGTCAAAACGTATATCTCCGATTTCATTTCCGCCTGGGAAAATTTTCCGCCATTTTGAATTTTCTCAAAAACCTACTTTTGCGAACTAGTCCTAGGTTTTTCGTCCGATTGGAACCAAACCAGTGCAGAAATGTTCTCTGGAGCCTGATTATCAATAATTATCGAAAAAAAGTTGATATTTCGATTCACGGACGATAGGGGGCGCCAAAACGTACGTTGTAGGATGAGCCTATTTTACTAAAACGGCTATAACTCGAGAAATAAATGAGTTATCTTCACCAAACTCGGTACACTTATGTAAGAGCTCAATATGAGGTCACAGTAAAAAAATCGCGATGATTGAGCACTAGGTGGCGCTATAACATTAAAAAAACATAAAAAGGGTTATGATCACCTGACCGTTAGTCCGATTGACTTAAAAATTGGTATGCAGTGTCTTGGTCCAAGGCCCCATGTATGTCTATGAGGACATTGGCGTATCTCAAAAAACATGGCTGCCGTCGGCCAATAAAATTTGAGCACCTATAAGGCAAGGTTAACGGAGGCCGATCAGAACGAAACTCAATGGGCATGTTCGACTCATGGCCCTAGAGGTCTGTAAGAATTTTGAAAGAAATCGGCCACTAGTTGGCGCTAACGAGGTTTACGCCCTCTGTAATCACGTGGCTTTGCACACATCAACACAATAAGCATATCCTTTGATATATCTCCTCATGATGAACAACTTTGCCTCAAGAACCATTGCTGTCAATCAAACCGTTCATGAAATATTAATAATTATGTTAAAAACCTACTTTTGCGAACTAGTCCCTGGTTTTTCGGCCGATCGGAACCAAACCAGTCTAGGACAATTCTCTGGACTCTCTAGATCAATAATTATTGAAAAAAAGTTGAACTTTTGCATTTGGGTGGCTGTAATAGGGTCATTTATAAAATGGGCGTGGCAAAATACATTAAAAAGCCTATAAATCCTAAATAAAAACTCAGAACTTCACAAAAATTGGTGAACTTATGTAAAATAACATCATTAACAAGCATGCCAAATTTTATGGAGATCGGACAATAGGTGGCGCTATAACTGTTAAACAGATTTAAAACCATATATTTCCTATGGTAAATTGCATGTATTGGCTGTAAATGGACTTTTCCATCTCTGATCATATCATTTTCATATCATAATGTTAAAAACTAGTGCAATACAATTCTCTGGACTCACTAGAACAATAATTGTCAAAAAAAGTTGAACTACTTCATTTGGATAGCTATAATAGGTTCACTTCAAAATGTGGCCTTTACCAAGTGTCCCCGAAAGCCTATATCTCTTTAATGAATGTTCAAACCTTCTTAAAAACAAGTCAGAACATGTGAAATATAACTCTGAACATGCATGAAAATTTTCAGACAGATCGGACAAAATTTGCCTCTATAACAGTTAAAAAGGTGAAAATGATATGAATATAATGGCATATTAAGCCAATAAGTGGTATTTTACTGCCCCCTGCTGTTTAAAATAGTCATTTTGTCATATTGTTCTATAATTTATATTTAGACTTTATAAAATCACTATTTTAACATTTACAATTACATTTAGTCAAAATCTATCTGTTAAAGTATTAGTATTGGTAGTTTGATCACATCATACAGTTCAAATGTCTGTATCTACAACATAATGTGTGTGTGTGTAGTCTTAGGTTTCTGAATAAATTCTGAATCATCTGATTAATAGCTTACAAAATGAAAATGTTTATAGACCATTCAAATATATTTTCATAATGACATATCCCAATAGCATTGAAAAAACAACAACATTTGTCTTTGTGTGTGTGTGTGTGTGTGTGTGTGTGTGTGTAAACATGCATTATGGAGTTAAAATGGAAAAACTGGATTGTTTTAGTGCAGAAAAATGGTGAAAATCAAGAAGTTTAAAGTGAAAGTGTGCCAATATGTGGTCTTCTACTGCTCTCTGCTGGCCATTCTACTTATTAATGAAGTCTACTCACATATGCTTTTACATTCATTAGACACTAAAAATCACTTATATAACAATAAGAAACTAAAAAGTCACTTATATAACAATTACTATTGTAGCACAATCGTGCTAGAATCATAGTAAATAATACTAGAATGTGGTAAATTGTTGTGGGAGGAGCCTATTTAACTAAAATGGCTATAAGTCAAGAAGTAAATGAGATATCTTCACCAAACTCAGTACACATGTGTATGGGTTCAATTTGAGGTCACAGTAAACAATTTTATGGAGATCGGACGATAGGTGGCGCTATAACTGTTAAAAAGCTTTAAAACCATATATTTCCTATGGTACATTGCCTGTATTGGCTGTAAATGGTCTTTTTCATCTATTATGTCAGTGGTTAGATGCTTGCTAAATAAAACTAATAACTTTTGATGCTTTTGTGCTTAAAGGCCTTAAAGGCCTTAACTGCTTGAACACCGATAAATGCTGCTTGCAGCTTTAATTATCAGGGGTTCAAGCACGAAGTGCTGAAACCCTATTGTAATTGCCCTGATTTTTATTAGGGGTTCAAGCACGAAGTGCTGAAACCCTATTGTAATTGTACTGATTTTTATTATTATTATTATTATTATTATTATTATTATTATTATTATTATTATTATTCTGCCGTAAAACGCATCGTGCAGCCCAAACCGTAAGGGCTAGAGCTTTGAAACTTTGCCAGATGGTAGTACAAAAATCGAGGAGAGGTTCAGAGATTATGACCCCGATTGGCCCATAGGTGGCGCTATAGCGACCAAAAGCGCGAAACTGCTCATAACTCCTAGACCGTATGTCGTAGACTCAAGTGTCTTATATCATTGGAAAGCTGGAAGCCCGACGAACAAAACGTATATCTCCGATTTCATTTCCGTCATGATAGATTTTCCGCCATTTTGAATTTTGTCGAAAATCTACTTTTGCGAACTAGTCCGTGGTTTTTTGTCCGATCGGAACCAAACCAGTGCAGAAATGTTCTCTGGAGTCAGAATATCAATAATTATCGAAAAAAAGTTGAAATTTCGATTCCTGGTCGCTAGGGGGCGCAAAATAAACATTGTGGGAGGAGCCTATTTTACTAAAATGGCTATAACTTAAAAAGTAAATAAGATATCTTCACCAAACTCGGTACACATGTGTATGGGTTCAGTCTGGGGTCACAGTAAAAAAATAGCGGCGATTGAACACTAGGTGGCGCTATAATATGAAAAAAACATGAAAAGGGCTATAACCACCTGACCGTTAGTCCGATTGACTTGAAAATTGGTATGCAGTGTCTTGGTCCAAGGTGCCATGTATGTCTATGAGGACATTGGCGTATCTCAAAAAACATGGCCGCCATTGGCCAATGAAGTTGAGCACCTATTAGACAAGGTTAACGGAGGCCGATCGGAACGAAACTCGATGGGCATGTTCGACTCATGGCCCTGGAGGTCTGTAAGAATTTTAAAAGAAATCGGCCACTAGTTGGCGCTAACGAGTTTTATGGCTCTGTAATCACGTGGTGTTACACATATTATCACAAAATGCATATCATTTGATAGATCTGCTCATGCTGAACAACTTTGCCTCTAGAACCATTGCTGTCAATCAAACAGTTCATTAAATATTCATGAATATGTTCAAAACCTACTTTTGCGAACTAGTCCCTGGTTTTTCGCCCGATCGGAACCAGACCAGTCTAGGACAATTCGCTGGACTCTCTAGATCAATAATTATCAAAAAAAAGTTGAACTTTTGTATTTGTATGGCTGTAATAGGGTCATTTATAAAATGGGCGTGGCAAAATACACTAAAAAGCCTATAAATCCTAAATGAAAACTCAGAACTTCACAAAAATTGGTGAGCATATGTGACATAACATCACAAACAAGCATGCACAATTTTATGGAGATTGGACCAAAGGTGGCGCTATAACAGTTAAAAGGCTTTAAAACCATATATTTCCTATGGTAAACTGCCTGTATTGGCTGTAAATGGTCTTTTCCATCTCTGATCATATAATTTTCATATCATAATGTTCAAAACTAGTGCAATAGAATTCTCTGGACTCACTAGATCAATAATTGTCAGAAATTTGGATAGCTATAATAGGTTCACTTCAAAATGTAGCCTTTACCAAGTGTCCCCGAAAGCCTATATCTCTTTAATGAATGTTCAAACCTTCATAAAAACAAGTCAGAACATGTGAAATATCACTCTGAACATGCATGAAAATTTTCAGACAGATCTGACAAAATTTGCCTCTATAACAGTTGAAAAGGTGAAAATGATATGATTATAATGGCATGTTAAGCCAATAAGTGGTATTTTACTGCCCCCTGCTGTTCAAAATAGTCATTTTGTCATATTGTTCTATAATTTATATTTAGACTTTATAAAATCACTATTTTAACATTTACAATTACATTTAGTCAAAATCCATCTGTTAAAGTATTAGTATTGACAGTTTGATCACATCATACAGTTCAAATGTCTGTATCTACAACATAATGTGTGTGTGTAGTCTTAGGTTTCTGAATAAATTCTGAATCATCTGATTAATAGCTTGCAAAGACTTTGTGAAATGTTTATAGACCACTCAAATATATTTTCATAATGACATATCCCAATAGCATTGAAAAAACAACAACAACATTTGTCTTTGTGTGTGTGTGTGTGTGTGTGTGTGTGTGTGTGTGTGTGTGTGTGTGTGTGTGTGTATGTAAACATGCATTATGGAGTTAAAATGGAAAAACTGGTTTGCTTTAGTGCAGAAAAATGGTGAAAATCAAGAAGTTTAAAGTGAAAGTGAGCCAATATGTGGTCTTCTACTGCCCTCTGCTGGCCATTCTACTCATTAATGAAGTCTACTCACATATGCTTTTGCATTCATTAGACACTAAAAATCACTTATATAACAATAAAACACAAAAAATCACTTATATAACAATTACTATTGTAGCACAAACATATTTAGTCAGAGTTTATCACTTCATTTTTACTGATACTTCACATAATTGCTAGTAATGTGGTAAATCATGGTAAATCACACTTAAAACATGGTAAATCATAATAAATAATACTAGAATGTGGTGTATCAAGGTAAATCACACTACAATCCTGGTACATCATTCTAGAACATGGCATATCATGGTACATCATGCTAGAACATGGTAAATCATGGTAAACTATGCTAGAACTGTGATAAAACAGAGAGAGGTCCAGAGACGAAAAGCAGGTAATGTTCTCTTTTAATTGAAACAAGATAACGCCGTGCAGGCTGATAACAGAAAGTCACTTCTCAGACAATGAAACAAAGACTTAGTTCGTTGCTTCTCTCAGAATATGAATAAACAGAGGATGCTGTAGATCAACTCATTGAATGAAGAAACTGAGGATACTGTCGATCTGGCCACTCCTGGGCAGCGAGGACTGGGAAGCAGGTGAGCAGTGGAACCCTCTGCTATTCTCCATGGAGAACACTGGGTACAGCACAGAATAGGTAACTCACAGCAAATGATAACAGTTGCACAGTTAACAGCAGGACCCGACAGGACTGGACAGGACAGGACTTAGGTTTCTTTTCAGAGCTATAACAATCGACGTGCATCACAGTCAAACAATAATCCGACAACACAAACAAGAAAGAGAAAGCTAGATATAGCGAAGACAAAAGAGAAAGATTGAGAACAGGTGTGTAAGAGGGATGTGAATGAGAACCAGCTGATAGAGATGAGGTGATGCGTTAATGAGTGTGTGCGTAAATGTGTGAGAGAGGAGGTAGTGAGACGTAAAACAGCCAGCAGAGGGAGACAAAGGAAAGAAAAAGAGAAGGACAGAACCAGGATCATGACAAGAACAGGATAAATCATGGTAAGCCATGATAAATCAGGATAAACTATGGTAAATCATGTTAGAATGTGGTATATCATGGTAAATCATGCTAGAACATGGTAAATCATGGTAAACTACGCTAGAACAGGGTAAATCATGGTAAACTATGATAAATCATGATAAACTATGATAAATCATAATAAACTATGGTAAACCATGCTAGAATCACAGTAAACAATGTTAAATCATACTAGAATGTAGTATATCATGGTAAATCATGCTAGAATATGGCAAATCATGCTAGAATCACAGTAAATAATACTAGAATGTGGTAAATTGTTGTGGGAGGATCCTATTTTACTAAAATGGCTATAACTCAAGAAGTAAATGAGATATCTTCAAAATGAGATATCTTCACCAAACTCAGTACACATGTGTATGGGTTCAATTTGAAGTCACAGTAAACAATTTTATGGAGATCTGACCATAGGTGGCGCTATAACTGTTAAAAAGCTTTAAAACCATATATTTCCTATGGTACATTGCCTGTATTGGCTGTAAATGGTCTTTTCCATCTATTATGTCAGTGGTTACATGCTTGCTAAATAAAACATAATAACTTTTGATGCTTTTGTGCTTAAAAATCCTTAAAGGCCTTAATAGCTTGAACCCCGATAAATGCTGCTTGCAGCTTTAATTAGGGGTTCAAGCACGAAGTGCTGAAACCCTATTGTAATTGCTCTGATTTTTATTAGGGGTTCAAGCACGAAGTGCTGAAACCCTATTGTAATTGCCCTGATTTTTATTATTATTATTATTCTTCCCTAAAACGCATCGTGCAGCCAAAACCGTAAGGCCTAGAGATGTGATACTTGGTCAAATGGTAGTAGTATTGCTCGCTACTCAGATACACGGACTTAGCCAAATCGGCCCATAGGTGGCGCCACAGCGACCAAAAGCGCGAAACTGCTCATAACTCCTAGACTGTATGTCGTAGACTCAAGTGTCTTATATCAATGTAATCAAGACCTCATGGCAAACAAAACGTAT
The DNA here is from genome assembly GCF_963993115.1 of Abramis brama. Taxonomy (NCBI): domain Eukaryota; kingdom Metazoa; phylum Chordata; class Actinopteri; order Cypriniformes; family Leuciscidae; genus Abramis; species Abramis brama. The sequence continues at coordinate 21,797,923 of NC_139971.1, forward strand.
ATCTCCGATTTCATTTCCGGTATGCAAATTTTTCCGCCATTTTGAATTTTGTCAAAAACCTACTTTTGCGAACTAGTCCTAGGTTTTTCGACCGATCGGAACCAAACCAGTGCAGAAATGTTCTCTGGAGTCTAATTATCAATAATTATCGAAAAAAAGTTGAAATTTCGATTCACGGTCGCTAAGGGGCGCCAAATTGTATGTTGTGGGAGGAGCCTATTTCACTAAAATGGCCATAACTCCAGAAGTAAATGAGGTATCTTCACCAAACTCGGTACAATTATTTATGATGTCAATCTGATGTCACAGTAAAAAAATTGCGGCGATTGGCCACATGGTGGCGCTATAACATGAAAAAAACATAAAACAGGCTATAACCACCTGACCATTAGTCCGATTGACTTGAAAATTGGTATGCAGTGTCTTGGTCCAAGGTGTCATGTATGTCTATGAGGACATTGGTGTATCTCAAAAAACATGGCCGCCATCGGCCAATGAAGTTTGAGCACCTATTAGACAAGGTTAACGGAGGCCGATCGGAACGAAACTCGGTGGGCATGTTCGAATCATGGCCCTAGAGGTCTGTAAGAATTTTGGAAGAAATCGGCCACTAGTTGGCGCTAACGAGTTTTACGGCTCTGTAATCACGTGGTGTTACACTTATTGTCACAAAATGCATATCATTTGATAGATCTGCTCATGCTGAACAACTTTGCCTCAAGAACCATTGCTGTCAATCAAACCGTTCATTAAATATTCGTAATTATGTTAAAAACCTACTTTTGCGAACTAGTCCTAGGTTTTTCGCCCGATCGGAACCAAACGAGTCTAGGACAATTCTATGGACTCTCTAGATCAAAAATTATCAAAAAAAAGTTGAACTTTTGCATTTTTCGCATGGGTATATTGGGTCAAAAAGAAAATGGGCGTGGCAAAATGCACTCAAAAGCCTATAAATCCTAGACGAAAACTCAGAACTTCACGAAAATTGGTGAGCATATGTACCATAACATTCTAAAGAAGCATGCAAAATTTCATGTAGATCGGACGATAGGTGGCGCTATAACTGTTAAAAAGCTTTGAAAACCCTGTATTTCCTATGGTACATTGCCTGTATTGGCTGAAAATGGTCTTTTCCATCTATTATGTCAGTGGTTACATGCTTGCTAAATAAAACTTAATAACTTTTGATGCTTTTGTGCTTTAAGGCCTTAAAGGCCTTAATTGCTTGAACCCCGATAAATGCTGCTTGCAGCTTTAATTATTATTATTTTCCCCTAAAACGCATCGTGCAGCCCAAACCGTAAATGCTGGAGACTTGAAACTCAGCCAAATGGTAGTCCTCAATTTGGGGAGAACCTATCAAAGTATGGCCCCGATTGGTCAATAGGTGGCGCTATAGCAAGCAAAAGTATGAAATCAGCCATAACTCCTAGACGGTTTGTCATAGAATCAAGTGTCTTATATCACTGTAATCCTTGGCTCAAGACGGTCAAAACGTTTATCTCCGGTTTCATTTCCGCCTGGGAAAATTTTCCGCCATTTTGAATTTTCTCAAAAACCTACTTTTGCGAACTAGTCCTAGGTTTTTCGTCCGATTGGAACCAAACCAGTGCAGAAATGTTCTCTGGAGTCTGAACATCAATAATTATCGAAAAAAAGTTGAAATTTCGATTCACGGTCGCTAGGGGGCGCCAAAACGTACGTTGTGGGAGGAGCCTATTTTACTAAAACGGCTATAACTCGAGAAATAAATGAGGTATCTTCACCAAACTCGGTACACATGTGTAATAGTTCAATTTGAGGTCACAGTAAAAAAATCGCGACGATTGAACAGTAGGTGGCGCTATAACTTGAAAAAAACATGAAAAGGGCTATAACCACCTGACCGTTTGTCCGATTGACTTGAAAATTGGTATGCAGTGTCTTGGTCCAAGGTGCCATGTATGCCTATGAGGACATTGACGTATCTCAAAAAACATGGCCGCCATCGGCCAATGAAGTTTGAGCACCTATTAGACAAGGTTAACGGAGGCTGATCGGAACGAAACTCGATGGGCATGTTCGACTCATGGCCCAAGAGGTCTGTAAGAATTTTGAAAGAAATCGGCCACTAGTTGGCTCTAACGAGTTTTTTCGGCTCTGTAATCACGTGGTGTTGCATACATCCACACAATATGCATATCAGTTGATAGATCTCCTCATACTGAACAACTTTGCCTCAAGAACCATTGCTGTCAATCAAACCGTTCATTTAATATTCGCAAACATGTTAAAAACCTACTTTTGCGAACTAGTCCTAGGTTTTTTGCCCAATCGGAACCAAACCAGTCTAGGACAATTCTCTGGACTCTCTAGATCAATAATTATCAAAAAAAAGTTGAACTTTTGCATTTGGATGGCTGTAATAGGGTCATTTATAAAATGGGCGTGGCAAAATACACTAAAAAGCCTATAAATCCTAAATGAAAACTCAAAACTTCACAAAAATTGGTGAGCATATGTCACATAACATCATTAACAAGCATGCCAAATTGTATGGACATCGGACCAAAGGTGGCACTATAACTGTTAAAAAGCTTTAAAACCACATATTTCCTATGGTAAATTGCCTGTATTGGCTGTAAATTGACTTTTCAATCTATTATTTCAGTGGTTAAAAGCTTTCTAAATAAATCTTAATGTCTTAAATGCTTATGTGCTTAAAGGCCTTAAATGCTTGAACCCCGATAAATGCTGCTTGCAGCTTTAATTATTATTATTATTTTCCCCTAAAACGCATCGTGCAGCCCAAACCGTAAATGCTGGAGACTTGAAACTCAGCCAGATGGTAGTCCTCAATTTGGGGAGAACCTATCAAAGTATGACCCCGATTGGCCAATAGGTGGCGCTATAGCAAGCAAAAGTATGAAATCAGCCATAACTCCTAGACGGTTTGTCATAGAATCAAGTGTCTTATATCACTGTAATCCTTGGCTCAAGACGGTCAAAACGTATATCTCCGATTTCATTTCCGCCTGGGAAAATTTTCCGCCATTTTGAATTTTCTCAAAAACCTACTTTTGCGAACTAGTCCTAGGTTTTTCGTCTGATTGGAACCAAACCAGGGCAGAAATGTTCTCTTGAGTCTGAATATCAATAATTATCAAAAAAAAGTTGAAATTTCGATTCACAGACGCTAGGGGGTGCCAAAACGTACGTTGTGGGAGGAGCCTATTTTACTAAAACGGCTATAACTCGAGAAATAAATGAGTTATCTTCACCAAACTCGGTACACATGTGTAATAGTTCAATTTGAGGTCACAGTGAAAAAATCGCGACGATTGAACAGTAGGTGGCGCTATAACTTGAAAAAAACATGAAAAGGGCTATAACCACCTGACCGTTTGTCCGATTGACTTGAAAATTGGTATGCAGTGTCTTGGTCCAAGGTGCCATGTATGCCTATGAGGACATTGACGTATCTCAAAAAACATGGCCGCCATCGGCCAATGAAGTTTGAGCACCTATTAGACAAGGTTAACGGAGGCTGATCGGAACGAAACTCGATGGGCATGTTCGGCTCATGGCCATAGAGGTCTGTAAGAATTTTGAAAGAAATCGGCCACTAGTTGGCGCTAACGAGTTTTATGGCTCTGTAATCACGTGGTGTTACACTTATAGTCACATTATGCATATCATGTGATAGATCTACTCATGCTGAACAACTTTGCCTCAAGAACCATTGCTGTCAATCAAACCGTTCATTAAATATTCGTGAACATGTTAAAAACCTACTTTTGCGAACTAGTCCTAGGTTTTTCGCCCGATCGGAACCAGACCAGTCTAGGGCAATTCTCTGGACTCTCTAGATCAATAATTATCGAAAAAAAGTAGAAATTTAGCTTTTGTTTGGCTATAACATGATCATTTAGAAAATGGGCGTGTCAAAATACACTCAAACATTTATAAATCATAAATAAAAACTCAGAACTTTACAAAAATTGATGAGCACATGTGACATAACATGCTAAAGAAGCATGGGAATTTTTATGGAGATTGGACCATAGGTGGTGCTATAACTGTTAAAAAGCTTTAAAACAATATGTATTCTATGGTAAATTGCCTGTATTGGCTGTAAATGGTGTTTTCCATTTATGATCTTATAATTTTCAAATCATAATCTTCAAATCTAGTGCAGTACAATTCTCTGGACTCCCTAGATCAATAATTATCAGAAAAAGTATAACTTCTTCATTTGGATGGCTATAATAGGGTCACTTCAATATGTAGCCTTGACCAAGTGTCCCCAAAAGCCTATATCTTTTAAATATCTTTCAGATCTAGTCAGAACATGTTACTCTTAACAAGCATGAAAAATTTCAGACAGATCGGACAAAATTTGCCTCTATAACAGTTAAAAAGGTAAAAATGATATAACATGGCATATTAAGCCAATAAGTGGTATTGTACTGCCCCCTGCTGTCTTTTCATCATACTACTCCCTAATATTGTTATATAATTTATATTTAGACTTTATAAAATCATGTTTTTCCAGAGAAAAATGCTCCAAAAGACATGCCTTTGAATGGTCAAAGCTCCCGGCCCCAATCGCCCAAAAACACTGTGATGGTCTCATTCAACAGGGCTCCTCAAGCACGATCTATGCTCTGAGGTTTAGAATTTTTCGCCATCTGGTTCCCGAGATATAAGTGAAAAAACTAATTCCCATTCATTCACTTCAATTGTAAGATGGAGGCTGTAATTCCACTGTTGTCAACTAGAGGGAGCAGCAGTCTTTTTATCAGCTTTCAGCTTTGGCCAACAAGCAAATGCTTAAAGCTATTTATTATTATTATTATGGACTGATAATACAGATCACAAAGAAATATGTGAATTGGTTAGACCATTAAAAGATATTATCACAGTAACATCCCAAAAACATTGAAAACATATTTGTCTTTGTGTGTGTGTGTGTGTGTCTGTGTGTGTAAGCATGCTTAATGGAAAGAACATGGAGAAACTGCTTTGTTTTACTGGTGGATAAAGAAGTCTTTCAAATGAAAGTGAGTCAATTAGTGGTCTTCTACTGCCCTCTGCAGGACATTCTACTTATAAAAATATTGTTACCTGTGCTTTTGCATACATTTTTAGACTATATAAAATTGCTTGCATGAAAATCACCTATTATAACACAATCATGTTTTGTCAGTTTATCACTTCATTTGTACTGAGCTCTCAGTTTGAACAATTCTGCCTCTCAGTGATTAATTTGAAATCTGAAAATGGTGTTATACAGAGGAGATTTGCAATTATCATTTTGTTACCTATCTTTTATTTAAAATATCTACATCTACAACCAAATGTGTTTGCATGTGTGTGTTGAAGCATGGTTAGTGTATTAAGTATTATTGTTTAAGTATTATTGTTTTCATTTACATTTTAACCACCAGAAGACCACTCATTGCTTCATTCTGCTTACTAAAATATTATTTCCCAGTTAGTTTCCATTTGAAATATTGTTTAAACTTTATAAAATCATTAAAATAACATTTCAAATCATATTTTGTCTGTTTATAAATCCCACAGACTCACATTGGCTGCAATACTAATGTTTTTGAAAGACACAGACCTGATAGTCTAATCTTTGTGTATTGTGCATATAGTATTGATATTATTACTATTGCAAATCATGTTATTGTAACTCATATCTTAACAGAATATTATTTGTAATTTTAATTCTTTATTTCTTAATTGTTTTTTTCTGATTACTACAGATATTATCAACAAAGATATCAACTACACCTTCACTTTTAATATTGATAAGCTGCACACACAGCGCAATCACACACCCACTAATGCATTCAAATAAATGTAATCTTACTGTGCTACTTTATTTGTACATGATTAGAATGAACAGACATCTAAGAATATTTTTCTTCTTTTGTTAAAGCCATTTCAGACTACAAGTAAGCATTATATTACTAATCAACTATTTTAAAGGTGCCATACAATTGAAAACTGTATTTATCTTGGCATAGTTGAATGGTAAGAGTTCTGGACATGGAACTGACATACCGTGAGCCTCAAACACCATTGTTTCCTCCTTCATGTGTAAATCTCCTGTTTGCAAAAGACCGCTGAAAAATGAGTGAATTACAGCATAACACCGACTGTGACGTTGGAGTCGGGATCATTCATATTTATACCCCCCCAATTTGCATATACCAGCCCATGTTCTAGGCCAGGCAGTGTTAACGTGGACCTGCACAGCCGAATCATCAGAAGTTCTGCAGGTATTGTGAAGAAGCAAGCAAGGACAATAGTGAAAATGTCAGATCATGGATATAAATGTTATGTTCGAGGCTGTGCTGCGGATTTCAGAACTTTTCATTCCCTTCCCACAAAAGAGAACTGCCAACAGGCATGGTTGATTTTTACAACAGGATACCTTACCATTTTAATTCAAAGCTGTTAGTTTGCTCTGCCCATTTCACCACTGACAGTTTTTCTAACCTGGGACAATATCAAGCAGGTTTCGCTCATCGTTTGATACTGAAGAAGGGGGCAGTTCCAACTAATGTTATATTTCCATTACAACCCCTACCGCAAGCAGAAAGTAACATTAGTGATTTTATCCACTACTTGACTGTTGAAGACATTTCTGTTTCAGAGATATCAGAGAACAATTTAAAATATATCAATGCATTCTGCGGCACCTTTAAAATAATTATTTAAAATGGAGATCAGGCCATAACATCACAAAAACATGAAAAGGGCTATAACCACCTGACCATTAGTTCGATTGACTTTAAAATTGGCATGCAGTGTCTTGGTCCAAGGTGCCATGTATGTCTATGCCGCTCTAGGCCAATAAAGTTTGTGCACCTCTTAGACAAGGTTAACGAAGGCCGATCGGAACGAAACTCGGTGGGCATGTTCGACTCGTGGCCCTAGAGGTCTGTAAGAATTTTGAAAGAAATCAGCCACTAGTTGACGCTAACTGGTTTTACGGCTTTGTAATCACGTGATGCATGTCATTTGATAGATCTCCTCATACTGAACAACTTTGCCTCAAAAACTACTGCTGTCAATTAATTTGTTCATTAAATACTTGCGACTATGTTAAAAACCTACTTTTGCGAACTAGTCCTATGTTTTTCACCCGATCGGAAATATACCAGTGCAGTACAATTCTCTGGACTCTCTAGAACAATAATTATATAAAAAACTTAAACTTTACCCATTGGGTAGCCATAATAGGATCATTTAGAAAATGTGTATGGCAAAAAACACTCAAAAGCCTGTAAATCCTAAATGAAAACTCAGACAACTCACTAAACTGCCTTATGTGCTTAAAGACCCTAAATGCTTGAACCCCGCTAAATGCTGCTTGCAGCTTTAATTATTATTATTATTCTTCCCTAAAACGCATCGTGCAGCCAAAACCGTAAGGCCTAGAGACGTGATACTTGGTCAAATGGTAGTAGTATTGCTCGCTACTCAGATACACGGACTTAGCCAAATCGGCCCATAGGTGGCGCTACAGCGACCAAAAGCGCGAAACTGCTCAGAACTCCTAGACCGTATGTCGTAGACTCAAGTGTCTTATATCATTGGAAAGCTGGATGCCTGACGAACAAAACGTATATCTCCGATTTCATTTCCGCCATGATAGATTTTCCGCCATTTTGAATTTTGCCAAAAACCTACTTTTGCGAACTAGTCCTAGGTTTTTCGCCCGATCGGAACCAAACCAGTACAGAAATGTTCTCTGGAGTCTGAATATCAATAATTATCGAAAAAAAGTTGAAATTTCGATTCACGGACGCTAAGGGGCGCCAAAACGTACGTTGTGGGAGGGGCCTATTTTACTAAAATGGCTATAACTCCAGAAGTAAATGAGGTATCTTCACCAAACTCGGTAAACATGTGTAAGAGGTCAATCTGAGGTCACAGTAAAAAAATTGCGGCGATTGGCCACATGGTGGCGCTATAACATGAAAAAAACATAAAACAGGCTTTAACCACCTGACCGTTAGTCCGATTGACTTGAAAATTGGTATGCAGTGTCTTGGCCCAAGGTGTCATGTATGTCTATGAGGACATTGGTGTATCTCGAAAAACATGGCCGCCATCGGCCAATGAAGTTTGAGCACCTATTAGACAAGGTTAACGGAGGCCGATCGGAACGAAACTCGATGGGCATGTTCAACTCATAGCCCTAGAGGTCTGTAAGAATTTTGAAAGAAATCAGCCACTAGTTGGCGCTAACGAGTTTTACGGCTCTGTAATCACGTGGTGTTACACTTATTGTCACAAACTGCATATCATTTGATAGATCTGCTCATGCTGAACAACATTGCCTCAAGAACCATTGCTGTCAATCAAATCGTTCATTAATTATTCGCGAATATGTTAAAAACCTACTTTTGCGAACTAGTCCCTGGTTTTTCGCCCGATCGGAACCAGACCAGTCTAGGACAATTCTCTGGACTCTCCTGATCAATAATTATCGAAAAAAAGTTGAACTTTTGAATTTTTCGTATGGCTATAATTGGGTCATAAAGAAAATGGGCGTGGCAAAATGCACTCAAAAGCTTATAAATCCTAAACGAAAACTCAGAACTTCACGAAAATTGGTGAGCATATGTGCCATAATATTCTAAACAAGCATGCCAAATTTCATGTTGATCGGACCATAGGTGGCGCTATAACTGTTAAAAAGGTTTGAAAACCATATATTTCCTATGGTAAATTGCCTGTATTGGCTGTAAATGGACTTTTCCATCTATTATTTCAGTGGTTAAAAGCTTTCTAAATAAAACTTAATGTCTTAAATGCTTATGTGCTTAAAGGCCTTAAATGCTTGAACCCCGATAAATGCTGCTTGCAGCTTTAATTAGGGGTTCAAGCATGAAATGCTGAAACCCTATTGTAATTGTGCTGATTTTTATTATTATTATTATTATTCCGCCGTAAAACGCATCGTGCAGCCTAAACCGTAAGTGCTAGAGACTTGAAACTTGGCCAGAAGGTAGTACAAAAATCGAGGAGAGGTTCAGAGAATATGAGCTAGATTGGCCAATAGGTGGCGCTACAGTGCAAAAAACAAAAAAATTGCATATTTTTGCTTAAATCTCATCAACCCTTTGTCACAGACTCAAGTGTCTTATATCTTTGGAATCCTTGGGTCAAGCCGAACAAAAAAGGCCTCAAGGATTTCATTTCCGGTATGCAAATTTTTCCGCCATTTTGGATTTTGTCCAAAACCTACTTTTGCGAACTAGTCCCTGGTTTTTCGCCCGATCGGAACCAAACCAGTGCAGAAATATTCACAGGAGTCTGAATATCAATAATTATCGAAAAAAAGTTAAAATTTCGATCCACGGTTGCTAAGGGGCATCAAAACGTTCGCAGGAGGCGGAGCTAATTATACAAAAATGGCTATAACTCGTGAACGAAATGAGATATTTTCACCAAACTCGGTACACATATGTATGAGCTCAAGTTGAGGTCACAGTAAAAAAATCGCGGTGATTGGCCTCATGGTGGCGCTATAATATGAAAAAAACATAAAACAGGCTATAACCACCTGACCGTTAGTCCGATTGACTTGAAAATTGGTATGCAGTGTCTTGGTCCAAGGTGCCATGTATGTCTATGAGGACATTGGTGTATCTCAAAAAACATGGCCGCTATCGGCCAATGAAGTTTGAGCACCTATTAGACAAGGTTAACGGAGGCCGATCGGAACAAAACTCAGTGGGCATGTTTGGCTCAAGCCCCTAGAGGTCTGTAAGAATTTTGAAAGAAATCGGCCACTAGTTGGCGCTAACGAGTTTTATGGCTCTGTAATCACGTGGTGTTACACTTATCGTCACAAAATGCATATCATATGATAGATCTGCTCATGCTGAACAACTTTGCCTCTAGAACCATTGCTGTCAATCAAACAGTTCATTAAATATTCATGAATATGTTAAAAACCTACTTTTGCGAACTAGTCCTAGGTTTTTTGCCCGATCGGAACCAGACCAGTCTAGGACAATTCTCTGGACTCTCTAGATCAATAATTATCAAAAAAAAGTTGAACTTTTGCATTTGGATGGCTGTAATAGGGTAATTTATAAAATGGGCGTGTCAAAATACATTAAAAAGCCTATAAATCCTAAATAAAAACTCAGAACTTCACAAAAATTGGTCAGCATATGTGACATAACATCATTAACAAGCATGAAAAATTCTATGGAGATCGGACGATAGGTGGCGCTATAACTGTTAAAAAGCTTTAAAATCATATATTTCCTATGGTAAACTGCCTGTATTGGCTGTAAATGGTCTTTTCCATCTCTGATCATATAATTTTCATATCATAATGTTAAAAAACTAGTGCAATACAATTCTCTGGACTCACTAGATCAATAATTGTCAGAAAGTTGAACTACTTCATTTGGATAGCTATAATAGGTTCACTTCAAAATCTGGCCTTTACCAAGTGTCCCCGAAAGCCTATATCTCTTTAATCAATGCTCAGACCTTCTTAAAAACAAGTCAGAACGTGTGAAATATCACCCTGAACAAGCATGAAAATTTTCAGACAGATCGGACAAAATTTGCCTCTATAACAGTTAAAAAGGTGAAAATGATATGAATTAATGGCATGTTAAGCCAATAAGTGGTATTTTACTGCCCCCTGCTGTTTAAAATAGTCATTTTCTCATATTGGTATTGGTATCAGCCATGGTAAATCATGATAAATGATGGTGTGTGTGTGTGTGTGTGTGTGTGTGTGTGTGTGGTACAAATATAACAAAGGTTTTATTTTCCAACATGAAAACAAACATAACAGAGTGCTAGTGCACAAACAATAACCGACAATGATAATGGATGAGAGGGGAACTTAAATACACAGATCAAGACAAGGACAACAGGTGACGGTTATGATGATGAGGAGCAGGTGATGATGAGGAGGGTGATGAGGAGCAGGTGCAGGTGATGACGACAGATGGTGAATGTGATGAAGACAGAAGGTGAATGTGATGAAGGTGAATGTGACACCAATATCACTGAAACATTTGTGTGTGTGTGTGTGTGTGTGTGTGTGTGTGTGTGTGTGTGTGTGTAGCATTATTGTGTGTAGCATATGTAGCAAGTATGCATTATTGAGTTAACATGGAAACACTGGTTTGCTTTAGTGCAGAAAACTGGTCAAAATCATGAGGTTTAAAGTGAAAGTGAGCCAATAAGTGGTCTTCTACTGCCCTCTGCTGGCCATTCTACTTATTAATTAAATTTTTCCACATGTGCTTGCATTTATACTTGAATACACACTAAAAATCACTTATATAGCAATAACTATTATAACACAATCATATTTTGTCAGTGTTAATCACTTTATTTGCACTGACACTTCAAATAATTGCTAGTAATGTGGTAAATCATGGTTAACTATGCTGTGTGTGTGTGTGTGTGTGTGTGTGTGTGTGTGTGTGTGTGTGTGTAAGCATGCATTGAGTTAACATGGATAAACTGGTTTGCTTTAGTGCAGAAAACTGGTTTAAAGTGAAAGTGAGCCAATAAGTGGTCTTCTACTGCCCTCTGCAGGCCATTCTACTTATTAATGAAATATTTCAACATGTGCTTGCATTCATACTTGAATACACACTAAAAAAATCACTTATATAGCAATAACCATTATAACACAATCATATTTTGTCAGTGTTAATCACTTTATTTGCACTGACACTTCAAATAATTGCTAGTAATGTGATAAATCAGGCTAGAAACATGGTAAATCAAAGTAAATAATACTAGATTGTCGTTTATCTCCTGGTAAATAATACTAGAACGTGGTATATCATGGTAAATCATGGTTAACTATGCTGTGTGTGTGTGTGTGTGTGTGTGTGTGTGTGTGTGTGTAAGCATGCATTGAGTTAACATGGAAAAACTGGTTTGCTTTAGTGCAGAAAACTGGTTTAAAGTGAAAGTGAGCCAATAAGTGGTCTTCTAGTGCCCTCTGCTGGCCATTCTACTTAATAATGAAATATTTTACATGTGCTTTTGCATTCATACTTGGACACACACACAAAAATCACGTATATAACTAACTATTATAACACAATAATATTTTGTCAGTGTTCATCACCTCATTTGCACTGACACTTCACATAATTGCTAGTAATGTGGTTAATCATGCTAGAAACATTGTAAATCATAGTAAATAATACTGAAATGAGGTGTATCAAGGTAAATCATGCTAGAATCCTAATAAATCATTCTGGAACATGGTATATGATAGTAAATCATGCTAGAATCATATTAAATAATTCTAGAATGTGGCAAATCGTTGTGGGAGGAGCCTATTTTACTCAAATGGCTATAACTCAAGAAGTAAATGAGATATCTTCACCAAACTCAGTACACATGTGTATGGGTTCAATTTGAGGTCACAGTAAACAATTTTATGGAGATCGGACCATAGGTGGCGCTATAACTGTTAAAAAGCTTTAAAACCATATATATCCCATGGCAAATTGCCTGTATTGGCTGTAAATGGTCTTTTCCATCTATTATGTCAGTGGTTACATGCTTCCTAAATAAATCTTAATAACTTTTGATGCTTTTGTGCTTAAATGCCTTAAAGGCCTTAACTGCTTGAACCCCGATAAATGCTGCTTGCAGCTTTAATTATTATTATTATTCTGCCGTAAAACGCATCGTGCAGCCCAAACCGTAAGAGCTGGAACTTTGAAACTTTGCCAGATGGTAGTACAAAAATCGAGGAAAGGTTCAGAGATTATGACCCCGATTGGCCCATAGGTGGCGCTATAACAACCAAAAGCGTGAAACTGCTCATAACTCCTAGACCGTATGTCGTAGACTCAAGTGTCTTATATCATTGGAAAGCTGGACGCCTGACGAACAAAACGTATATCTCCGATTTCATTTCCGCCATGATAGATTTTCCGCCATTTTGAATTTTGTCAAAAACCTACTTTTGCGAACTAGTCCCTGGTTTTTTACCCGATTGGAACCAAACCAGTGCAGAAATGTTCTCTGGAGACTGCATATCAATAATTATCGAAAAAAAGTTGAAATTTCGATTCATGGTCGCTAAGGGGCGCCAAAACGTACGTTGTGGGAGGGGCCTATTTTATTAAAATGGCTATAACTCCCGAAGTAAATGAGGTATCTTCACCAAACTTGGTACACATGTGTATGAGTTCAATCTGGGGTCACAGTAAAAAAATCGCGACGATTGGCCTCATGGTGGCGCTATAACATGAAAAAAACATAAATCAGGCTATAACCACCTGACCGTTAGTCCGATTGACTTGAAAATTGGTATGCAGTGTCTTGGTCCAAGGTGCCATGTATGTGAATGAGGACATTGGCGTATCTCAAAAAACATGGCCGCCATCGGCCAATGAAGTTTGAGCACCTATTAGACAAGGTTAACGGAGGCCGATCGGAACGAAACTCAATGCGCATGTTCGGCTCATGGCCTTTAAGGTCTGTAAGAATTTTGAAAGAAATCGGCCACTAGTTGGCGCTAACGAGTTTTACTGCTCTGTAATCACGTGGTGTTACAAATATCCACACAATATGCATATCATTTGATAGATCTCCTCATCCTGAACAACTTTGCCTCAAGAACCATTGCTGTCAATCAAACTGTTCATTAATTATTCATGAATATGTTAAAAACCTACTTTTGCGAACTAGTCCTAGGTTTTTTGCCCGATCGGAACCAGACCAGTCTAGGACAATTCTCTGGACTCTCTAGATCAATAATTATCAAAAAAAAGTTGAACTTTTGCATTTGGATGGCTGTAATAGGGTCATTTATAAAATGGGCGTGGCAAAATACACTAAAAACCCTATAAATCCTAAATGAAATCTCATAACTTCACAAAAGTTGGTGAGCATATGTGACATAACATCATTAACAAGCATGCAACATTTTATGGAGATCGGACCAAAGGTGGCGCTATAACAGTTAAAAGGCTTTTAAACCATATATTTCCTATGGCAAACTGCCTGTATTGGCTGTAAATGGTCTTTTCCATGTCTGATCATATAATTTTCATATCATAATGTTAAAAACTATCGCATAACCATTCTCTGGACTCACTAGAACAATAGTTGTCAGAAAAAGTTGAACTTCTTCATTTGGATAGCTATAATAGGTTCACTTCAAAATGTGGCCTTTACCAAGTGTCCCCGAAAGCCTATATCTCTTTAATCAATGCTCAGACCTTCTTAAAAACAAGTCAGAACGTGTGAAATATCACCCTGAACAAGGATGAAAAATTTCAGACAGATCGGACAAAATTTGCCTCTGTAACAGTTAAAAAGGTGAAAATGATATGAATTAATGGCATATTAAGCCAATAAGTGGTATTTTACTGCCCCCTGCTGTTTAAAATAGTCATTTTGTCATATTGTTCTATAATTTATATTTAGACTTTATAAAATCCCTATTTTAACATTTACAATTACATTTACTCAAAATCCATCTGTTAAAGTATTAGTATTGACAGTTTGATCACATCATATATTTCAAATATCTGTATCTACAACATAATGTGTGTGTGTAGTCTTAGGTTTCTAAATAAATTCTGAATAATCTGATTAATAGCTTACAAAGACTTTGTGAAATGTTTATAGACCATTGAAATATATTTTCATAATGACATATCCCAATAGCATTGAAAAAACAACAACATTTGTCTTTGTGTGTGTGTGTGTGTGTGTGTGTGTGTAAACATGCATTATGGAGTTAAAATGGAAAAACTGGTTTGCTTTAGTACAGAAAAATGGTGAAAATCATGAAGTTTAAAGTGAAAGTGAGCCAATAACTGGTCTTCTACTGCCCTCTGCTGGCCATTCTACTTATTAATGAAGTCTACTCACATATGCTTTTGCATTCATTATACACTAAAAATCACTTATATAACAATAAGACACTAAAAAATCACTTATATAACAATTACTATTGTAGCACAATCATGCTAGAATCATAGTAAATAATACTAGAATGTGGTAAATTGTTGTGGGAGGAGCCTATTTTACTAAAATGGCTATAAGTCAAGAAGTAAATGAGATATCTTCACCAAACTCAGTACACATGTGTATGGGTTCAATTTGAGGTCACAGTAAGCAATTTTATGGAGATCGGACCATAGGTGGCGCTATAACTGTTAAAAAAGCTTTAAAACCATATATTTCCTATGGTACATTGCCTGTATTGGCTGTAAATAGTCTTTTTCATCTATTATGTCAGTGGTTAGATGCTTGCTAAATAAAACTAATAACTTTTGATGCTTTTGTGCTTAAAGGCCTTAAAGGCCTTAACTGCTTGAACCCCGATAAATGCTGCTTGCAGCTTTAATTATTAGGGGTTCAAGCACGAAGTGCTGAAACCCTATTGTAATTGTGCTGATTTTTATTAGGGGTTCAAGCACGAAGTGCTGAAACCCTATTGTAATTGTACTGATTTTTATTATTATTATTATTATTATTATTATTATTTTCCCCTAAAACGCATCGTGCAGACCAAACCGTAAGAGCTGGAACCTTGAAACTTGGCCAAATGGTAGTCCTCAATTTGGGGAGAACCTATCAAAGTATGACCCCGATTGGCCCATAGGTGGCGCTATAGCAACCAAAAGCGCGAAACTGCTCATAACTACTAGACCGTATGACGTAGACTCAAGTGTGTTATATCATTGGAAAGCTGGACGCCTGACGAACAAAACGTTTATCTCCGATTTCATTTCCGCCATGATAGATTTTCCGCCATTTTGAATTTTGTCAAAAACATACTTTTGCGAACTAGTCCTAGGTTTTTCGCCCGATCGGAACCAAACCAGTGCAGAAATGTTCTCTAGAGTCTGATTATCAAAAACTATCGAAAAAAAGTTGAAATTTCGACTCACGGACGGTAAGGGGCGCCAAAACGTACGTTGTGGGAAGGGCCTATTTTACTAAAATGGCTATAACTCCAGAAGTAAATGAGGTATCTTCACCAAACTTGGTACACATGTGTAAGAGGTCAATCTGAGGTCACAGTAAAAAAACCGCGGCAATTGGCCACATGGTGGCGCTATAACATGAAAAAAACATAAAACAGGCTATAACCACCTGACCATTAGTCCGATTGACTTGAAAATTGGCATGCAGTGTCTTGGTCCAAGGTGCCATGTATGTGTATGAGGACATTGGCGTATCTCGAAAAACATGGCCGCCATCGGCCAATGAAGTTTGAGCACCTATTAGACAAGGTTAACGGAGGCCGATCGGAACGAAACTCGATGGGCATGTTCGACTCAAGGCCATAGAGGTCTGTAACAATTTTGAAAGAAATCGGCCACTAGTTGGTGCTAACGAGTTTTACAGCTCTGTAATCACGTGGTGTTACAAATATCCACACAATATGCATATCATTTGATAGATCTCCTCATCCTGAACAACTTTGCCTCAAGGACCATTGCTGTCAATCAAACCGTTCATTAAATATTCGCAAACATGTTAAAAACCTACTTTTGCGAACTAGTCCTAGGTTTTTCGCACGATTGGAACCAGACCAGTCTAGGACAATTCTCTGGACTCTCTAGATCAAAAACTATCAAAAAAAAGTTGAACTTTTGCATTTGGATGGCTGTAATAGGGTCATTTATAAAATGGGTGTGGCAAAATACACTAAAAAGCCTATAAATCCTAAATGAAAACTCAGAACTTCACAAAAATTGGTGAGCATATGTGACATAACATCATTAACAAGCATGCCAAATTTTATGGAGATCGGACTATAGGTGGCGCTATAACTGTTAAAAAGCTTTAAAACCATATATTTCCTATGGTACATTGCCTGTATTGGCTGTAAATGGTCTTTTCCATCTATTATGTCAGTGGTTACATGCTTGCTAAATAAAACCTGATAACTTTTGATGCTTTTGTGCTTAAAAACCCTTAAAGGCCTTAATAGCTTGAACCCCGATAAATGCTGCTTGCAGCTTTAATTATTATTATTATTATTATTATTATTATTCCGCCGTAAAACGCATCGTGCAGCCCAAACCGTAAGAGCTGGAGCTTTGAAACTTTGACAGATGGTAGTACAAAAATCGAGGAAAGGTTCAGAGATTATGACCCCGATTGGCCCATAGGTGGCGCTATAACAACCAAAAGCGCAAAACTGCTCATAACTCCTAGACCGTATGTCGTAGACTCAAGTGTCTTATATCATAGGAAAGCTGGACGCCTGAAGAACAAAACGTATATCTCCGATTTCATTTCCGCCATGATAGATTTTCCGCCATTTTGAATTTTGTTGAAAATCTACTTTTGCGAACTAGTCCCTGGTTTTTTGCCCGATTGGAACCAAACTAGTGCAGAAATGTTCTCTGGAGACTGCATATCAATAATTATCGAAAAAAAGTGGAAATTTCGATTCACGGTCGCTAAGGGGCGCCAAAACGTACGTTGTGGGAGGGGCCTATTTTACTAAAATGGCTATAACTCCCGATGTAAATGAGGTATCTTCACCAAACTTGGTACACATGTGTATGAGCTTACTCTGGGGTCACAGTAAAAAAATCGCGACGATTGGCCTCATGGTGGCGCTATAAAATGAAAAAAACATAAAACAGGCTATAACCACCTGACCGTTAGTCCGATTGACTTGAAAATTGGTATGCAGTGTCTTGGTCCAAGGTGCCATGTATGTGTATGAGGACATTGGCGTATCTCAAAAAACATGGCCGCCATCGGCCAACGAAGTTTGAGCACCTATTAGACAAGGTTAACGGAGGCCGATCGGAACGAAACTCAATGGGCATGTTCGGCTCATGGCCCTAAAGGTATGTAAGAATTTTGAAAGAAATCGGCCACTAGTTGGCGCTAACGAGTTTTACGGCTCTGTAATCACGTGGTGTTACAAATATCCACACAATATGCATATCATTTGATAGATCTCCTCATCCTGAACAACTTTGCCTCAAGAACCATTGCTGTCAATCAAACTGTTCATTAATTATTCATTAATATGTTAAAAACCTACTTTTGCGAACTAGTCCTAGGTTTTTTGCCCGATCGGAACCAGACCAGTCTAGGACAATTCTCTGGACTCTCTAGATCAATAATTATCAAAAAAAGTTGAACTTTTGCATTTGGATGGCTGTAATAGGGTAATTTATAAAATGGGCGTGTCAAAATACATTAAAAAGCCTATAAATCCTAAATAAAAACTCAGAACTTCACAAAAATTGGTCAGCATATGTGACATAACATCATTAACAAGCATGAAAAATTCTATGGAGATCGGAAGATAGGTGGCGCTATAACTGTTAAAAAGCTTTAAAATCATATATTTCCTATGGTAAACTGCCTGTATTGGCTGTAAATGGTCTTTTCCATCTCTGATCATATAATTTTCATATCATAATGTTCAAAACTAGTGCAATACAATTCTCTGGACTCACTAGATCAATAATTGTCAGAAAAAGTTGAACTACTTCATTTGGATAGCTATAATAGGTTCACTTCAAAATCTGGCCTTTACCAAGTGTCCCCGAAAGCCTATATCTCTTTAATCAATACTCAGACCTTCTTAAAAACAAGTCAGAACGTGTGAAATATCACCCTGAACAAGCATGAAAATTTTCAGACAGATCGGACAAAATTTGCCTCTATAACAGTTAAAAAGGTGAAAATGATATGATTATAATGGCATGTTAAGCCAATAAGTGGTATTTTACTGCCCCCCTGCTGTTCAAAATAGTCATTTTGTCATATTGTTCTATAATTTATATTTAGACTTTATAAAATCACTATTTTAACATTTACAATTACATTTAGTCACAATCCATCTGTTAAAGTATTAGTATTGACAGTTTGATCACATCATACATTTCAAATGTCTGCATCTACAACATAATGTGTGTGTGTAGTCTTAGGTTTCTGAATAAATTCTGAATCATCTGATTAATAGCTTGCAAAGACTTTGTGAAATGTTTATAGACCATTCAAATATATTTTCATAATGACATATCCCAATAGCATTGAAAAAACAACAACAACATTTGTCTTTGTGTGTGTGTGTGTGTGTGTGTGTGTGTGTGTAAACATGCATTATGAAGTTAAAATGGAAAAACTGGTTTGCTTTAGTGCAGAAAAATGGTGATTATCAAGAAGTTTAAAGTGAAAGTGAGCCAATAAGTGGTCTTCTACTGCCCTCTGCTGGCCATTCTACTTATTAATGAAATATTTCAACATGTGCTTGCATTCATACTTGAATACACACTAAAAAAATCACTTATATAGCAATAACTATTATAACACAATCATATTTTGTCAGTGTTAATCACTTTATTTGCACTGACACTTCAAATAATTGCTAGTAATGTGATAAATCAGGCTAGAAACATGGTAAATCAAAGTAAATAATACTAGATTGTCGTTTATCTCCTGGTAAATAATACTAGAACGTGGTATATCATGGTAAATCATGGTTAACTATGCTGTGTGTGTATGTGTGTGTGTGTGTGTGTGTGTGTGTGTGTGTGTGTGTGTGTGTGTGTAAGCATGCATTGAGTTAACATGGAAAAACTGGTTTGCTTTAGTGCAGAAAACTGGTTTAAAGTGAAAGTGAGCCAATAAGTGGTCTTCTAGTGCCCTCTGCTGGCCATTCTACTTAATAATGAAATATTTTACATGTGCTTTTGCATTCATACTTGGACACACACTAAAAATCACGTATATAACTAACTATTATAACACAATAATATTTTGTCAGTGTTCATCACCTCATTTGCACTGACACTTCACATAATTGCTAGTAATGTGGTTAATCATGCTAGAAACATTGTAAATCATAGTAAATAATACTGAAATGAGGTGTATCAAGGTAAATCATGCTAGAATCCTAATAAATCATTCTGGAACATGGTATATGATAGTAAATCATGCTAGAATCATATTAAATAATTCTAGAATGTGGCAAATCGTTGTGGGAGGAGCCTATTTTACTCAAATGGCTATAACTCAAGAAGTAAATGAGATATCTTCACCAAACTCAGTACACATGTGTATGGGTTCAATTTGAGGTCACAGTAAACAATTTTATGGAGATCGGACCATAGGTGGCGCTATAACTGTTAAAAAGCTTTAAAACCATATATATCCCATGGCAAATTGCCTGTATTGGCTGTAAATGGTCTTTTCCATCTATTATGTCAGTGGTTACATGATTGCTAAATAAATCTTAATAACTTTTGATGCTTTTGTGCTTAAATGCCTTAAAGGCCTTAACTGCTTGAACCCCGATAAATGCTGCTTGCAGCTTTAATTAGGGGTTCAAGCACGAAGTGCTGAAACCCTATTGTAATTGCCCTGATTTTTATTATTATTATTCTTCCCTAAAACGCATCGTGCAGCCAAAACCGTAAGGCCTAGAGACGTGATACTTGGTCAAATGGTAGTAGTATTGCTCGCTACTCAGATACACGGACTTAGCCAAATCGGCCCATAGGTGGCGCTACAGCGACCAAAAGCGCGAAACTGCTCAGAACTCCTAGACCGTATGTCGTAGACTCAAGTGTCTTATATCATTGGAAAGCTGGATGCCTGACGAACAAAACGTATATCTCCGATTTCATTTCCGCCATGATAGATTTTCCGCCATTTTGAATTTTGCCAAAAACCTACTTTTGCGAACTAGTCCTAGGTTTTTCGCCCGATCGGAACCAAACCAGTACAGAAATGTTCTCTGGAGTCTGAATATCAATAATTATCGAAAAAAAGTTGAAATTTCGATTCACGCACGCTAAGGGGCGCCAAAACGTACGTTGTGGGAGGGGCCTATTTTACTAAAATGGCTATAACTCCAGAAGTAAATGAGGTATCTTCACCAAACTTGGTACACATGTGTAAGAGGTCAATCTGAGGTCACAGTAAAAAAAACGCGGCGATTGGCCACATGGTGGCGCTATAACATGACAAAAACATAAAACAGACTATAACCACCTGACCGTTAGTCCGATTGACTTGAAAATTGGTATGCAGTCTCTTGGTCCAAGGTGCCATGTATATCTATGAGGACATTGGTGTATCTCAAAAAACATGGCCGCCATCGGCCAATGAAGTTTGAGCACCTGTTAGACAAGGTTAACGGAGGCCGATCGGAACGAAACTCGATGGGCATGTTCGACTCATGGCCCTAGAGGTCTGTAAGAGTTTTGAAAGAAATCGGCCACAAGTTGGCGCTAACGAGTTTTATGGCTCTGTAATCACGTGGTGTTACACTTATTGTCACAAAATGCATATCATTTGATAGATCTGCTCATGCTGAACAACTTTGCCTCAAGAACCAATGCTGTCAATCAAACCGTTCATTAAATATTCGTAATTATGTTAAAAACCTACTTTTGCGAACTAGTCCTAGGTTTTTCGCCCGATCGGAACCAAACAAGTCTAGGACAATTCTATGGACTCTCTAGATAAATAATTATCAAAAAAAAGTTGAACTTTAGCATTTTTCGCATGGGTATATTGGGTCATAAAGAAAATGGGCGTGGCACAATGCACTCAAAAGCCTATAAATCCTAAACGAAAATTCAGAACTTCACAAAAATTGGTGAACATATGTGCCATAACATTCTGAACAAGCATGTAAAATTTCATGAAGATCGGACGATAGGTGGCGCTATAACTGTTAAAAAGCTTTGAAAACCATATATTTCCTATGGTAAATTGCCTGTTTTGGCTGTAAATGGTCTTTTCCATCTATTATTTCAGTGGTTAGAAGCTTTCCAAATAAAACTTAATGTCTTAAATGCTTATGTGCTTAAAGGCCTTAAATGCTTGAACCCCGATAAATGCTGCTTGCAGCTTTAATTATTATTATTATTATTATTATTATTATTCCGCCCTAAAACGCATCGTGCAGCCCAAACCGTAAGAGCTGGAACCTTGAAACTTGGCCAAATGGTAGTCCTCAATTTGGGGAGAACCTATCAAAGTATGACCCAGATTGGCCCATAGGTGGCGCTACAATGACCACATTTACTAAATTGCTCACAACTCCTAGACAGTTTGTCCTAGATTGTCCATTTTAGCATCACTGTGATCCCTGGATCCAGACGGACAAAATGGCTATCTCCAAATCCCGATTCTGGCCAAAAAAAATTGTTATGGCCAATTTTGTCAAAACCTACTTTTGCGAACTAGTCCTAGGTTTTTGGCCCAATCGGAACCAGACCAGTCTAGCACAGTTCTCTGGAGTCTCTAGATCAATAATTATCGAAAAAAAGTGGAACTTTTGCATTGGCCTGGCTGTAACAGGGTCATTTAGGAAAGGGGAGAGACAAAAAAACACTCAAAAGCCTATACAACCTAAGGGAAAACCCCAAACTTCACGAAAATCGATGAGCAGATGTGTCAGACCATGGTGAAGAAGCATGCCAAGTTTCGTGAAGATCGGACAATAGGTGGTGCTATAACTGTCCAAAACGTCTCTTCTTATTAGGGGTTCAAGCATGAAATGCTGAAACCCTATTGTAATTGTACTGATTTTTATTAGGGGTTCAAGCACGAAGTGCTGAAACCCTATTGTAATTGCCCTGATTTTTATTAGGGGTTCAAGCACGAAGTGCTGAAACCCTATTGTAATTGCCCTGATTTTTATTATTAGGGGTTCAAGCATGAAATGCTGAAACCCTATTGTAATTGTGCTGATTTTTAGGGGTTCAAGCACGAAGTGCTGAAACCCTATTGTAATTGCTCTGATTTTTAGGGGTTCAAGCACGAAGTGCTGAAACCCTATTGTAATTGTACTGATTTTTATTATTATTATTATTATTATTATTATTATTTTCCCCTAAAACGCATCGTGCAGACCAAACCGTAAGAGCTGGAACCTTGAAACTTGGCCAAATGGTAGTCCTCAATTTGGGGAGAACCTATCAAAGTATGACCCCGATTGGCCCATAGGTGGCGCTATAGCAACCAAAAGCGCGAAACTGCTCATAACTAGTAGACCGTATGACGTAGACTCAAGTGTCTTATATCATTGGAAAGCTGGACGCCTGACGAACAAAACGTATATCTTCGATTTCATTTCCGCCATGATAGATTTTCCGCCATTTTGAATTTTGTCAAAAACATACTTTTGCGAACTAGTCCTAGGTTTTTCGCCCGATCGGAACCAAACCAGTGCAGAAATGTTCTTTAGTGTCTGATTATCAAAAACTATCGAAAAAAAGTTGAAATTTCGACTCACGGACGGTAAGGGGCGCCAAAACGTACGTTGTGGGAGGGGCCTATTTTACTAAAATGGCTATAACTCCAGAAGTAAATGAGGTATCTTCACCAAACTTGGTACACATGTGTAAGAGGTCAATCTGAGGTCACAGTAAAAAAACCGCGGCAATTGGCCACATGGTGGCGCTATAACAAGAAAAAAACATAAAACAGGCTATAACCACCTGACCATTAGTCCGATTGACTTGAAAATTGGCATGCAGTGTCTTGGTCCAAGGTGCCATGTATGTGTATGAGGACATTGGCGTATCTCGAAAAAGATGGCCGCCATCGGCCAATGAAGTTTGAGCACCTATTAGACAAGGTTAACGGAGGCCGATCGGAACGAAACTCGATGGGCATGTTCGACTCAAGGCCATAGAGGTCTGTAACAATTTTGAAAGAAATCGGCCACTAGTTGGCGCTAACGAGTTTTACAGCTCTGTAATCACGTGGTGTTACAAATATCCACACAATATGCATATCATTTGATAGATCTCCTCATCCTGAACAACTTTGCCTCAAGGACCATTGCTGTCAATCAAACCGTTCATTAAATATTTGCAAACATGTTAAAAACCTACTTTTGCGAACTAGTCCTAGGTTTTTCGCACGATTGGAACCAGACCAGTCTAGGACAATTCTCTGGACGCTCTAGATCAAAAACTATCAAAAAAAAGTTGAACTTTTGCATTTGGATGGCTGTAATAGGGTCATTTATAAAATGGGCGTAGCAAAATACACTAAAAAGCCTATAAATCCTAAATGAAAACTCAGAACTTCACAAAAATTGGTGAGCATATGTGACATAACATCATTAACAAGCATGCCAAATTTTATGGAGATCGGACTATAGGTGGCGCTATAACTGTTAAAAAGCTTTAAAACCATATATTTCCTATGGTACATTGCCTGTATTGGCTGTAAATGGTCTTTTCCATCTATTATGTCAGTGGTTACATGCTTGCTAAATAAAACCTGATAACTTTTGATGTTTTTGTGCTTAAAAACCCTTAAAGGCCTTAATAGCTTGAACCCCGATAAATGCTGCTTGCAGCTTTAATTATTATTATTATTTTCCCCTAAAACGCATCGTGCAGCCCAAACCGTAAATGCTGGAGACTTGAAACTCAGCCAAATGGTAGTCCTCAATTTGGGGAGAACCTATCAAAATATGACCCCGATTGGTCAATAGGTGGCGCTATAGCAAGCAAAAGTATGAAATCAGCCATAACTCCTAGACGGTTTGTCATAGAATCAAGTGTCTTATATCACTGTAATCCTTGGCTCAAGACGGTCAAAACGTATATCTCCGATTTCATTTCCGCCTGGGAAAATTTTCCGCCATTTTGAATTTTCTCAAAAACCTACTTTTGCGAACTAGTCCTAGGTTTTTCGTCCGATTGGAACCAAACCAGTGCAGAAATGTTCTCTGGAGTCTGAATATCAATAATTATCGAAAAAAAGTTGAAATTTCGATTCACGGTCGCTAGGGGGCGCCAAAACGTACGTTGTGGGAGGAGCCTATTTTACTAAAACGGCTATAACTCAAGAAATAAATGAGGTATCTTCACCAAACTCGGTACACATGTGTAATAGTTCAATTTGAGGTCACAGTAAAAAAATCGCGACGATTGAACAGTAGGTGGCGCTATAACTTGAAAAAAACATGAAAACGGCTATAACCACCTGACCGTTTGTCCGATTGACTTGAAAATTGGTATGCAGTGTCTTGGTCCAAGGTGCCATGTATGCCTATGAGGACATTGACGTATCTCAAAAAACATGGCCGCCATCAGCCAATGAAGTTTGAGCACCTATTAGACAAGGTTAACGGAGGCTGATCGGAACGAAACTCGATGGGCATGTTCGACTCATGGCCCAAGAGGTCTGTAAGAATTTTGAAAGAAATCGGCCACTAGTTGGCGCTAACGAGTTTTTTCGGCTCTGTAATCACGTGGTGTTGCATACATCCACACAACATGCATATCAGTTGATAGATCTCCTCATACTGAACAACTTTGCCTCAAGAACCATTGCTGTCAATCAAACTGTTCATTAATTATTCATGAATATGTTAAAAACCTACTTTTGCGAACTAGTCCTAGGTTTTTTGCCCAATCGGAACCAAACCAGTCTAGGACAATTCTCTGGACTCTCTAGATCAATAATTATCAAAAAAAGTGGAACTTTTGCATTTGGATGGCTGTAATAGGGTCATTTATAAAATGGGCGTGGCAAAATACACTAAAAAGCCTATAAATCCTAAATGAAAACTCAAAACTTCACAAAAATTGGTGAGCATATGTCACATAACATCATTAACAAGCATGCCAAATTTTATGGACATCGGACCAAAGGTGGCACTATAACTGTTAAAAAGCTTTAAAACCACATATTTCCTATGGTAAATTGCCTGTATTGGCTGTAAATGGACTTTTCAATCTATTATTTCAGTGGTTAAAAGCTTTCTAAATAAATCTTAATGTCTTAAATGCTTATGTGCTTAAAGGCCTTAAATGCTTGAACCCCGATAAATGCTGCTTGCAGCTTTAATTAGGGGTTCAAGCATGAAATGCTGAAACCCTATTGTAATTGTAAGGATTCGTAAAACGCATCGTGCAGGACAAACCGTAAGGCCTAGAGACTTGAAACCTGGCCAGATGGTAGGCCTCAATTTGGGGACAACCTATCAGAGTATGACCCCGATTGGCCCATAGGTGGCGCTACAGCAACCAAAAGTTCAAAATCGCTCATAACTCTTAGACCGTTTGTCCCAGGGTCAAGTGTCTTATACCGTTGGAATCCTTGGCTCAAGGCGGACAAAATGGCTATCTCCGATTTGGATGTAGGCAGGGAAAAATTTCTGCTATGTCGAATTTTGTCCAAAACCTACTTTTGCGAACTAGTCCCTGGTTTTTCGCCCGATCGGAACCAAACCAGTCCAGGACAATTCTCTGGACTCTCTAGATCAATAATTATCAAAAAAAAGTTGAACTTTGGCATTTGGGTGGCTGTAACAGGGTCATTTAGAAAAGGGGCGTGGCAAAATACACTCAAAAGCCTATAAATCCCAAAGGAAAACTCAGAACTTCACCAAAATTGACGAGCATATGTGTCCGAGCATGGGGAGGAAACATGCAGAGTTTCATGGAGATCGGACCATAGGTGGCGCTATAACTGGCAAAAAGCCTTCATTCTTATTAGGGGTTCAAGCATGAAATGCTGAAACCCTATTGTAATTGTGAGGATTTGTAAAACGCATCGTGCAGGACAAACCGTAAGGCCTAGAGACTTGAAACCTGGCCAGATGGTAGGCCTCAATTTGGGGACAACCTATCAGAGTATGACCCCGATTGGCCCATAGGTGGCGCTACAGCAACCAAAAGTTGAAAATCGCTCATAACTCTTAGACCGTTTGTCCCAGGATCAGGTGTCTTATATCGTTGGAATCCGTGGCTCAAGGCGGACAAAATGGCTATCTCCGATTTGGATGGAGGCAGGGAAAAATTTCTGCTATGTCGAATTTTGTCCAAAACCTACTTTTGCGAACTAGTCCCTGGTTTTTCGCCCGATCGGAACCAAACCAGTCCAGGACAATTCTCTGGACTCTCTAAATCAATAATTATCAAAAAAAAGTTGAACTTTGGCATTTGGGTGGCTGTAACAGGGTCATTTAGAAAAGGGGCGTGGCAAAATACACTCAAAAGCCTATAAATCCCAAAGGAAAACTCAGAACTTCACCAAAATTGATGAGCATATGTGTCCGAGCATGGGGAGGAAACATGCAGAGTTTCATGGAGATCGGACCATAGGTGGCGCTATAACTGGCAAAAAGCCTTCATTCTTATTAGGGGTTCAAGCATGAAATGCTGAAACCCTATTGTAATTGTAAGGATTCGTAAAACGCATCGTGCAGGACAAACCGTAAGGCCTAGAGACTTGAAACCTGGCCAGATGGTAGGCCTCAATTTGGGGACAACCTATCAGAGTATGACCCCGATTGGCCCATAGGTGGCGCTACAGCAACCAAAAGTTCAAAATCGCTCATAACTCTTAGACCGTTTGTCCCAGGATCAGGTGTCTTATATCGTTGGAATCCTTGGCTCAAGGCGGACAAAATGGCTATCTCCGATTTGCTTGCCCTTCAGGCGCCAATTTCGAGTAAATTGCATTTTTTGGAAAAACCTATTTTTGCGAACTTCTCCTATGTTTTTGGCCCGATCGGAACCAAACCACTGCAAGAATATTCTCTGGAGTCTGACAATCAATAATCATCCAAACAATTCTAAATTTCAATTAACGGTCGATAAGGGGAACCAAAATATTTGATGGCACCAGGGCCACTTTTACTAAAACGGTTATAAATTGTGAACGGGAAGGAATTTTTTTGCTAAACTTGGGGTACATCTTCCTGAGCTCAACCTGAGATCACTTGAAAAAAATCGCAACAATTGGCCACTTGGTGGCACTACAAAACAGTTATAACTTGTGAACGGAAAGAGATTTTCGCAAAACTTGGGACACATGTTCATGAGCTCATTCTGAGGTCATGTGAAAAAAAAATCATGACAATTGGCCACTTGGTGGCACTATAAAATGGGTATAACTTGTGAGCGGAAAGAGATATTTTTGCTAAACTTGGGACACATGTTCATAAGCTCAATCTGAGTTGACATGAAAAAAATCGTGACAATTGGCCACTTGGTGGCGCTATAACAGTGGAAAAAAATCATGAAAATAGCTATAAGCGCACCCAAATGTTAGTCTACTGAAAATTGGCACGCAGTGTCTTTGTCCAGGGTGCCATGATAGTCTATGAGAACATTAGTGTATCTCAAAAAACTCAGTATATGTCATTGGCACAATGCCTTGAAGGAGCCTTAGAAGTTTCAAGCCAGTGTTTTTTCACAGGAGTGACCTCCTAAGACTCCTGAATCATTGCCGAGTCCAACAATACCAAACATGCCAGGTTTTGCCTTATGGTTTTTGTAAGTGTCATTTAGAGCTTTAAAAAATTGTGTTTATCTTCAAAGCCGTTAGTCCGATCGAGACAACAATAAAAAAACAAAGGAAATTTGAAAACATAGGTAAATAGCTAAACAATAACGCCAAAATGTTAAAATTATGATAGGAACTGACAAAAAAATGAATTAAATCCAATCAATTTCACCCATGGATCATTTTGATGCTCTCACATGTTTGAAACAAACAATGATGGATTGTCATGAAATTTGTTTTGAATTGGGACTGGCGAATCCCCGTCCATACTGTCAATGACCATTCGCAAAGACCCGCCCACTTTAGTTACTGTTGCTATGTCTGACAAGCGACGCCACTCTCACACCACACCAAGTTCTCACGCAGTGAAAAATACATTGCGGATCAGAGAGGAGACTGCGCGCTGACAGACAAGTACTTTTGATATGAAACAAATGGCACTTTTCCACTACACAGTACCAGCTCGGCTCGGCTCGGCTTTGTTTGGTTTTCCACTGTGTAAAAGTTGTACCTGTACCTGCTTCCAGGTACTTTTTTTCGTACCACTTCCGGCGAGGTTTTAAGCGAGCTGGGGCAAGCTGAGGCGATACTAAAATGTAACGTGAAAACACGGCAGACTGCTGATTGGTCAGAGAGAATCGTCACTATTCACTGCGTCATCATTGCACGCGCCAGACGGAGTATCCTGAATAAAAAACAGCAAAAACAAAAACATCCAAAAACAGCATACACTCGATTTCCTCCATTGTCCAATGTGTGTGGCAGCGGATGTATATCGCGTAGAAGATTAAGTCACGGCAGTTTCCTGCGGCGTCGCTATGACGACCAGGTACTATTGTGGAGGTACTATCTGCAATGGAAAACGGAGCGAAAAGCGAGCCGGGCTGAGTCGAGTCGAGTTGAGCTGGTACTGGTAATGGAAAAGCACCAAAAGTCTCACCTTTCAAATGTAGTCATTTTTTAGAGACATTTAAACAATAAATACCGTTTTGTGACTGTTTAATGTGTCTGACAGATCGCTGTAGACTCAAGGCTCAGTTAAAGCTGCTCGTGAACCGATCATCTCTTCCTTCTAGTTAATTTATAGCATTAAAATAAACATGAATGAACATAAAAGGAATGTTGTTTTAAAGTGCTAAGACGTCAGTACACTTTGTTTTTCAAATTTAAATCCTCCAAAGTTAATCTACTAACTCTCCTGACTGCTTTGTGGGACAAAATGGCGGATTATGATTAGTCAGATCGCCTGTCAATCAAACTCCCTGCGAAGGGTCAATTGAGAATGCCCGTGCGCACAATCCTGATCTAATCGACAACTTTGCAGTTGCACATAGGAAAGCCCGGAAAATCCCACTATAATGTATGAGAGCATCTTTTTTATGTATTTGGACCTAGGCCTAACAATGTGTTATGGTGCGCTGTCACCAGTGTTTTTTTATTGTTTTTTTTTTTGGTGAGCGTAGGCTCCTCCTGATTTTGTTAGTCATCTCATCTCTTATATGCTGTGTATGATCATATCCTGCCCTATTCATGGTAGCCAACTCGCGGACATTGCGTCATCAATGTCATCAATTGCGTCATCAAGGGGCCCGCCTTGATAATCCTACTTAAGGGCCCGGTGTTGGCTCGTTACGCCACTGAATATAATTGTCTAAACTCCTAATCAAAATTACATATTTACAACAAATTTGACACATATATATAGGCACACTTTGAGTACTACTAATAAAAGTGGTGGAGATCAGGCAAGACTGTAAGAAGACTCAGGCAAAAAGGTGCTATAACTGTAAAAACGCTTTAAAACCATATATTTCCTATGGCAAACTGCATGTATTGGCTGTAAATTGACTTTTTCATCTATGATGGCAGTTGTTAAATGCTTGCTAAATAAAACGTAATGTCTTTTGATGCTTGTGTGCTTAAAGGCCTTAACTGCTTGAACCCCGATAAATGCTGCTTGCAGCTTTAATTATTATTATTATTATTATTATTCCGCCGTAAAACGCATCGTGCAGCCCAAACCGTAAGAGCTGGAACTTTGAAACTTTGACAGATGGTAGTACAAAAATCGAGGAAAGGTTCAGAGATTATGACCCCGATTGGCCCATAGGTGGCGCTATAACAACCAAAAGCGCGAAACTGCTCATAACTCCTAGACCGTATGTCGTAGACTCAAGTGTCTTATATCATTGGAAAGCTGGACGCCTGACGAACAAAACGTATATCTCCGATTTCATTTCCGCCATGATAGATTTTCCGCCATTTTGAATTTTGTCAAAAATCTACTTTTGCGAACTAGTCCCTGGTTTTTTGCCCGATTGGAACCAAACTAGTGCAGAAATGTTCTCTGGAGACTGAATATCAATAATTATCGAAAAAAAGTGGAAATTTCGATTCACGGTCGCTAAGGGGCGCCAAAACGTACGTTGTGGGAGGGGCCTATTTTACTAAAATGGCTATAACTCCCGATGTAAATGAGGTATCTTCACCAAACTTGGTACACATGTGTATGAGCTTACTCTGGGGTCACAGTAAAAAAATCGCGACGATTGGCCTCATGGTGGCGCTATAAAATGAAAAAAACATAAAACAGGCTATAACCACCTGACCGTTAGTCCGATTGACTTGAAAATTGGTATGCAGTGTCTTGGTCCAAGGTGCCATGTATGTGTATGAGGACATTGGCGTATCTCAAAAAACATGGCCGCCATCGGCCAACGAAGTTTGAGCACCTATTAGACAAGGTTAACGGAGGCCGATCGGAACGAAACTCAATGCGCATGTTCGGCTCATGGCCTTTAAGGTCTGTAAGAATTTTGAAAGAAATCGGCCACTAGTTGGCGCTAACGAGTTTTACGGCTCTGTAATCACGTGGTGTTACAAATATCCACACAATATGCATATCATTTGATAGATCTCCTCATCCTGAACAACTTTGCCTCAAGAACCATTGCTGTCAATCAAACTGTTCATTAATTATTCATTAATATGTTAAAAACCTACTTTTGCGAACTAGTCCTAGGTTTTTTGCCCGATCGGAACCAGACCAGTCTAGGACAATTCTCTGGACTCTCTAGATCAATAATTATCAAAAAAAAGTTGAACTTTTGCATTTGGATGGCTGTAATAGGGTAATTTATAAAATGGGCGTGTCAGAATACATTAAAAATCTATAAATCCTAAATAAAAACTCAGAACTTCACAAAAATTGGTCAGCATATGTGACATAACATCATTAACAAGCATGAAAAATTCTATGGAGATCGGACGATAGGTGGCGCTATAACTGTTAAAAAGCTTTAAAATCATATATTTCCTATGGTAAACTGCCTGTATTGGCTGTAAATGGTCTTTTCCATCTCTGATCATATAATTTTTATATCATAATGTTCAAAACTAGTGCAATACAATTCTCTGGACTCACTAGATCAATAATTGTCAGAAAAAGTTGAACTACTTCATTTGGATAGCTATAATAGGTTCACTTCAAAATCTGGCCTTTACCAAGTGTCCCCGAAAGCCTATATCTCTTTAATCAATGCTCAGACCTTCTTAAAAACAAGTCAGAACGTGTGAAATATCACCCTGAACAAGCATGAAAATTTTCAGACAGATCGGACAAAATTTGCCTCTATAACAGTTAAAAAGGTGAAAATGATATGAATTAATGGCATGTTAAGCCAATAAGTGGTATTTTACTGCCCCCTGCTGTTTAAAATAGTCATTTTCTCATATTGGTATTGGTATCAGCCATGGTAAATCATGATAAATGATGGTGTGTGTGTGTGTGTGTGTGTGTGTGTGTGTGTGTGTGTGTGTGTGTGTGTGTGGTACAAATATAACAAAGGTTTTATTTTCCAACATGAAAACAAACATAACAGAGTGCTAGTGCACAAACAATAACCGACAATGATAATGGATGAGAGGGGAACTTAAATACACAGATCAAGACAAGGACAACAGGTGACGGTTATGATGATGAGGAGCAGGTGATGATGAGGAGGGTGATGAGGAGCAGGTGCAGGTGATGACGACAGATGGTGAATGTGATGAAGACAGAAGGTGAATGTGATGAAGGTGAATGTGACACCAATATCACTGAAACATTTGTGTGTGTGTGTGTGTGTGTGTGTGTGTGTGTGTGGCATTATTGTGTGTAGCATATGTAGCAAGTATGCATTATTGAGTTAACATGGAAACACTGGTTTGCTTTAGTGCAGAAAACTGGTCAAAATCATGAGGTTTAAAGTGAAAGTGAGCCAATAAGTGGTCTTCTAGTGCCCTCTGCTGGCCATTCTACTTATTAATTAAATATTTCCACATGTGCTTGCATTTATACTTGAATACACACTAAAAATATATAGCAATAACTATTATAACACAATCATATTTTGTCAGTGTTAATCACTTTATTTGCACTGACACTTCAAATAATTGCTAGTAATGTGATAAATCAGGCTAGAAACATGGTAAATCAAAGTAAATAATACTAGATTGTCGTTTATCTCCTGGTAAATAATACTAGAACGTGGTATATCATGGTAAATCATGGTTAACTATGCTGTGTGTGTGTGTGTGTGTGTGTGTGTGTGTGTGTGTGTGTGTGTGTGTGTGTGTGTGTGTGTGTGTGTGTGTAAGCATGCATTGAGTTAACATGGAAAAACTGGTTTGCTTTAGTGCAGAAAACTGGTTTAAAGTGAAAGTGAGCCAATAAGTGGTCTTCTAGTGCCCTCTGCTGGCCATTCTACTTAATAATGAAATATTTTACATGTGCTTTTGCATTCATACTTGGACACACACTAAAAATCACGTATATAACTAACTATTATAACACAATAATATTTTGTCAGTGTTCATCACCTCATTTGCACTGACACTTCACATAATTGCTAGTAATGTGGTTAATCATGCTAGAAACATTGTAAATCATAGTAAATAATACTGAAATGAGGTGTATCAAGGTAAATCATGCTAGAATCCTAATAAATCATTCTGGAACATGGTATATGATAGTAAATCATGCTAGAATCATATTAAATAATTCTTGAATGTGGCAAATCGTTGTGGGAGGAGCCTATTTTACTCAAATGGCTATAACTCAAGAAGTAAATGAGATATCTTCACCAAAATCAGTACACATGTGTATGGGTTCAATTTGAGGTCACAATAAACAATTTTATGGAGATCGGACCATAGGTGGCGCTATAACTGTTAAAAAGCTTTAAAACCATATATATCCCATGGCAATTTGCCTGTATTGGCTGTAAATGGTCTTTTCCATCTATTATGTCAGTGGTTACATGCTTGCTAAATAAATCTTAATGACTTTTGATGCTTTTGTGCTTAAATGCCTTAAAGGCCTTAACTGCTTGAACCCCGATAAATGCTGCTTGCAGCTTTAATTATTATTATTATTTTCCCCTAAAACGCATCGTGCAGCCCAAACCGTAAATGCTGGAGACTTGAAACTCAGCCAAATGGTAGTCCTCAATTTGGGGAGAACCTATCAAAGTATGACCCCGATTGGTCAATAGGTGGCGCTATAGCAAGCAAAAGTATGAAATCAGCCATAACTCCTAGACGGTTTGTCATAGAATCAAGTGTCTTATATCACTGTAATCCTTGGCTCAAGACGGTCAAAACGTATATCTCCGATTTCATTTCCGCCTGGGAAAATTTTCCGCCATTTTGAATTTTCTCAAAAACCTACTTTTGCGAACTAGTCCTAGGTTTTTCGTCCGATTGGAACCAAACCAGTGCAGAAATGTTCTCTGGAGTCTGAATATCAATAATTATCGAAAAAAAGTTGAAATTTCGATTCACGGTCGCTAGGGGGCGCCAAAACGTACGTTGTGGGAGGAGCTTATTTTACTAAAACGGCTATAACTCGAGAAATAAATGAGGTATCTTCACCAAACTCGGTACACATGTATAATAGTTCAATTTGAGGTCACAGTAAAAAAATCGCGACGATTGAACAGTAGGTGGCGCTATAACTTGAAAAAAACATGAAAAGGGCTATAACCACCTGACCGTTTGTCCGATTGACTTGAAAATTGGTATCCAGTGTCTTGGTCCAAGGTGCCATGTATGCCTATGAGGACATTGACATATCTCAAAAAACATGGCCGCCATCGGCCAATGAAGTTTGAGCACCTATTAGACAAGATTAACGGAGGCTGATCGGAACGAAACTCGATGGGCATGTTCGACTCATGGCCCAAGAGGTCTGTAAGAATTTTGAAAGAAATCGGCCACTAGTTGGCGCTAACGAGTTTTTTCGGCTCTGTAATCACGTGGTGTTGCATACATCCACACAATATGCATATCAGTTGATAGATCTCCTCATACTGAACAACTTTGCCTCAAGAACCATTGCTGTCAATCAAACCGTTCATTTAATATTCGCAAACATGTTCAAAACCTACTTTTGCGAACTAGTCCCTGGTTTTCCGCCCGATCGGAACCAAACCAGTCTAGGACAATTCTCTGAACTCTCTAGATCAATAATTATCAAAAAAAAGTTGAACTTTTGCATTTGGATGGCTGTAATAGGGTCATTTATAAAATGGGCGTGGCAAAATTCACTAAAAAGCCTATAAATCCTAAATGAAAACTCAAAACTTCACAAAAATTGGTGAGCATATGTCACATAACATCATTAACAAGCATGCCAAATTTTATGGACATCGGACCAAAGGTGGCACTATAACTGTTAAAAAGCTTTAAAACCACATATTTCCTATGGTAAATTGCCTGTATTGGCTGTAAATGGACTTTTCAATCTATTATTTCAGTGGTTAAAAGCTTTCTAAATAAATCTTAATGTCTTAAATGCTTATGTGCTTAAAGGCCTTAAATGCTTGAACCCCGATAAATGCTGCTTGCAGCTTTAATTATTATTATTATTATTATTCCGCCGTAAAACGCATCGTGCAGCCTAAACCGTAAGTGCTAGAGACTTGAAACTTGGCCAGAAGGTAGTACAAAAATCGAGGAGAGGTTCAGAGAATATGAGCTAGATTAGCCAATAGGTGGCGCTACAGTGCAAAAAACAAAAAAATTGCATATTTTTGCTTAAATCTCATCAACCCTTTGTCAGAGACTCAAGTGTCTTATATCTTTGGAATCCTTGGGTCAAGCCGAACAAAAAAGGCCTCAAGGATTTCATTTCCGGTATGCAAATTTTTCCGCCATTTTGGATTTTGTCCAAAACCTACTTTTGCGAACTAGTCCCTGGTTTTTCGCCCGATCGGAACCAAACCAGTGCAGAAATATTCACAGGCGTCTGAATATCAATAATTATCGAAAAAAAGTTTAAATTTCGATCCACGGTTGCTAAGGGGCATCAAAATGTTTGCAGGAGGCGGAGCTAATTATGCGAAAATGGCTATAACTCGTGAACGAAATGAGATATTTTCACCAAACTCGGTACACATATGTATGAGCTCAAGTTGAGGTCACAGTAAAAAAATCGCGGTGATTGGCCTCATGGTGGCGCTATAATATAAAAAAAACATAAAACAGGCTATAACCACCTGACCGTTAGTCCGATTGACTTGAAAATTGGTATGCAGTGTCTTGGTCCAAGGTGCCATGTATATCTATGAGGACATTGGTGTATCTCGAAAAACATGGCCGCTATCGGCCAATGAAGTTTGAGCACCTATTAGACAAGGTTAACGGAGGCCGATTGGAACAAAACTCAGTGGGCATGTTCGGCTCAAGCCCCTAGAGGTCTGTAAGAATTTTGAAAGAAATCGGCCACTAGTTGGCGCTAACGAGTTTTGTGGCTCTGTAATCACGTGGTGTTACACTTATCGTCACAAAATGCATATCATATGATAGATCTGCTCATGCTGAACAACTTTGCCTCTAGAACCATTGCTGTCAATCAAACAGTTCATTAAATATTCATGAATATGTTAAAAACCTACTTTTGCGAACTAGTCCTAGGTTTTTCGCCCGATCGGAACCAGACCAGTCTAGGACAATTCTCTGGACTCTCTAGATCAATAATTATCAAAAAAAAGTTGAACTTTTGCATTTGGATTGCTGTAATAGGGTCATTTATAAAATGGGCGTGGCAAAATACATTAAAAAGCCTATAAATCCTAAACAAAAACTCAGAACTTCACAAAAATTGGTCAGCATATGTGACATAACATCATTAACAAGCATGAAAAATTCTATGGAGATCGGACGATAGGTGGCGCTATAACTGTTAAAAAGCTTTAAAATCATATATTTCCTATGGTAAACTGCCTGTATTGGCTGTAAATGGTCTTTTCCATCTCTGATCATATAATTTTCATATCATAATGTTCAAAACTAGTGCAATACAATTCTCTGGACTCACTAGATCAATAATTGTCAGAAAAAGTTGAACTACTTCATTTGGATAGCTATAATAGGTTCACTTCAAAATCTGGCCTTTACCAAGTGTCCCCGAAAGCCTATATCTCTTTAATCAATGCTCAGACCTTCTTAAAAACAAGTCAGAACGTGTGAAATATCACCCTGAACAAGCATGAAAATTTTCAGACAGATCGGACAAAATTTGCCTCTATAACAGTTAAAAAGGTGAAAATGATATGAATTAATGGCATGTTAAGCCAATAAGTGGTATTTTACTGCCCCCTGCTGTTTAAAATAGTCATTTTCTCATATTGGTATTGGTATCAGCCATGGTAAATCATGATAAATGATGGTGTGTGTGTGTGTGTGTGTGTGTGTGGTACAAATATAACAAAGGTTTTATTTTCCAACATGAAAACAAACATAACAGAGTGCTAGTGCACAAACAATAACCGACAATGATAATGGATGAGAGGGGAACTTAAATACACAGATCAAGACAAGGACAACAGGTGACGGTTATGATGATGAGGAGCAGGTGATGATGAGGAGGGTGATGAGGAGCAGGTGCAGGTGATGACGACAGATGGTGAATGTGATGAAGACAGAAGGTGAATGTGATGAAGGTGAATGTGACACCAATATCACTGAAACATTTGTGTGTGTGTGTGTGTGTGTGTGTGTGTGTGTGTGTGTGTGTGTGTGTGTGTGTGTGTGTGTGTGTGTAGCATTATTGTGTGTAGCATATGTAGCAAGTATACATTATTGAGTTAACATGGAAACACTGGTTTGCTTTAGTGCAGAAAACTGGTCAAAATCATGAGGTTTAAAGTGAAAGTGAGCCAATAAGTGGTCTTCTACTGCCCTCTGCTGGCCATTCTACTTATTAATTAAATTTTTCCACATGTGCTTGCATTTATACTTGAATACACACTAAAAATCACTTATATAGCAATAACTATTATAACACAATCATATTTTGTCAGTGTTAATCACTTTATTTGCACTGACACTTCAAATAATTGCTAGTAATGTGGTAAATCATGGTAAATCATGGTTAACTATGCTGTGTGTGTGTGTGTGTGTGTGTGTGTGTGTGTGTGTGTGTGTGTGTGTGTGTGTGTGTGTGTGTGTAAGCATGCATTGAGTTAACATGGATAAACTGGTTTGCTTTAGTGCAGAAAACTGGTTTAAAGTGAAAGTGAGCCAATAAGTGGTCTTCTACTGCCCTCTGCTGGCCATTCTACTTATTAATGAAATATTTCAACATGTGCTTGCATTCATACTTGAATACACACTAAAAAAATCACTTATATAGCAATAACTATTATAACACAATCATATTTTGTCAGTGTTAATCACTTTATTTGCACTGACACTTCAAATAATTGCTAGTAATGTGATAAATCAGGCTAGAAACATGGTAAATCAAAGTAAATAATACTAGATTGTCGTTTATCTCCTGGTAAATAATACTAGAACGTGGTATATCATGGTAAATCATGGTTAACTATGCTGTGTGTGTATGTGTGTGTGTGTGTGTGTGTGTGTGTGTGTGTGTGTGTGTAAGCATGCATTGAGTTAACATGGAAAAACTGGTTTGCTTTAGTGCAGAAAACTGGTTTAAAGTGAAAGTGAGCCAATAAGTGGTCTTCTAGTGCCCTCTGCTGGCCATTCTACTTAATAATGAAATATTTTACATGTGCTTTTGCATTCATACTTGGACACACACTAAAAATCACGTATATAACTAACTATTATAACACAATAATATTTTGTCAGTGTTCATCACCTCATTTGCACTGACACTTCACATAATTGCTAGTAATGTGGTTAATCATGCTAGAAACATTGTAAATCATAGTAAATAATACTGAAATGAGGTGTATCAAGGTAAATCATGCTAGAATCCTAATAAATCATTCTGGAACATGGTATATGATAGTAAATCATGCTAGAATCATATTAAATAATTCTAGAATGTGGCAAATCGTTGTGGGAGGAGCCTATTTTACTCAAATGGCTATAACTCAAGAAGTAAATGAGATATCTTCACCAAACTCAGTACACATGTGTATGGGTTCAATTTGAGGTCACAGTAAACAATTTTATGGAGATCGGACCATAGGTGGCGCTATAACTGTTAAAAAGCTTTAAAACCATATATATCCCATGGCAAATTGCCTGTATTGGCTGTAAATGGTCTTTTCCATCTATTATGTCAGTGGTTACATGCTTGCTAAATAAATCTTAATAACTTTTGATGCTTTTGTGCTTAAAGTCCTTAACGGCCTTAACTGCTTGAACCCCGATAAATGCTGCTTGCAGCTTTAATTATTATTATTCTTCCCTAAAACGCATCGTGCAGCCAAAACCGTAAGGCCTAGAGACGTGATACTTGGTCAAATGGTAGTAGTATTGCTCGCTACTCAGATACACGGACTTAGCCAAATCGGCCCATAGGTGGCGCTACAGCGACCAAAAGCGCGAAACTGCTCAGAACTCCTAGACCGTATGTCGTATACTCAAGTGTCTTATATCATTGGAAAGCTGGATGCCTGACGAACAAAACGTATATCTCCGATTTCATTTCCGCCATGATAGATTTTCCGCCATTTTGAATTTTGCCAAAAACCTACTTTTGCGAACTAGTCCTAGGTTTTTCGCCCGATCGGAACCAAACCAGTACAGAAATGTTCTCTGGAGTCTGAATATCAATAATTATCGAAAAAAAGTTGAAATTTCGATTCACGGACGCTAAGGGGCGCCAAAACGTACGTTGTGGGAGGGGCCTATTTTACTAAAATGGCTATAACTCCAGAAGTAAATGAGGTATCTTCACCAAACTCGGTACACATGTGTAAGAGGTCAATCTGAGGTCACAGTAAAAAAATCGCGGCGATTGGCCACATGGTGGCGCTATAACATGAAAAAAACATAAAACAGGCTTTAACCACCTGACCGTTAGTCCGATTGACTTGAAAATTGGTATGCAGTGTCTTGGCCCAAGGTGTCATGTATGTCTATGAGGACATTGGTGTATCTCAAAAAACATGGCCGCCATCGGCCAATGAAGTTTGAGCACCTATTAGACAAGGTTAACGGAGGCCGATCGGAACGAAACTCGATGGGCATGTTCAACTCATAGCCCTAGAGGTCTGTAAGAATTTTGAAAGAAATCGGCCACTAGTTGGCGCTAACGAGTTTTACGGCTCTGTAATCACGTGGTGTTACACTTATTGTCACAAAATGCATATCATTTGATAGATCTGCTCATGCTGAACAACATTGCCTCAAGAACCATTGCTGTCAATCAAATCGTTCATTAATTATTCGCGAATATGTTAAAAACCTACTTTTGCGAACTAGTCCCTGGTTTTTCGCCCGATCGGAACCAGACCAGTCTAGCACAGTTCTTTGGACTCTCTAGATCAATAATTATCGAAAAAAAGTGGAACTTTTGCATTTGCCTGGCTGTAGCAGGGTCATTTAGGAAAGGGGAGGGACAAAAAAACACTCAAAAGCCTATACAACCTAAGGGAAAACCCCAAACTTCACGAAAATCGATGAGCAGATGTGTCAGACCATGGTGAAGAAGCATGCCAAGTTTCGTGAAGATCGGACAATAGGTGGCGCTATAACTGTCCAAAATGTCTCTTCTTATTAGGGGTTCAAGCACGAAGTGCTGAAACCCTATTGTAATTGTACTGATTTTTATTATTAGGGGTTCAAGCACGAAGTGCTGAAACCCTATTGTAATTGTGCTGATTTTTATTATTATTAGGGGTTCAAGCATGAAATGCTGAAACCCTATTGTAATTGTAAGGATTCGTAAAACGCATCGTGCAGGACAAACCGTAAGGCCTAGAGACTTGAAACCTGGCCAGATGGTAGGCCTCAATGTGGGGACAACCTATCAGAGTATGACCCCGATTGGCCCATAGGTGGCGCTACAGCAACCAAAAGTTCAAAATCGCTCATAACTCTTAGACCGTTTGTCCCAGGATCAAGTGTCTTATATCGTTGGAATCCTTGGCTCGAGGCGGACAAAATGGCTATCTCCGATTTGGATGTAGGCAGGGAAACATTTCTGCTATGTCGAATTTTGTCCAAAACCTACTTTTGCGAACTAGTCCCTGGTTTTTCGCCCGATCGGAACCAAACCAGTCTAGGACAATTCTCTGGACTCTCTAGATCAATAATTATCAAAAAAAAGTTGAACTTTGGCATTTGGGTGGCTGTAACAGGGTCATTTAGAAAAGGGGCGTGGCAAAATACACTCAAAAGCCTATAAATCCCAAAGGAAAACTCAGAACTTGACCAAAATTGATGAGCATATGTGTCAGAACACGGTGAGGAAGCATGCAGAGTTTCATGGAGATCGGACCATAGGTGGCGCTATAACTGGCAAAAAGCCTTCATTCTTATTAGGGGTTCAAGCATGAAATGCTGAAACCCTATTGTAATTGTAAGGATTCGTAAAACGCATCGTGCAGGACAAACCGTAAGGCCTAGAGACTTGAAACCTGGCCAGATGGTAGGCCTCAATGTGGGGACAACCTATCAGAGTATGACCCCGATTGGCCCATAGGTGGCGCTACAGCAACCAAAAGTTCAAAATCGCTCATAACTCTTAGACCGTTTGTCCCAGGATCAAGTGTCTTATATCGTTGGAATCCTTGGCTCGAGGCGGACAAAATGGCTATCTCCGATTTGGATGTAGGCAGGGAAACATTTCTGCTATGTCGAATTTTGTCCAAAACCTACTTTTGCGAACTAGTCCCTGGTTTTTCGCCCGATCGGAACCAAACCAGTCTAGGACAATTCTCTGGACTCTCTAGATCAATAATTATCAAAAAAAAGTTGAACTTTGGCATTTGGGTGGCTGTAACAGGGTCATTTAGAAAAGGGGCGTGGCAAAATACACTCAAAAGCCTATAAATCCCAAAGGAAAACTCAGAACTTGACCAAAATTGATGAGCATATGTGTCAGAACACGGTGAGGAAGCATGCAGAGTTTCATGGAGATCGGACCATAGGTGGCGCTATAACTGGCAAAAAGCCTTCATTCTTATTAGGGGTTCAAGCATGAAATGCTGAAACCCTATTGTAATTGTAAGGATTCGTAAAACGCATCGTGCAGGACAAACCGTAAGGCCTAGAGACTTGAAACCTGGCCAGATGGTAGGCCTCAATGTGGGGACAACCTATCAGAGTATGACCCCGATTGGCCCATAGGTGGCGCTACAGCAACCAAAAGTTCAAAATCGCTCATAACTCTTAGACCGTTTGTCCCAGGATCAAGTGTCTTATATCGTTGGAATCCTTGGCTCGAGGCGGACAAAATGGCTATCTCCGATTTGGATGTAGGCAGGGAAACATTTCTGCTATGTCGAATTTTGTCCAAAACCTACTTTTGCGAACTAGTCCCTGGTTTTTCGCCCGATCGGAACCAAACCAGTCTAGGACAATTCTCTGGACTCTCTAGATCAATAATTATCAAAAAAAAGTTGAACTTTGGCATTTGGGTGGCTGTAACAGGGTCATTTAGAAAAGGGGCGTGGCAAAATACACTCAAAAGCCTATAAATCCCAAAGGAAAACTCAGAACTTGACCAAAATTGATGAGCATATGTGTCAGAACACGGTGAGGAAGCATGCAGAGTTTCATGGAGATCGGACCATAGGTGGCGCTATAACTGGCAAAAAGCCTTCATTCTTATTAGGGGTTCAAGCATGAAATGCTGAAACCCTATTGTAATTGTAAGGATTCGTAAAACGCATCGTGCAGGACAAACCGTAAGGCCTAGAGACTTGAAACCTGGCCAGATGGTAGGCCTCAATGTGGGGACAACCTATCAGAGTATGACCCCGATTGGCCCATAGGTGGCGCTACAGCAACCAAAAGTTCAAAATCACTCATAACTCTTAGACCGTTTGTCCCAGGATCAAGAGTCTTATATCGTTGGAATCCTTGGCTCGAGGCGGACAAAATGGCTATCTCCGATTTGGATGTAGG
The DNA here is from genome assembly GCF_963993115.1 of Abramis brama. NCBI lineage: Eukaryota > Metazoa > Chordata > Actinopteri > Cypriniformes > Leuciscidae > Abramis > Abramis brama. The sequence goes on from NC_139971.1 coordinate 21,840,586, forward strand.
CAGGGAAACATTTCTGCTATGTCGAATTTTGTCCAAAACCTACTTTTGCGAACTAGTCCCTGGTTTTTCGCCCGATCGGAACCAAACCAGTCTAGGACAATTCTCTGGACTCTCTAGATCAATAATTATCAAAAAAAAGTTGAACTTTGGCATTTGGGTGGCTGTAACAGGGTCATTTAGAAAAGGGGCGTGGCAAAATACACTCAAAAGCCTATAAATCCCAAAGGAAAACTCAGAACTTGACCAAAATTGATGAGCATATGTGTCAGAACACGGTGAGGAAGCATGCAGAGTTTCATGGAGATCGGACCATAGGTGGCGCTATAACTGGCAAAAAGCCTTCATTCTTATTAGGGGTTCAAGCATGAAATGCTGAAACCCTATTGTAATTGTAAGGATTCGTAAAACGCATCGTGCAGGACAAACCGTAAGGCCTAGAGACTTGAAACCTGGCCAGATGGTAGGCCTCAATGTGGGGACAACCTATCAGAGTATGACCCCGATTGGCCCATAGGTGGCGCTACAGCAACCAAAAGTTCAAAATCGCTCATAACTCTTAGACCGTTTGTCCCAGGATCAAGTGTCTTATATCGTTGGAATCCTTGGCTCGAGGCGGACAAAATGGCTATCTCCGATTTGGATGTAGGCAGGGAAACATTTCTGCTATGTCGAATTTTGTCCAAAACCTACTTTTGCGAACTAGTCCCTGGTTTTTCGCCCGATCGGAACCAAACCAGTCTAGGACAATTCTCTGGACTCTCTAGATCAATAATTATCAAAAAAAAGTTGAACTTTGGCATTTGGGTGGCTGTAATAGGGTAATTTATAAAATGGGTGTGTCAAAATACATTAAAAAGCCTATAAATCCAAAATAAAAACTCAGAACTTCACAAAAATTGGTCAGCATATGTGACATAATATCATTAACAAGCATGCAAAATTCTATGGAGATCGGACGATAGGTGGCTCTATAACTGTTAAAAAGCTTTAAAACCATATATTTCCTATGGTAAACTGCCTGTATTGGCTGTAAATGGTCTTTTCCATCTCTGATCATATAATTTTCATATCATAATGTTCAAAACTAGTGCAATACAATTCTCTGGACTCACTAGATCAATAATTGTCAGAAAAAGTTGAACTACTTCATTTGGATAGCTATAATAAGTTCACTTCAAAATGTGGCCTTTACCAAGTGTCCCCGAAAGCCTATATCTCTTTAATCAATGCTCAGACCTTCTTAAAAACAAGTCAGAACGTGTGAAATATCACCCTGAACAAGCATGAACAATTTCAGACCGATCGGACAAAATTTGCCTCTATAACAGTTAAAAAGGTGAAAATGATATGAATTAATGGCATGTTAAGCCAATAAGTGGTATTTTACTGCCCCCTGCTGTTTAAAATAGTCATTTTCTCATATTGGTATTGGTATCAGCCATGGTAAATCATGATAAATGATGGTGTGTGTGTGTGTGTGTGTGTGTGTGTGTGTTTCTACACCGGTGGGGACTTAAACCTGAATGCACACAGACTCATGGGGACTCGTGTCACCGTGGGGACCTAAATTGAGGTCCCCATGGGTACAAAAGCTTATAAATCATACAGAATGAGTTTTTTTGAAAATGTAAAAATGCAGAATGTCTCCTGTGATGGGTAGGTTTAGGGATAGGGGCAGTGTAAGGGGATAGAATATACAGTTTGTACAGTATAAAAACCATTACGTCTATGGAGAGTCCTCACAAAGATAGTGCACCAGACGTGTGTGTGTGTGTGTGTGTGTGTGTGTGTGTGTGTGTGTGTGTGTGGTACAAATATAACAAAGGTTTTATTTTCCAACATGAAAACAAACATAACAGAGTGCTAGTGCACAAACAATAACCGACAATGATAATGGATGAGAGGGGAACTTAAATACACAGATCAAGACAAGGACAACAGGTGACGGTTATGATGATGAGGAGCAGGTGATGATGAGGAGGGTGATGAGGAGCAGGTGCAGGTGATGACGACAGATGGTGAATGTGATGAAGACAGAAGGTGAATGTGATGAAGGTGAATGTGACACCAATATCACTGAAACATTTGTGTGTGTGTGTGTGTGTGTGTGTGTGTGTAGCATTATTGTGTGTAGCATATGTAGCAAGTATGCATTATTGAGTTAACATGGAAACACTGGTTTGCTTTAGTGCAGAAAACTGGTCAAAATCATGAGGTTTAAAGTGAAAGTGAGCCAATAAGTGGTCTTCTACTGCCCTCTGCTGGCCATTCTACTTAATTAAATTTTTCCACATGTGCTTGCATTTATACTTGAATACACACTAAAAATCACTTATATAGCAATAACTATTATAACATAATCATATTTTGTCAGTGTTAATCACTTTATTTGCACTGACACTTCAAATAATTGCTAGTAATGTGGTAAATCATGGTAAATCATGGTTAACTATGCTGTGTGTGTGTGTGTGTGTGTGTGTGTGTGTGTGTGTGTGTGTGTGTGTGTGTGTGTGTGTGTGTGTTCATGTTTTTCTATCCCGATGGGGACTTCAACCTGAATGCACACAGACTCATGGGGACTCGTGTCACAGTGGGGACCTAAATAGAGGTCCCCATGGGTAAACAAGCTTATAAATCATACAGAATGAGTTTTTTTGGAAATGTAAAAATGCAGAAAGTTTTCTGTGATGGGTAGGTTTAGGGGTAGGGTTAGTGTAAGGGGATAGAATATACAGTTTGTACAGTATAAAAACCATTAAGTCTATGGAGAGTCCCCACAAAGATAGTGAACCAGACATGTGTGTGTGTGTGTGTGTAAGCATGCATTGAGTTAACATGGATAAACTGGTTTGCTTTAGTGCAGAAAACTGGTTTAAAGTGAAAGTGAGCCAATAAGTGGTCTTCTACTGCCCTCTGCTGGCCATTCTACTTATTAATGAAATATTTCAACATGTGCTTGCATTCATACTTGAATACACACTAAAAAAATCACTTATATAGCAATAACTATTATAACACAATCATATTTTGTCAGTGTTAACCACTTTATTTGCACTGACACTTCAAATAATTGCTAGTAATGTGATAAATCAGGCTAGAAACATGGTAAATCAAAGTAAATAATCCTAGATTGTCGTTTATCTCCTGGTAAATAATACTAGAACGTGGTATATCATGGTAAATCATGGTTAACTATGCTGTGTGTGTATGTGTGTGTGTGTGTGTGTGTGTGTGTGTGTGTGTGTGTGTGTGTGTGTGTGTGTTTGTGTGTGTGTGTGTGTGTGTGTGTGTGTAAGCATGCATTGAGTTAACATGGAAAAACTGGTTTGGTTTAGTGCAGAAAACTGGTTTAAAGTGAAAGTGAGCCAATAAGTGGTCTTCTACTGCCCTCTGCTGGCCATTCTACTTAATAATGAAATATTTTACATGTGCTTTTGCATTCATACTTGGACACACACTAAAAATCACGCATATAACTAACTATTATAACACAATAATATTTTGTCAGTGTTCATCACCTCATTTGCACTGACACTTCACATATTTGCTAGTAATGTGGTTAATCATGCTAGAAACATTGTAAATCATAGTAAATAATACTGAAATGAGGTGTATCAAGGTAAATCATGCTAGAATCCTAATAAATCATTCTGGAACATGGTATATGATAGTAAATCATGCTAGAATCATATTAAATAATTCTAGAATGTGGCAAATCGTTGTGGGAGGAGCCTATTTTACTCAAATGGCTATAACTCAAGAAGTAAATGAGATATCTTCACCAAACTCAGTACACATGTGTATGGGTTCAATTTGAGGTCACAGTAAACAATTCTATGGAGATCGGAGCATAGGTGGCGCTATAACTGTTAAAAAGCTTTAAAACCATATATATCCCATGGCAAATTGCCTGTATTGGCTGTAAATGGTCTTTTCCATCTATTATGTCAGTGGTTACATGCTTGCTAAATAAATCTTAATAACTTTTGATGCTTTTGTGCTTAAATGCCTTAAAGGCCTTAACTGCTTGAACCCCGATAAATGCTGCTTGCAGCTTTAATTATTATTATTATTATTCTTCCCTAAAACGCATCGTGCAGCCAAAACCGTAAGGCCTAGAGACGTGATACTTGGTCAAATGGTAGTAGTATTGCTCGCTACTCAGATACACGGACTTAGCCAAATCGGCCCATAGGTGGCGCTACAGCGACCAAAAGCGCGAAACTGCTCAGAACTCCTAGACCGTATGTCGTAGACTCAAGTGTCTTATATCATTGGAAAGCTGCATGCCTGACGAACAAAACGTATATCTCCGATTTCATTTCCGCCATGATAGATTTTCCGCCATTTTGAATTTTGCCAAAAACCTACTTTTGCGAACTAGTCCTAGGTTTTTCGCCCGATCGGAACCAAACCAGTACAGAAATGTTCTCTGGAGTCTGAATATCAATAATTATCGAAAAAAAGTTGAAATTTCGATTCACGAACGCTAAGGGGCGCCAAAACGTACGTTGTGGGAGGGGCCTATTTTACTAAAATGGCTATAACTCCAGAAGTAAATGAGGTATCTTCACCAAACTCGGTACACATGTGTAAGAGGTCAATCTGAGGTCACAATAAAAAAATCGCGGCGATTGGCCACATGGTGGCGCTATAACATGAAAAAAACATAAAACAGGCTTTAACCACCTGACCGTTAGTCCGATTGACTTGAAAATTGGTATGCAGTGTCTTGGCCCAAGGTGTCATGTATGTCTATGAGGACATTGGTGTATCTCAAAAAACATGGCCGCCATCGGCCAATGAAATTTGAGCACCTATTAGACAAGGTTAACGGAGGCCGATCGGAACGAAACTCGATGGGCATGTTCAACTCATAGACCTAGAGGTCTGTAAGAATTTTGAAAGAAATCGGCCACTAGTTGGCGCTAACGAGTTTTACGGCTCTGTAATCACGTGGTGTTACACTTATTGTCACAAAATGCATATCATTTGATAGATCTGCTCATGCTGAACAACATTGCCTCAAGAACCATTGCTGTCAATCAAATCGTTCATTAATTATTCGCGAATATGTTAAAAACCTACTTTTGCGAACTAGTCCCTGGTTTTTCGCCCGATCGGAACCAGACCAGTCTAGGACAATTCTCTGGACTCTCCTGATCAATAATTATCGATAAAAAGTTGAACTTTTGAATTTTTCGTATGGCTATAATTGGGTCATAAAGAAAATGGGCGTGGCAAAATGCACTCAAAAGCTTATAAATCCTAAACGAAAACTCAGAACTTCACGAAAATTGGTGAGCATATGTGCCATAATATTCTAAACAAGCATGCCAAATTTTATGGACATCGGACCAAAGGTGGCACTATAACTGTTAAAAAGCTTTAAAACCACATATTTCCTATGGTAAATTGCCTGTATTGGCTGTAAATGGACTTTTCAATCTATTATTTCAGTGGTTAAAAGCTTTCTAAATAAAACTTAATGTCTTAAATGCTTATGTGCTTAAAGGCCTTAAATGCTTGAACCCCGATAAATGCTGCTTGCAGCTTTAATTATTAGGGGTTCAAGCACGAAGTGCTGAACACCTATTGTAATTGTACTGATTTTTATTAGGGGTTCAAGCACGAAGTGCTGAAACCCTATTGTAATTGCTCTGATTTTTATTATTATTATTTTCCCCTAAAACGCATCGTGCAGCCCAAACCGTAAATGCTGGAGACTTGAAACTCAGCCAAATGGTAGTCCTCAATTTGGGGAGAACCTATCAAAGTATGACCCCGATTGGTCAATAGGTGGCGCTATAGCAAGCAAAAGTATGAAATCAGCCATAACTCCTAGACGGTTTGTCATAGAATCAAGTGTCTTATATCATTGTAATCCTTGGCTCAAGACGGTCAAAACGTATATCTCCGATTTCATTTCCGCCTGGGAAAATTTTCCGCCATTTTGAATTTTCTCAAAAACCTACTTTTGCGAACTAGTCCTAGGTTTTTCGTCCGATTGGAACCAAACCAGTGCAGAAATGTTCTCTGGAGTCTGACTATCAATAATTATCGAAAAAAAGTTGAAATTTCGATTCACGGTCGCTAGGGGGAGCCAAAACGTACGTTGTGGGAGGAGCCTATTTTACTAAAACGGCTATAACTCGAGAAATAAATGAGGTATCTTCACCAAACTCGGTACACATGTGTAAGAGGTCAATCTGAGGTCACAGTAAAAAAACCGCGGCGATTGGCCACATGGTGGCGCTATAACATGAAAAAAACATAAAACAGACTATAACCACCTGACCGTTAGTCCGATTGACTTGAAAATTGGTATGCAGTCTCTTGGTCCAAGGTGCCATGTATATCTATGAGGACATTGGTGTATCTCAAAAAACATGGCCGCCATCGGCCAATGAAGTTTGAGCACCTATTAGACAAGGTTAACGGAGGCTGATCGGAACGAAACTCGATGGGCATGTTCGACTCATGGCCCAAGAGGTCTGTAAGAATTTTGAAAGAAATCGGCCACTAGTTGGCGCTAACGAGTTTTTTCGGCTCTGTAATCACGTGGTGTTGCATACATCCACACAATATGCATATCAGTTGATAGATCTCCTCATACTGAACAACTTTGCCTCAAGAACCATTGCTGTCAATCAAACCGTTCATTTAATATTCGCAAACATGTTAAAAACCTACTTTTGCGAACTAGTCCTAGGTTTTTTGCCCAATCGGAACCAATCTAGTCTAGGACAATTCTCTGGACTCTCTAGATCAATAATTATCAAAAAAAAGTTGAACTTTTGCATTTGGATGGCTGTAATAGGGTCATTTATAAAATGGGCGTGGCAAAATACACTAAAAAGCCTATAAATCCTAAATGAAAACTCAAAACTTCACAAAAATTGGTGAGCATATGTCACATAAGATCATTAACAAGCATGCCAAATTTTATGGACATCGGACCAAAGGTGGCACTATAACTGTTAAAAAGCTTTAAAACCACATATTTCCTATGGTAAATTGCCTGTATTGGCTGTAAATGGACTTTTCAATCTATTATTTCAGTGGTTAAAAGCTTTCTAAATAAACCTTAATGTCTTAAATGCTTATGTGCTTAAAGGCCTTAAATGCTTGAACCCCGATAAATGCTGCTTGCAGCTTTAATTATTATTATTATTATTATTCTTCTCCGCTAAAACGCATCGTGCAGCCCAAACCGTAAGTGCTGGAGACTTGAAACTTTGTCAGATGGTAGTACAAAAATCGAGGAAAGGTTCAGAGAGTATGACCCCGATTGGCCCATAGGTGGCGCTATAGCGACCAAACGCGCGAAACTGGTCATAACTCCTAGACCGTATGTCCTAGACTCAAGTGTCTTATATCAATGGAATTCAGACCTCATGGCGAACAAAACGTATATCTCCGATTTCATTTCCGGTATGCAAATTTTTCCGCCATTTTGAATTTTGTCAAAAACCTACTTTTGCAAACTAGTCCTAGGTTTTTCGCCCGATCGGAACCAAACCAGTGCAGAAATGTTCTCTGGAGTCTGAAGATCAATAATTATCGAAAAAACGTCGATATTTCGATTCAAAGTCGCTAGGGGGCTCAAAATGAACGTTGTGGGAGGAGCCTATTTTACTAAAATGGCTATAACTCAAAAAGTAAATGAGATAGCTTCACCAAACTTGGTACACATATGTAGGAGTTCAATCTGGGGTCACAGTAAAAAAATCACAACGATTAAACACTAGGTGGCGCTATAACATGAAAGAAACATGAAAAGGGCTATAACCACCTGACTGTTAGTCTGATTGACTTGAAAATTGGTATGCAGTGTCTTGGTCCAAGGTGCCATGTATGTCTATGAGGACATTGACGTATCTCAAAAAACATGGCCGCCATTGGCCAATGAAGTCGAGCACCTATTAGACAAGGTTAACGGAGGCCGATTGGAACGAAACTCGGTGGGCATGTTCGACTCATGGCCCTAGAGGTCTGTAAAATTTTTGAAAGAAATCGGCCACTAGTTGGCGCTAACGAGTTTTATGGCTCTGTAATCACGTGGTGTTACACTTATAGTCACATTATGCATATCATTTGATAGATCTACTCATGCTGAACAACTTTGCCTCAAGAACCATTGCTGTCAATCAAACCGTTCATTAAATATTCGTGAACATGTTAAAAACCTACTTTTGCGAACTAGTCCTAGGTTTTTCGCCCGATCGGAACCAGACCAGTCTAGGGCAATTCTCTGGACTCTCTAGATCAATAATTATCGAAAAAAAGAAGAAAATTTTGCTTTTGTTTGGCTATAACATGATCATTTAGAAAATGGGCGTGTCAAAATACACTCAAACGTTTATAAATCATAAATAAAAACTCAGAACTTTACAAAAATTGATGAGCACATGTGACATAACATGCTAAAGAAGCATGGGAATTTTTTTGGAGATTGGACCATAGGTGGCGCTATAACTGTTAAAAAGCTTTAAAACAATATATATTCTATGGTAAATTGCCTGTATTGGCTGTAAATGGTGTTTTCCATTTATGATCTTATAATTTTCAAATCATAATATTCAAATCTAGTGCAGTACAATTCTCTGGACTCTCTAGATCAATAATTATCAGAAAAAGTATAACTTCTTCATTTGGATGGCTATAATAGGGTCACTTTAATATGTAGCCTTGACCAAGTGTCCCCAAAAGCCTATATCTTTTAAATATCTTTCAGATCTAGTCAGAACATGTTACTCTTAACAAGCATGAAAAATTTCAGACAGATCGGACAAAATTTGCCTCTATAACAGTTAAAAAGGTAAAAATGATATAACATGGCATATTAAGCCAATAAGTGGTATTGTACTGCCCCCTGCTGTCATTTCATCATACTACTCCCTAATATTGTTATATAATTCATATTTATACTTTATAAAATCATTATTTTAACATTTACAATCACATTTTGTCAAAATGCATCTATTGGAGTGTTACTATTGACAATTGTTTTACATTTAGAAAACGAAAGTAAAACCTTGTCCGCCATTTAGGCCACGCCCCCCCAGTACAAATTCACTCATAACTCGAAAACGGAAAGTGGCCGCGCGCTCAAATTTTGATGGTAAGGACCTCTCCGGGCTCTTGATCGAAACGTAGCGTCGCGGGCCTCGGGAGCGCGCCCCCCCCACGGAACGCTAGTCCGCGGGACCCCCGACTTTGAACGGCCGTAACTCCCGAACCAGATCACCCCGAACCTTGTGTGAGGGCTCATTGGAAAGGGCCCATCCTTGGCTAGCTTCGATTCAAATGTGGTGTAATTTGCCCTCGGCATTCCAGAGAAAACTGCTCCAAAAGACATGCCTTTGAATGGTCATAGCTCCCGGCCCCAATCGCCCAAAAACACTGTGATGGTCTCATTCAACAGGGCTCCTCAAGCACTATCTATGCTCTGAGGTTTAGAATTTTTCGCCATCTGGTTCCCGAGATATAAGTGAAAAAACTAATTCCCATTCATTCACTTCAATTGTAAGATGGAGGCTGTAATTCCACTGTTGTCAACTAGAGGGAGCAGCAGTATTAGACATAGTATTAATCTTTTTATCAGCTTTCAGCTTTGGCCAACAAGCAAATGCTTAAAGCTATTTATTATTATTATTACTGATAATACAGATCACAAAGAAATATGTGAAAATGGTTAGACCATTAAAAGATATTTTCACAATAACATCCCAAAAACATTGAAAACATATTTGTCTTTGTGTGTGTGTGTCTGTGTGTGTCTGTGTGTGTAAGCATGCTTAATGGAAAGAACATGGTAAAACTGCTTTGTTTTACTGGTGGATAAAAAAGTCTTTCAAATGAAAGTGAGTCAATTAGTGGTCTTCTACAGCCCTCTGCAGGACATTCTACTTATAAAAATATTTTTACCTGTGCTTTTGCATACATTTTTAGACTATATAAAATTGCTTGCATGAAAATCACCTATTATAACACAATCATGTTTTGTCAGTTTATCACTTCATTTGTACTGAGCTCTCAGTTTGAACAATTCTGCTTCTCAGTGATTAATTTGAAATCTGAAAATGGTGTTATACGGAGGAGATTTGCAATTATCATTTTGTTACCTATCTTTAATTTAAAATATCTACATCTACAACCAAATGTGTTTGCATGTGTGTGTTGAAGCATGGTTACTGTATTAAGTATTATTGTTTAAGTATTATTGTTTTCATTTACATTTTAACCACCAGAAGACCACTCATTGCTTCATTCTGCTTACTAAAATATTATTTTCCAGTTAGTTTCCATTTGAAATATTGTTTAAACTTTATAAAATCATTAAAATAACATTTCAAATCATATTTTGTCTGTTTATAAATCCCACAGACTCACATTGGCTGCAATACTAATGTTTTTGAAAGACACAGACCTGAGAGTCTAATCTTTGTGTATTGTGCATATAGTATTGATATTATTACTATTGCAAATCATGTTATTGTAACTCATATCTTAACAGAATATTATTTGTCATTTTAATTCTTTATTTCTTAATTGTTTTTTTCTGATTACTACAGATATTATCAACAAAGATATCAACTACACCTTCACTTTTAATATTGATAAGCTGCACACACAGCGCAATCACACACCCACTAATGCATTCAAATAAATGTAATCTTACTGTGCTACTTTATTTGTACATGATTAGAATGAACAGACATCTAAGAATATTTTTCTTCTTTTGTTAAAGCCATTTCAGACTACAAGTAAGCATTATATTACTAATCAACTATTTTAAAGGTGCCATACAATTGAAAACTGTATTTATCTTGGCATAGTTGAATGGTAAGAGTTCTGGACAAGGAACTGACATACCGTGAGCCTCAAACACCATTGTTTCCTCCTTCATGTGTAAATCTCCTGTTTGCAAAAGACCGCTGAAAAATGAGTGAATTACAGCATAACACCGACTGTGACGTTGGAGTCGGGATCATTCATATTTATACCCCCCCAATTTGCATATACCAGCCCATGGTCTAGGCCAGGCAGTGTTAACGTGGACCTGCACAGCCGAATCATCAGAAGTTCTGCAGGTATTGTGAAGAAGCAAGCAAGGACAATAGTGAAAATGTCAGATCATGGATATAAATGTTATGTTCGAGGCTGTGCTGCGGATTTCAGAACTTTTCATTCCCTTCCCACAAAAGAGAACTGCCAACAGGCATGGTTGATTTTTACAACAGGATACCTTACCATTTTAATTCAAAGCTGTTAGTTTGCTCTGCCCATTTCACCACTGACAGTTTTTCTAACCTGGGACAATATCAAGCAGGTTTCGCTCATCGTTTGATACTGAAGAAGGGGGCAGTTCCAACTAATGTTATATTTCCATTACAACCCCTACCGCAAGCAGAAAGTAACGTTAGTGATTTTATCCACTACTTGACTGTTGAAGACATTTCTGTTTCAGAGATATCATAGAACAATTTAAAATATATCAATGCATTCTACGGCACCTTTAAAATAATTATTTAAAATGGAGATCAGGCCAAACATCACTAAAACATGAAAAGGGCTATAACCACCTGACCATTAGTTTGATTGACTTTAAAATTGGCATGCAATGTTTTGGTCCAAGGTGCCATGTATGTCTATGCCGCCATAGGCCAATAAAGTTTGTGCACCTCTTAGACAAGGTTAACAATGGTCGATCGGAACGAAACTCGGTGGGCATGTTCGACTCGTGGCCCTAGAGGTCTGTAAGAATTTTGAAAGAAATCGGCCACTAGTTGACGCTAACTGGTTTTACGGCTTTGTAATCACGTGATGCATGTCATTTGATAGATCTCCTCATACTGAACAACTTTGCCTCAAAAACTACTGCTGTCAATTAATTTGTTCATTAAATACTTGCGATTATGTTAAAAACCTACTTTTGCGAACTAGTCCTATGTTTTTCACCCGATCGGAAATATATCAGTGCAGTACAATTCTCTGGACTCTCTAGATCAATAATTATATAAAAAACTTAAACTTTACCCATTGGGTAGCCATAATAGGATCATTTAGAAAATGTGTATGGCAAAAAACACTCAAAAGCCTGTAAATCCTAAACGAAAACTCAGACAACTCACTATGCTTAAAGACCCTAAATGCTTGAACCCCGCTAAATGCTGCTTGCAGCTTTAATTAGGGGTTCAAGCATGAAATGCTGAAACCCTATTGTAATTGTGCTGATTTTTATTATTATTATTATTATTCCGCCGTAAAACGCATCGTGCAGCCTAAACCGTAAGTGCTAGAGACTTGAAACTTGGCCAGAAGGTAGTACAAAAATCGAGGAGAGGTTCAGAGAATATGAGCTAGATTGGCCAATAGGTGGCGCTACAGTGCAAAAAACAAAAAAATTGCATATTTTTGCTTAAATCTCATCAACCCTTTGTCACAGACTCAAGTGTCTTATATCTTTGGAATCCTTGGGTCAAGCCGAACAAAAAAGGCCTCAAGGATTTCATTTCCGGTATGCAAATTTTTCCGCCATTTTGGATTTTGTCCAAAACCTACTTTTGCGAACTAGTCCCTGGTTTTTCGCCTGATCGGAACCAAACCAGTGCAGAAATATTCACAGGAGTCTGAATATCAATAATTATCGAAAAAAAGTTAAAATTTCGATCCACGGTTGCTAAGGGGCATCAAAACGTTCGCAGGAGGCGGAGCTAATTATACAAAAATGGCTATAACTCGTGAACGAAATGAGATATTTTCACCAAACTCGGTACACATATGTATGAGCTCAAGTTGAGGTCACAGTAAAAAAATCGCGGTGATTGGCCTCATGGTGGCGCTATAATATGAAAAAAACATAAAACAGGCTATAACCACCTGACCGTTAGTCCGATTGACTTGAAAATTGGTATGCAGTGTCTTGGTCCAAGGTGCCATGTATGTCTATGAGGACATTGGTGTATCTCAAAAAACATGGCCGCTATCGGCCAATGAAGTTTGAGCACCTATTAGACAAGGTTAACGGAGGCCGATCGGAACAAAACTCAGTGGGCATGTTCGGCTCAAGCCCCTAGAGGTCTGTAAGAATTTTGAAAGAAATCGGCCACTAGTTGGCGCTAACGAGTTTTATGGCTCTGTAATCACGTGGTGTTACACTTATCGTCACAAAATGCATATCATATGATAGATCTGCTCATGCTGAACAACTTTGCCTCTAGAACCATTGCTGTCAATCAAACAGTTCATTAAATATTCATGAATATGTTAAAAACCTACTTTTGCGAACTAGTCCTAGGTTTTTTGCCCGATCGGAACCAGACCAGTCTAGGACAATTCTCTGGACTCTCTAGATCAATAATTATCAAAAAAAAGTTGAACTTTTGCATTTGGATGGCTGTAATAGGGTAATTTATAAAATGGGCGTGTCAAAATACATTAAAAAGCCTATAAATCCTAAATAAAAACTCAGAACTTCACAAAAATTGGTCAGCATATGTGACATAACATCATTAACAAGCATGAAAAATTCTATGGAGATCGGACGATAGGTGGCGCTATAACTGTTAAAAAGCTTTAAAATCATATATTTCCTATGGTAAACTGCCTGTATTGGCTGTAAATGGTCTTTTCCATCTCTGATCATATAATTTTCATATCATAATGTTAAAAAACTAGTGCAATACAATTCTCTGGACTCACTAGATCAATAATTGTCAGAAAGTTGAACTACTTCATTTGGATAGCTATAATAGGTTCACTTCAAAATCTGGCCTTTACCAAGTGTCCCCGAAAGCCTATATCTCTTTAATCAATGCTCAGACCTTCTTAAAAACAAGTCAGAACGTGTGAAATATCACCCTGAACAAGCATGAAAATTTTCAGACAGATCGGACAAAATTTGCCTCTATAACAGTTAAAAAGGTGAAAATGATATGAATTAATGGCATGTTAAGCCAATAAGTGGTATTTTACTGCCCCCTGCTGTTTAAAATAGTCATTTTCTCATATTGGTATTGGTATCAGCCATGGTAAATCATGATAAATGATGGTGTGTGTGTGTGTGTGTGTGTGTGTGTGTGTGTGTGTGGTACAAATATAACAAAGGTTTTATTTTCCAACATGAAAACAAACATAACAGAGTGCTAGTGCACAAACAATAACCGACAATGATAATGGATGAGAGGGGAACTTAAATACACAGATCAAGACAAGGACAACAGGTGACGGTTATGATGATGAGGAGCAGGTGATGATGAGGAGGGTGATGAGGAGCAGGTGCAGGTGATGACGACAGATGGTGAATGTGATGAAGACAGAAGGTGAATGTGATGAAGGTGAATGTGACACCAATATCACTGAAACATTTGTGTGTGTGTGTGTGTGTGTGTGTGTGTGTGTGTGTGTGTGTGTGTGTGTAGCATTATTGTGTGTAGCATATGTAGCAAGTATGCATTATTGAGTTAACATGGAAACACTGGTTTGCTTTAGTGCAGAAAACTGGTCAAAATCATGAGGTTTAAAGTGAAAGTGAGCCAATAAGTGGTCTTCTACTGCCCTCTGCTGGCCATTCTACTTATTAATTAAATTTTTCCACATGTGCTTGCATTTATACTTGAATACACACTAAAAATCACTTATATAGCAATAACTATTATAACACAATCATATTTTGTCAGTGTTAATCACTTTATTTGCACTGACACTTCAAATAATTGCTAGTAATGTGGTAAATCATGGTTAACTATGCTGTGTGTGTGTGTGTGTGTGTGTGTGTGTGTGTGTGTGTGTGTGTAAGCATGCATTGAGTTAACATGGATAAACTGGTTTGCTTTAGTGCAGAAAACTGGTTTAAAGTGAAAGTGAGCCAATAAGTGGTCTTCTACTGCCCTCTGCAGGCCATTCTACTTATTAATGAAATATTTCAACATGTGCTTGCATTCATACTTGAATACACACTAAAAAAATCACTTATATAGCAATAACCATTATAACACAATCATATTTTGTCAGTGTTAATCACTTTATTTGCACTGACACTTCAAATAATTGCTAGTAATGTGATAAATCAGGCTAGAAACATGGTAAATCAAAGTAAATAATACTAGATTGTCGTTTATCTCCTGGTAAATAATACTAGAACGTGGTATATCATGGTAAATCATGGTTAACTATGCTGTGTGTGTGTGTGTGTGTGTGTGTGTGTGTGTGTGTGTGTGTGTGTGTGTGTAAGCATGCATTGAGTTAACATGGAAAAACTGGTTTGCTTTAGTGCAGAAAACTGGTTTAAAGTGAAAGTGAGCCAATAAGTGGTCTTCTAGTGCCCTCTGCTGGCCATTCTACTTAATAATGAAATATTTTACATGTGCTTTTGCATTCATACTTGGACACACACACAAAAATCACGTATATAACTAACTATTATAACACAATAATATTTTGTCAGTGTTCATCACCTCATTTGCACTGACACTTCACATAATTGCTAGTAATGTGGTTAATCATGCTAGAAACATTGTAAATCATAGTAAATAATACTGAAATGAGGTGTATCAAGGTAAATCATGCTAGAATCCTAATAAATCATTCTGGAACATGGTATATGATAGTAAATCATGCTAGAATCATATTAAATAATTCTAGAATGTGGCAAATCGTTGTGGGAGGAGCCTATTTTACTCAAATGGCTATAACTCAAGAAGTAAATGAGATATCTTCACCAAACTCAGTACACATGTGTATGGGTTCAATTTGAGGTCACAGTAAACAATTTTATGGAGATCGGACCATAGGTGGCGCTATAACTGTTAAAAAGCTTTAAAACCATATATATCCCATGGCAAATTGCCTGTATTGGCTGTAAATGGTCTTTTCCATCTATTATGTCAGTGGTTACATGCTTCCTAAATAAATCTTAATAACTTTTGATGCTTTTGTGCTTAAATGCCTTAAAGGCCTTAACTGCTTGAACCCCGATAAATGCTGCTTGCAGCTTTAATTATTATTATTATTCTTCCCTAAAACGCATCGTGCAGCCAAAACCGTAAGGCCTAGAGACGTGATACTTGGTCAAATGGTAGTAGTATTGCTCGCTACTCAGATACACGGACTTAGCCAAATCGGCCCATAGGTGGCGCTACAGCGACCAAAAGCGCGAAACTGCTCATAACTCCTAGACTGTATGTCGTAGACTCAAGTGTCTTATATCAATGTAATCAAGACCTCATGGCAAACAAAACGTATATCTCCGATTTCATTTCCGGTATGCAAATTTTTCCGCCATTTTGAATTTTGTCAAAAACCTACTTTTGCGAACTAGTCCTAGGTTTTTTGCCCGATCGGAACCAAACCAGTGCAGAAATGTTCTCTGGAGTTTGAATATCAATAATTATCAAAAAAAAGTTGAAATTTCGATTCACGGTCGCTAAGGGGCGCCAAATTGTATGTTGTGGGAGGAGCCTATTTTACTAAAACGGCCATAACTCCGAAGTAAATGAGGTATCTTCACCAAACTCGGTACAATTATTTAAGAGGTCAATCTGAGGTCACAGTAAAAAAATCGTGGCGATTGGCCACATGGTGGCGCTATAACATGAAAAAAACATAAAACTGGCTATAACCACCTGACCATTAGTCCGATTGACTTGAAAATTGGTATGCAGTGTCTTGGTCCAAGGTGTCATGTATGTCTATGAGGACATTGGTGTATCTCAAAAAACATGGCCGCCATCGGCCAATGAAGTTTGAGCACCTATTAGACAAGGTTAACGGAGGCCGATCGGAACGAAACTCAGTGGGCATGTTCGACTCATGGCCCTAGAGGGCTGTAAGAATTTTGAAAGAAATCAGCCACTAGTTGGCACTAACGAGTTTTATGGCTCTGTAATCACGTGGTGTTACACTTATCGTAACAAAATGCATATCATTTGATAGATCTGCTCATGCTGAAAAACTTTGCCTCAAGAACCATTGCTGTCAATCAAACCATTCATTAAATATTCATGAATATGTTAAAAACCTACTTTTGCGAACTAGTCCCTGGTTTTTCGCCCGATCGGAACCAGACCAGTCTAGGACAATTCTCTGGACTCTCTAGATCAATAATTATCAAAAAAAAGTTGAACTTTTGCATTTGTATGGCTGTAATAGGGTCATTTATAAAATGGGCGTGGCAAAATACACTAAAAAGCCTATAAATCCTAAATGAAAACTCAGAACTTCACAAAAATTGGTCAGCATATGTGACATAACATCACAAACAAGCATGCAAAATGTTATGGAGATCGGTCCAAAGGTGGTGCTATAACAGTTAAAAGGCTTTAAAACCATATATGTCCTATGGTAAACTGCCTGTATTGGCTGTAAATGGTCTTTTCCATCTCTGATCATATCATTTTCATATCATAATGTTCAAAACTAGTGCAATATAATTCTCTGGACTCACTAGATCAATAATTGTCAGAAAAAGTTGAACTACTTCATTTGGATAGCTATAATAGGTTCACTTCAAAATGTAGCCTTTACCAAGTGTCCCCGAAAGCCTATATCTCTTTAATGAATGACTCAGACCTTCTTAAAAACAAGTCAGAACATGTGAAATATCACTCTGAACATGCATGAAAATTTTCAGACAGATCAGACAAAATTTGCCTCTATAACAGTTAAAAAGGTGAAAATGATATGATTATAATGGCATGTTAAGCCAATAAGTGGTATTTTACTGCCCCCTGCTGTTTAAAATAGTAATTTTGTCATATTGTTCTATAATTTATATTTAGACTTTATAAAATCACTATTTTAACATGTACAATTACATTTAGTCAAAATCCATCTGTTAAAGTATTAGTATTGACAGTTTGATCACATCATACATTTCAAATGTCTGCATCTACAACATAATGTGTGTGTGTAGTCTTAGGTTTCTAAATAAATTCTGAATCATCTGATTAATAGCTTACAAAGTCTTTGTGAACTGTTTATAGACCATTCAAATATATTTTCATAATGACATATCCCAATAGCATTGAAAAAATAAAAACATTTGTGTGTGTGTGTGTGTGTGTGTGTGTGTGTGTGTGTGTGTGTGTGTGTGTGTGTGTAAACATGCATTATGGAGTTAAAATGGAAAAACTGGTTTGCTTTAGTGCAGAAAAATGGTGAAAATCAAGAAGTTTAAAGTGAAAGTGAGCCAATATGTGGTCTTCTACTGCCCTCTTCTGGCCATTCTACTTATTAATGAAGTCTATAAGTCTAAACAATTACTATTGTAGCACAATCATATTTTGTCAGAGTTTATCACATCATTTGTACTGATAGTTCACATAATTGCTAGCAATGTGGTAAATCATGGTAAATCACTCTAAAAACATGGTAAATCATAATAAATAATACTAGAATGTGGTGTATCAAGGTAAATCATACTAGAATCCTGGTACATCATTCTAGAACATGGTATATCATGGCACATCATGCTAGAACTGGGTAAATAATGGTAAACTATGCTAGAACAGGGTAAATTATGGTAAGGCATGATAAATCAGGATAAACTATGGTAAATCATGTTAGAATGTGGTATATCATGGTAAATCATGCTAGAACATGGTAAATCATGGTAAACTATGCTAGAACACGGTAAATCATGGTAAACTATGATAAATCATGATAAACTATGTTAAATCATAATAAACTATGGTAAACCATGCTAGAATCATAGTAAACAATGGTAAATCATACTAGAATGTAGTATATAATGGTAAATCATGCTAGAATATGGCAAATCATGCTAGAATAAATAGAGTAAATAATAGTAGAGTAAATAATACTAGAATGTTGTAAATTGTTGTGGGAGGAGCCTATTTTACTAAAATGGCTATAACTCAAGAAGTAAATGAGATATCTTCACCAAACTCAGTACACATGTGTATGGGTTCAATTTGAAGTCACAGTAAACAATTTTATGGAGATCGGACCATAGGTGGCGCTATAACTGTTAAAAAGCTTTAAAATCATATATATCCCATGGTAAACTGTCTGTATTGGCTGTAAATGGTCTTTTCCATCTATTATGTCAGTGGTTACATGCTTGCTAAATAAATCTTAATAACTTTTGATGCTTTTGTGCTTAAATGCCTTAAAGGCCTTAACTGCTTGAACCCCGATAAATGCTGCTTGCAGCTTTAATTATTATTAGGGGTTCAAGCACGAAGTGCTGAAACCCTATTGTAATTGCCCTGATTTTTAGGGGTTCAAGCACGAAGTGCTGAAACCCTATTGTAATTGTACTGATTTTTATTAGGGGTTCAAGCATGAAATGCTGAAACCCTATTGTAATTGTAAGGATTCGTAAAACGCATCGTGCAGGACAAACCGTAAGGCCTAGAGACTTGAAACCTGGCCAGATGGTAGGCCTCAATTTGGGGACAACCTATCAGAGTATGACCCCGATTGGCCCATAGGTGGCGCTACAGCAACCAAAAGTTCAAAATCGCTCATAACTCTTAGACCGTTTGTCCCAGGGTCAAGTGTCTTATACCGTTGGAATCCTTGACTCAAGGCGGACAAAATGGCTATCTCCGATTTGGATGTAGGCAGGGAAAAATTTCTGCTATGTCGAATTTTGTCCAAAACCTACTTTTGCGAACTAGTCCCTGGTTTTTCGCCTGATCGGAACCAAACCAGTCCAGGACAATTCTCTGGACTCTCTAGATCAATAATTATCAAAAAAAAGTTGAACTTTGGCATTTGGGTGGCTGTAACAGGGTCATTTAGAAAAGGGGCGTGGCAAAATACACTCAAAAGCCTATAAATCCCAAAGGAAAACTCAGAACTTCACCAAAATTGATGAGCATATGTGTCAGAACACGGTGAGGAAGCATGCAGAGTTTCATGGAGATCGGACCATAGGTGGCGCTATAACTGGCAAAAAGCCTTCATTCTTATTAGGGGTTCAAGCATGAAATGCTGAAACCCTATTGTAATTGTAAGGATTCGTAAAACGCATCGTGCAGGACAAACCGTAAGGCCTAGAGACTTGAAACCTGGCCAGATGGTAGGCCTCAATTTGGGGACAACCTATCAGAGTATGACCCCGATTGGCCCATAGGTGGCGCTACAGCAACCAAAAGTTCAAAATCGCTCATAACTCTTAGGCCGTTTGTCCCAGGGTCAAGTGTCTTATATCGTTGGAATCCTTGGCTCAAGGCGGACAAAATGGCTATCTCCGATTTGGATGTAGGCAGGGAAAATGTTCTGCTATGTCGAATTTTGTCCAAAACCTACTTTTGCAAACTAGTCCCTGGTTTTTCGCCCGATCGGAACCAAACCAGTCTAGGACAATTCTCTGGACTCTCTAGATCAATAATTATCAAAAAAAAGTTGAACTTTGGCATTTGGGTGGCTGTAACAGGGTCATTTAGAAAAGGGGCGTGGCAAAATACACTCAAAAGCCTATAAATCCCAAAGGAAAACTCAGAACTTCACCAAAATTGGGGACAACCTATCAGAGTATGACCCCGATTGGCCCATAGGTGGCGCTACAGCAACCAAAAGTTCAAAATCGCTCATAACTCTTAGGCCGTTTGTCCCAGGGTCAAGTGTCTTATATCGTTGGAATCCTTGGCTCAAGGCGGACAAAATGGCTATCTCCGATTTGGATGTAGGCAGGGACAATGTTCTGCTATGTCGAATTTTGTCCAAAACCTACTTTTGCGAACTAGTCCCTGGTTTTTTGCCCGATCGGAACCAAACCAGTCTAGGACAATTCTCTGGACTCTCTAGATCAATAATTATCAAAAAAAAGTTGAACTTTGGCATTTGGGTGGCTGTAACAGGGTCATTTAGAAAAGGGGCGTGGCAAAATACACTCAAAAGCCTATAAATCCCAAAGGAAAACTCAGAACTTCACCAAAATTGGGGACAACCTATCAGAGTATGACCCCGATTGGCCCATAGGTGGCGCTACAGCAACCAAAAGTTCAAAATCGGTCATAACTCTTAGGCCGTTTGTCCCAGGGTCAAGTGTCTCATATCGTTGGAATCCTTGGCTCAAGGCGGACAAAATGGCTATCTCCGATTTGGATGTAGGCAGGGAAAAATTTCTGCTATGTCGAATTTTGTCCAAAACCTACTTTTGCAAACTAGTCCCTGGTTTTTCGCCCGATCGGAACCAAACCAGTCCAGGACAATTCTCTGGACTCTCTAGATCAATAATTATCAAAAAAAAGTTGAACTTTGGCATTTGGGTGGCTGTAACAGGGTCATTTAGAAAAGGGGCGTGGCAAAATACACTCAAAAGCCTATAAATCCCAAAGGAAAACTCAGAACTTCACCAAAATTGATGAGCATATGTGTCAGAACACGGTGAGGAAGCATGCAGAGTTTCATGGAGATCGGACCATAGGTGGCGCTATAACTGGCAAAAAGCCTTCATTCTTATTAGGGGTTCAAGCATGAAATGCTGAAACCCTATTGTAATTGTAAGGATTCGTAAAACGCATCGTGCAGGACAAACCGTAAGGCCTAGAGACTTGAAACCTGGCCAGATGGTAGGCCTCAATTTGGGGACAACCTATCAGAGTATGACCCCGATTGGCCCATAGGTGGCGCTACAGCAACCAAAAGTTCAAAATCACTCATAACTCTTAGGCCGTTTGTCCCAGGGTCAAGTGTCTTATATCGTTGGAATCCTTGGCTCAAGGCGGACAAAATGGCTATCTCCGATTTGGATGTAGGCAGGGAAAATGTTCTGCTATGTCGAAAAAAAATCATGAAAATAGCTATAAGCGCACCCAACTGTTAGTCTACTGAAAATTGGCACGCAGTGTCTTTGTCCAGGGTGCCATGATAGTCTATGAGAACATTGGTGTATCTCAAAAAACTCAGTATACGTCATTGGCACAATGCCTTGAAGGAGCCTTAGAAGTTTCAAGCCAGTGTTTTTTCACAGGAGTGACCTCCTAAGACTCCTGAATCCTTGCAGAGTCCAACAATACCAAACATGACAGGTTTCGCCTTATGGTTTTTGTAAGTGTCATTTAGAGCTTTAAAAAATTGTGTTTATCTTCAAAGCCGTTAGTCCGATCGAGACAACAACAAAAAAACACAGGAAATTTGAAAACATAGGTAAATAGCTAAACAATAACGCCAAAATGTTAAAATTATGATAGGAACTGACAAAAAAATGAATTAAATCCAATCAATTTCACCCATGGATCATTTTGATGCTCTCACATGTTTGAAACAAACAATGATGGATTGTCATGAAATTTGTTTTGAATTGGGACTGGCGAATCCCCGTCCATACTGTCAATGACCATTCGCAAAGACCCGCCCACTTTAGTTACTGTCTGACAAGCGACGCCACTCTCACACCACACCAAGTTCTCACGCAGTGAAAAATACATTGCGGATGAGAGAGGAGACTGTGCGCTGACAGACAAGTACTTTTGATATGAAACAAATGGCGCTTTTCCACTACAGCCAGCTCGGCTCGGCTCGGCTCGGCTCGACTTGACTCAGCTTTGTTTGGTTTTCCACTGTGTAAAAGTTGTACCTGTACCTGCTTCCAGGTACTTTTTTTCGTACCACCTCCGGCGAGGTTCTAAGTGAGCTGGGGCAAGCTGAGGCGATACTAAAATGTGACGTGAAAACACGGCAGACTGCTGATTGGTCAGAGAGAATCATTGCGTCATCATTGCACGCGCCAGACGGAGTATCCTGAATAAAAAACAGCAAAAACAAAAACATCCAGAAACAGCATATACTCGATTTCCTTCATTGTCCATTGTGTGTGGCAGCGGATGTATCTCGCGTAGAAGATTAAGTCACGGCAGTTTCCTGCAGCGTCGCTATGACGACCAGGTACTATTGTGGAGGTACTATCTGCAATGGAAAACGGAGCGAAAAGCGAGCCGAGTCGAGTCAAGTTGAGTTGAGCTGGTACTGGTAATGGAAAAGCGCCAAAAGTCTCACCTTTCAAATGTAGTCATTTTTTAGAGACATTTAAACAATAAATACCGTTTTGTGACTCTTTAATGTGTCTGACAGATCGCTGTAGACTCAAGGCTCAGTTAAAGCTGCTCGTGAACCGATCATCTCTTCCTTCTAGTTAATTTATAGCATTAAAATAAACATGAATGAACATAAAAGGAATGTTGTTTTAAAGTGCTAAGACGTCAGTACACTTTGTTTTTCAAATTTAAATCCTCCAAAGTTAATCTACTAACTCTCCTGACTGCTTTGTGGGACAAAATGGCGGATTATGATTAGTCAGATCACCTGTCAATCAAACTCCCTGCGAAGGGTCAATTGAGAATGCCCGTGTGCACAATCCTGATCTAATCGACAACTTTGCAGTTGCACATAGGAAAGCCCGGAAAATCCCGCTATAATGTAAGAGAGCATCTTTTTTATGTATTTGGACCTAGGCCTAACAATGTGTTATGGTGCGCTGTCACCAGTGTTTTTTTTTTTGTTTTTTTTTGGTGAGCGTAGGCTCCTCCTGATTTTGTTAGTCATCTCATCTCTTATATGCTGTGTATGATCATATCCTGCCCTATTGATAGTAGCCTACTCGCGGACATTGCGTCATCAATGTCATCAATTGCGTCATCAAGGGGCCCGCCTTGATAATCCTACTTAAGTGCCCGGTGTTTGCTCGTTACGCCACTGAATATAATTGTCTAAACTCCTTATCAAAATTACATATTTACAACAAATTTGCCACATATATATAGGCACACTTTGAGTACTACTAATAAAAGTGGTGGAGATCAGGCAAGACTGTAAGAAGACTCAGGCAAAAAGGTGCTATAACTGTAAAAACGCTTTAAAACCATATATTTCCTATGGCAAACTGCATGTATTGGCTGTAAATTGACTTTTTCATCTATGATGGCAGTTGTTAAATGCTTGCTAAATAAAACGTAATGTCTTTTGATGCTTGTGTGCTTAAAGGCCTTAAAGGCCTTAACTGCTTGAACCCCGATAAATGCTGCTTGCAGCTTTAATTATTAGGGGTTCAAGCACGAAGTGCTGAAACCCTATTGTAATTGTACTGATTTTTATTATTATTAGGGGTTCAAGCACGAAGTGCTGAAACCCTATTGTAATTGTGCTGATTTTTATTAGGGGTTCAAGCACGAAGTGCTGAAACCCTATTGTAATTGCTCAGATTTTTAGGGGTTCAAGCACGAAGTGCTGAAACCCTATTGTAATTGCCCTGATTTTTATTATTATTATTATTCTTCCCTAAAACGCATCGTGCAGCCAAAACCGTAAGGCCTAGAGACGTGATACTTGGTCAAATGGTAGTAGTATTGCTCGCTACTCAGATACACGGACTTAGCCAAATCGGCCCATAGGTGGCGCTACAGCGACCAAAAGCGCGAAACTGCTCATAACTCCTAGACTGTATGTCGTAGACTCAAGTGTCTTATATCAATGTAATCAAGACCTCATGGCAAACAAAACGTATATCTCCGATTTCATTTCCGGTATGATAATTTTTCCGTCATTTTGAATTTTGTCAAAAACCTACTTTTGCGAACTAGTCCGTGGTTTTTTGTCTGATCGGAACCAAACCAGTGCAGAAATGTTCTCTGGAGTCTGAATATCAATAATTATCGAAAAAAAGTTAAAATTTCGATTCACGGTTGCTAAGGGGCGCCAAAACGTACGTTGTGGGAGGGGCCTATTTTACTAAAATGGCTATAACTCCAGAAGTAAATGAGTTATCTTTACCAAACTCGGTACACATATGTAAGAAGTCAATATGAGGTCACAGTAAAAAAACCGCGGCGATTGGCCACATGGTGGCGCTATAACATGAAAAAAACATAAAACAGGCTATAACCACCTGACCGTTAGTCCGATTGACTTGAAAATTGGTATGCAGTGTCTTGGTCCAAGGTGCCATGTATGTCTATGAGGACATTGGCGTATCTCAAAAAACATGGCCGCCATTGGCCAATGAAATTTGAGCACCTATTAGACAAGGTTATCGGAGGCTGATCAGAACGAAACTCGATGGACATGTTCGACTCATGGCCCTAGAGGTCTGTAAGAATTTTGAAAGAAATCGGCCACTAGTTGGCGCTAACGAGTTTTATGGCTCTGTAATCACGTGGTGTTACACTTATCGTCACAAAATGCATATCATTTGATAGATCTGCTCATTATGAACAACTTTGCCTCTAGAACCATTGCTGTCAATCAAACCGTTCATTAAATATTCATGAATATGTTAAAAACCTACTTTTGCGAACTAGTCCCTGGTTTTTCGCCCGATCGGAACCAGACCAGTGTAGGACAATTCTATGGACTCTCTAGATCAATAATTATCAAAAAAAAAGTTGAAATTTTGCATTTTGCGCATGGCTATAATAGGGTCATAAAGAAAATGGGTGTGGCAAAATGCACTTAAAAGCCTATAAATCATAAATGAAAAATCAGAACTTCACAAAAATTGGTGGGAATATGTGACATAACATCATTAACCCTCTGAGGTCGACAAACGCGCCGACGCGTTTTGCCGGATTTTCTCCACATTGTAGCACTATAAACTTAAATTACTCCATCATTTATGGTCATACAGAAAAAAGAAATATAAAAAAAGAATCTGTGATATTTCTCCTTTTGTATGTGTCCACTTACAATCAAATCAAAACATTGTGCTTTTGTAAAATAAAGAAAATAAACAGGGTGTGCGTTCTGCCTCTCTGTCGCGGTGAACTTTTTTTTCTTGAGCACGTCTATAAACTGAAACAAAACTCAGCGAATACTTGTCACACATTTATGAGCCATATACCTTTATAAACATTTAAGTGTGTACTTTTAAATGATCGGATTCAAAACGAAAACAAATATTCTCTGTTTAAGTAATTTGTATAAAACCAACAAGATGTCCAGCTTCTCAAACGCTTGCTCATTACAGTTAATTTGGCCACGCCTACTCGCGCAAAAGATATTCACATGCAAATCTCCACATGGAACGCGAACGCGCTCGTTACCTCAACAACAAAACACTTCACTTCACTTTTCGTCGAGTTTGAAAGACGTGCCTGAGCTTACATTGGATTTAGGCTGCCTCAGTAGAAGAAGAACGCGATTTGAAGACAAGAAAGATAAGGTAAGAAATTCTTACATAGCCTAGTTTGTTATTGTTGCATAAATGTCACGTTGCAGCTGAACTGTTGCTAGATATATGGGGAATATTATAATATTTAGACCCGTGTTTACTGTGTTTGTGGATATCTGCTCAAACATAGATATGTTTATGGTAACCATAATGTTTTATATTTGAGAGTGATCGCGTTTGAATGTATCATATTTTGCAAGCGATCGCGTTTGAATGTATCATATTTTGCAAGCGATCGCGTTTGAATGTATCATATTTTGGATGAAAGCAAAACGCACCAAACGGCTTCATGTTTTTATTATTATCTCATTTCATATCATCATAACGGATGAAAACATTTGAAGTAACATGATAATCAATATATTTTTCTCTAGCTTCTTTTGGAAGATTTATAGGCTGCTATAGGTTATTTATTGTTATTATTATTTTATCCGCACTGCGCATATACCTTATGCCTACAAGGCACAACAAACCTGGTGTTCATTATATTATATATCGTTGGAAACGTGTGTGTGTGTGTGTATTCTGTGAATTTTAAAAAGGAATTTTAAAAAGAAATTTTAACCAGAAAAATCTAATATTTATTTCCAAAATCGTGCAGGCCTTTCTCTTGATATCAGTATGTTCACTTTTTTTTTTTTCAGGTCCCAGATGCCACTGAGGACTTCAACATTCACATGAGTCTCAGTACGTGAACATGGTAAAGTGAAAATCTTGGAAATGAAAGGTATGTACAATGTTTTTAGGAATGGCACAAAGGTCTCTGTCTTTGAAGTGCTTTTTTGGCATTTGTTGTGTATCTTTGGATTATGTTGTGTTGTAAATAAATCCAAACAATTTAAAAGCCATTATTTTTTAAATCTCCTCATTTACAGTATTGTGCAAGGTTGCTCAGAATGATAGGGGCCTGATAGCTCCTAATAGGGCCGTTAGGGGAGGTTCTTTGTCTTTCTCAGGTGAGAAAAGCTTACATATTAATGAGCTCTCGCATAAGGCTTTTTCACACAAAACACGTCGTAAAATTTTTAAATCAATATATTGTCTTATCTGAATGAGCAGTCAGGGTGATTTTCACATAGTTTTGCAGCAAATATTCTAGGCTACGTCATACAATTTTCAAAAGTCTTGTGAAGAAATAATCAGTATGGGTTTCATGGCCTTATTTCAGTGAGAATTTTTTTTTGTATTTTCAAAAACCACGCATAAATGTCATTATCTCAAAACTACAAACTTTTACATACATGCTGCTGATATATTATTGTAGCAGAGTTTGTGCTGAATACAGTGTAATTAGACTTTAGCCATGAAAATGTCACAAGTAACAGAAATAACCAGAAATGTCAGAGCATGTCAGAACACCTCCAGGGCCCAGAAAACAGCTCAGACCTCAGAGGGTTAACAAGCATGCAAAATTCTATGGAGATCGGACCATAGGTGGCGCTATAATTGTTTAAAAGCTTTAAAACTATATATTTCCTATGGTAAACTGCCTGTATTGGCTGTAAATGGTCTTTTCCATCTCTGATCATATCATTTTCATATCATAATGTTTAAAACTAGTGCAATACAATTCTCTGGACTCACTAGAACAATAATTGTCAGAAAAAGTTGAACTACTTCATTTGGATAGCTATAATAGGTTCACTTCAAAATGTGGCCTTTACCAAGTGTCCCCGAAAGCCTATATCTCTTTAATGAATGTTCAAACCTTCTTAAAAACAAGTCAGAACATGTGAAATATCACTCTGAACATGCATGAAAATTTTCAGACAGATCGGACAAAATTTGCCTCTATAACAGTTAAAAAGGTGAAAATGATATGAATATAATGGCATATTAAGCCAATAAGTGGTATTTTACTGCCCCCTGCTGTTTAAAATAGTCATTTTGTCATATTGTTCTATAATTTATATTTAGACTTTATAAAATCACTATTTTAACATTTACAATTACATTTAGTCAAAATCCATCTGTTAAAGTATTAGTATTGACAGTTTGTCAATGTTGTGATATCTGTATCTACAACATAATGTGTGTGTAGTCTTAGCTTTCTGAATAAATTCTGAATAATCTGATTAATGGCTTACAAAGACTTTGTGAAATGTTTATAGACCATTCAAATATATTTTCATAATGACATATCCCAATAGCATTGAAAAAACAACAACATTTGTCTTTGTGTGTGTGTGTGTAAACATGCATTTTGGAGTTAAAATGGAAAAACTGGTTTGCTTTAGTACAGAAAAATGGTGAAAATCATGAAGTTTAAAGTGAAAGTGAGCCAATAAGTGGTCTTCTACTGCCCTCTGCTGGCCATTCTACTTATTAATGAAGTCTACTCACATATGCTTTTGCATTCATTATACTCTAAAAGTCACTTATATAACAATAAGAAACTAAAAAATAACTTGTATAACAATTACTATTGTAGCACAATCATATTTTGTCAGAGTTTATCACTTCATTTGTACTGATACTTCACATAATTGCTAGCAATGTGGTAAATCATGGTAAATCACGCTAAAACATGGTACATCATAGTAAATAATACTAGAATGTGGTGTATCAAGGTAAATCATACTAGAATCCTGATACATCATTCTAGAACGTGGTATATCATGGTACATCATGCTAGAATATGGTAAATCATGGTAAACTATGCTAGAACAGGGTAAATCATGGTAAACCATGATAAATCATGATAAACTATGGTAAATCATGTTAGAATATGGTATATCATTGTAAATCATGCTAGAACATGGTAAATCATGGTAAACTATGCTAGAACAGGGTAAATCATGGTAAACTATGATAAATCATGGTAAAATATGGTAAACCATGCTAGAATCACAGTAAACAATGGTAAATCATACTAGAATGTAGTATATCATGGTAAATCATGATAAACTATGGTTAATCATGCTAGAATCATAGTAAATAATACTAGAATGTGGTAAATTGTTGTGGGAGGAGCCTATTTTACTAAAATGGCTATAACTCAAGAAGTAAATGAGATATCTTCACCAAACTCAGTACACATGTGTATGGGTTCAATTTGAGGTCACAGTAAACAATTTTATGGAGATCGGACGATAGGTGGCGCTATAACTGTTAAAAACCTTTGAAAACCATATATTTCCTATGGTACATTGCCTGTATTGGCTGTAAATGGTCTTTTCCATCTATTATGTCAGTGGTTACATGCTTGCTAAATAAAACTTAATAACTTTTGATGCTTTTGTGCTTTAAGGCCTTAAAGGCCTTAATTGCTTGAACCCCGATAAATGCTGCTTGCAGCTTTAATTAGGGGTTCAAGCACGAAGTGCTGAAACCCTATTGTAATTGTACTGATTTTTATTATTATTATTATTATTAGGGGTTCAAGCACGAAGTGCTGAAACCCTATTGTAATTGTCCTGATTTTTAGGGGTTCAAGCACGAAGTGCTGAACACCTATTGTAATTGTACTGATTTTTATTATTATTATTATTATTATTCTTCTCCGCTAAAACGCATCGTGCAGCCCAAACCGTAAGTGCTGGAGACTTGAAACTTTGTCAGATGGTAGTACAAAAATCGAGGAAAGGTTCAGAGAGTATGACCCCGATTGGCCTATAGGTGGCGCTATAGCAACCAAAAGCGCGAAACTGCTCATAACTCCTAGACCGTATGTCGTAGACTCAAGTGTCTTATATCATTGGAAAGCTGGACGCCTGACGAACAAAACGTATATCTCCGATTTCATTTCCGTCATGATAGATTTTCCGCCATTTTGAATTTTGTCAAAAATCTACTTTTGCGAACTAGTCCGTGGTTTTTCGTCCGATCGGAACCAAACCAGTGCAGAAATGTTCTCTGGAGTCTGAAGATCAATAATTATCGATATAACGTCGATATTTCGATTCAAAGTCGCTAGGGGGCTCAAAATGAACATTGTGGGAGGAGCCTATTTTACTAAAATGGCTATAACTCAAAAAGTAAATGAGATAGCTTCACCAAACTGGGTACACATATGTAGGATTTCAATCTGGGGTCACAGTAACAAAATAGCGACGATTGAACACTAGGTGGCGCTATAACATGAAAAAAACATGAAAAGGGCTATAACCACCTGACCGTTAGTCTGATTGACTTGAAAATTGGTATGCAGTGTCTTGGTCCAAGGTGCCATGTATGTCTATGAGGACATTGACGTATCTCAAAAAACATGGCCGCCATTGGCCAATGAAGTCGAGCACCTATTAGACAAGGTTAACGGAGGCCGATCGGAACGAAACTCGATGGGCATGTTCGACTCATGGCCCTAGAGGTCTGTAAAAATTTTGAAAGAAATCGGCCACTAGTTGGCGCTAACGAGTTTTATGGCTCTGTAATCACATGGTGTTACACTTATTGTCACAAAATGCATATCATTTGATAGATCTGCTCATGCTGAACAACTTTGCCTCTATAACCATTGCTGTCAATCAAACCGTTCATTAAATATTCGCAAACATGTTAAAAACCTACTTTTGCGAACTAGTCCTAGGTTTTTCGCCCGATCTGAACCAGACCAGTCTAGGACAATTCTCTGGACTCTCTAGATCAATAATTATCAAAAAAAAGTTGAACTTTTGCATTTGAGTGGCTGTAATAGGGTCATTTATAAAATGGGCGTTGCAAAATACACTCAAAAGCCTATAAATCCTAAATGAAAACTCAGAACTTCACAAAAATTGGTGAGCATATGTGACATATCATCATTAACAAGCATGCAAAAAAATTTGGAGATCGGACCAAATGTGCCGCTATAACAGTTAAAAGGCTTTAAAACCATATGTTTCCTATGGTAAACTGCCTGTATTGGCTGTAAATGGTCTGATCTGTAAAATGGTCTGTAAATCTCTGATCATATAATTTTCATATCATAATGTTCAAAACTAGTGCAATACAATTCTCTGTACTCACTAGATCAATAATTGTCAGAAAAAGTTGAACTACTTCATTTGGTTAGCTATAATAGGTTCACTTCAAAATGTGGCCTTTACCAAGTGTCCCCGAAAGCCTATATCTCTTTAATAAAAACAAGTCAGAACTTAAGAAGTTCTGCTCTTAAGAAGCATGAAGAATTTCAGACAGATCGGACAAAATTTGCCTCTATAACAGTTAAAAAGGTAAAAATGATATAACATGGCATATTAAGTCAATAAGTGGTATTGTACTGCCCCCTGCTGTCATTTCATCATACTACTCCCTAATATTGTTATATAATTCATATTTAGACTTTATGAAATCATTATTTTAACATTTACAATCACATTTTGTCAAAACTCATCTATTGAAGTATTACTATTGACAATTCTGTCAAATTAAGGAATGGAATCCTGAAACGAAAGTAAAAACGGAGGCCGCCATTTAGGCCACGCCCCCCCAGTACAAATTCACTCATAACTCGAAAACGGAAAGACGCTGCACGCTCAAATTTTGATGGTAAGGACCTCTCTTGATCGAAACGTATCGTCGCGGGCCTTGGGCCTTCCAGAGATAGAAGCCCTGAAATATATGCCTTTGAACGATCAGAACTCCCGGTCCCAATCGCCCAAAAACACCGCGATGGTCTCATTCAACAAGACTCCTCAAGCACTATCTATGCTCTGAGTTTCAGAATTTTTCGCCTTTTGGTTCCGGAGATATAAGTGATAAACCAAATTCCCATTCATTCATTCATTAATTCAATCAATCACTTCAACTGTTGCACCACTAGAAACACACCACTGTTGTCCACTGGAGGGAGCAGCAGGATTACACATGATCTTTTTATTCGCTTTCAGTATTGGGAAACAAACAAATGCTTTAAAAAGCAATCTTTTTTATTATGATGTTTTTTATTTTATTATGATATTTGTATATATTTTATTTTTTATTTTTTATTATGATTATTATGAAGTTTTATATTATTAGATAAAGAAATGCCTATAGACAATTAAATATTATTATTATTATTATTATTACGGACTGGTAATACAGATCACAAAGAAATATGTGAAATGGTTAGACCATTAAAAGATATTTTCACAATATCACATCCTAAAAACATGGAAAACATATTTATCTTTGTGTGTGTGTGTGTGTGTGTGTGTGTGTGTGTGTGTGTGTGTGTGTGTGGATGTGTGTGTGGATGTGTTTGTGTTTGTGTGTGTCTGTGTGTGTAAGCATGCTTAATGGAAAGAACATGGAGAAACTGCTTTGTTTTACTGGTGGATAAAAAAGTCTTTCAAATGAAAGTGAGTCAATTAGTGGTCTTCTACTGCCCTCTGCAGGACATTCTACTTAATAAAATATTTTCACCTGTGCTTTTGCATTAATTTTTGTATAAAGTATATAATTACTTGCATGAAAATCACCTATTATAACACAATCATGTTTTGTCAAAGTTTATCACTTCATTTGTACTGAGCTCTCAGTTTGAACAATTCTGCCCCTCAATCTGAAAATGGTGTTATACAGAGGAGATTTGCAATTATCATTTTGTTACCTATCTTTTATTTTAAATATCTACATCTACAACAAAATGTGTGTGCATGTGTGTGTTCAAGCATGGTTAGTGTATTAAGTATTATTGTTTAAGTATTATTGTTTTCATTTACATTTTAACCACCAGATGAAGACCACTCATTGGTTCATTCTGCTCACTAAAATATTATTTTTCATTTTTTTTCCATTTGAAATATTGTTTAAACTTAATAAAATCATTAAAATAACATTTCAAATCATATTTTGTCTGTTTATAAATCCCACAGACTCACATTGGCTGCAATACTAATGTTTTTGTAAGACACAGACCTGATAGTCTAATCTGTGTGTATTGTGCATATATTATTGATATTATTACTATTGCAAATCATGTTATTGTAACTCATATCTTAATAGAATATTATTTGTCATTTTAATTCTTTATTTCTTAATTGATTTTTTTATGATTACTACAGATATTATCACCAAAGATATCAACTACACCTTCACTTTTAGTATTGATACGCTGCACACACAGCACAATCACACACTCACTAATGCATTCAAATAAATGTAATCTTAATGTGCTACTTTATTTGTACATGATTAGAGTGAACAGAAATCTAAGACTATTTTTCTTCTTTTGTTAAAGCCATTTCAGACTACAAGTAAGCATTATATTACTAATCATCTATTTTAAAGGTGCCATACAATTGAAAACTGTATTTATCTTGGCATAGTTGAATGATAAGAGTTCTGGACATGGAACTGACATACCGTGAGCCTCAAACACCATTGTTTCCTCCTTCATGTGTAAATCTCCTGTTTGCAAAAGACCGCTGAAAAATGAGTGAATCCCAGCATAACACTGACTGTGACGTTGGAGTCAGGATCATTAATATTTATACCCCCCAAATTTGCATATACCAGCCCATGTTCTAGGCCAGGCAGTGTTAACGTGGACCTGCACAGCTGAATCATCAGAAGATCTGCAGGTATTGTGAAGAAGCAAGCAAGGACAATAGTGAAAATGGCAGATCATGGATATAAATGTTATGTTCGAGGCTGTGCTGCAGATTTGAGAACTTTTCATTCCCTTCCCACAAAACTGTCAACAGGCATGGTTGATGTTTACAACAGGATACCTCACCATTTTAATTCAAAGCTGTTAGTTTGCTCTGCCCATTTTACCACAGACAGTTTTTCTAACCTGGGAGTGGGACAATATCAAGCAGGTTTCGCTCATCGTTTGATACTGAAGAAGGGGGCAGTTCCAACTAATGTTATATTTCCATTACAACCCCTACCGCAAGCAGAAAGTAACATTAGTGATTTTATCCACTACTTGACTGTTGAAGACATTTCTGTTTCAGAGATATCAGAGAACAATTTAAAATATATCAATGCATTCTACAGCACCTTTAAAATAATTATTTAAAATGGAGATCAGGCCATATAATCACAAAAACAGGAAAAGGGCTATAACCACCTGACCATTAGTTCGATTGACTTTAAAATTGGCATGCAGTGTCTTGGTCCAAGGTGCCATGTATGTCTATGCCGCCATCGGTTTTTAGCCCGATCGGAAATATACCAGTGCAGTACAATTTTCTGGAAGCTCTAGATCAATAATTATATAAAAAACTTAAACTTTACCCATTGGGTAGCCATAACAGGATCATTTAGAAAATGGTTATGGCAAAAAACACTCAAAAGCCTGTAAATCCTAAACAAAAACTCAGACAACTCACTAAACTGCCTTATGTGCTTAAAGACCCTAAATGCTTGAACCCCGCTAAATGCTGCTTGCAGCTTTAATTATTATTATTATTCTCCTGTAAAACGCATCGTGCAGCCCAAACCGTAAGTGCTGGAGACTTGAAACTTTGCCAGATGGTAGTACAAAAATCGAGGAGAAGTTATCAAATTATGACCCCGATTGGCCAATAGGTGGCGCTATAGTAAGCAAAAGTACGAAATCGCTAATTACTCCTAGACGGTTTGTCGTAGACTCAAGTGTCTTATATCACTGTAATCCTTGGCTCAAGACGGGCAAAACGTATATCTCCGATTTCATTTCCGGTATGCAAATTTTTCCGCCATTTTGAATTTTGTCAAAAACCTACTTTTGCAAAGTAGTCTGTGGTTTTTCGCCCGATCGGAACCAAACAAGTGCAGAAATGTTCTTTAGAGTCTGATTATTAATAATTATCGAAAAAAAAAGTGGAAATTTCCATTCACGGTTGCTAGCAGACGCAAAATTAACGTTGTGGGAGGAGCCTGTTTTACTAAAATGGCTATAACTCGAGAAGTAAATTAGCTGCCTTCACCAATCTAGATACACATGTGTAGGAGGTCAGTCTGGGGTCACACTAAAAAAATCGCGTCGATTGGCCACATGGTGGCGCTATAACATGAAAGAAACATATAAACACTGGACTTTTTGTCCGAATGACTTGAAATTTGGTATGCAGTGTCTTTGTCCAAGCTGCCATGTATGTCTATGAGGACATTGGCGTATCTCAAAAAACATGGCCGCCATCAGCCAATGAAGTTTGACCACCTATTAGACAAGGTTAATGGAGTCCGATCGGAACAAAACTCAGTAGGCATGTTTGGCTCAAGGCCATAGAGGTCTGTAAAAATTTTGAAAGAAATCGGACACTAGTTGGCGCTAACGAGTTTTAAGGCTCTGTAATCACGTGGTGTTACAAATTTCATCAGAAAATGCATATCATTTGATAGATCTCCTCATGCTGAACAACTTTGCCTCTAGAACCATTGCTGTCAATCAAACCGTTCATTAAATATTTGCGAACATGTTAAAAACCTACTTTTGCGAACTAGTCCCTGGTTTTTCGCCCAATCGGAACCAGACCAGTCTAGGACAATTCTCTGGACTCTCTAGATCAATAATTATCGAAAAAAAGTTGAACTTTTGCATTTGCCTGGCTGTAACAGGGTCATTTAGGAAAGGGGAGGGACAAAAAAACACTCAAAAGCCTATAAATCCTAAACGAAAACTCAGAACTTCACAATAATTGGTGAGCATATGTAACATAACATCATTAACAAGCATGCAAAATGTCATGAAGATCGGACTATAGGTGGCGCTATAACTGTTAAAAAGCTTTGAAAACCATATATTTCCTATGGTAAATTGCTTTGACCAAGTGTCCCAAAAGCCTATATCTTTTAAATGAATGCTATATTCTTAAAAACAAGTCAGAACATGAAATTACTCTTAATAAGCATGAAAAATTTCAGACAGATCAGACAAAATTTGCCTCTATAACAGTTAAAAAGGTGAAAATGATATAACGTCATATTAAGCCAATAAGTGGTATTTTACTGCCCCCTGCTGTCATTTCATCATACTGCTGCCTAATATTGTTATATAATTCATATTTAGACTTTATAAAATCATTATTTTAGCATTTACAATGACATTTTGTCAAAACTCATCTATTGGAGTATTGTGTCACAATTGTGATTGACAATTGTGTCACTGAGATATAGAAATGGAAAACGAAAGTAAAACGGGCATT
The DNA here is from genome assembly GCF_963993115.1 of Abramis brama. Lineage (NCBI taxonomy): Eukaryota > Metazoa > Chordata > Actinopteri > Cypriniformes > Leuciscidae > Abramis > Abramis brama. The sequence continues at coordinate 21,876,766 of NC_139971.1, forward strand.
TAAGCCACGCCCCCGAATACAAATTCACTCATAACTCGAAAACGGAAAGTCGTTGCGCGCTCAAATTTTGATGGTAAGGTCCTCTCCAGGCTCTTGATCGAAACGTGTCGTCACGGGCCTCGGGAGCGCGACCCCCGACTTTGAACAGCCGTAACTCCTGACCCAGACCACCCCGAACCTTGTGTGAGAGCTCGTTGGAAAGGGCCCGTCGTTGGCTAGCTTTGAACAGTCATAAGTCCCGGCCCTAATCGCCCAAAAACAAAGTGATGGTGTCATTCAACAGGGCTCCTCGAGCACTATCTATGCTCTGAGTTTCAGAATATTTCGCGTTCTGGTTCCCGAGATATAAGTGAAAAACCAAATTCCCATTCATTCACTCATTCATTCAAACACTTCAATTGTAAAATGCAAGCTATAATACCACTTTTGTCCACTTGAGGGAGCAGTAGGATTACACATTACGTTTTCATTAGCTTTCAGTATTGGGAAACAAACAAATGCTTTAAACAGCAATCTTTTTTATTATAATTGGACTGTAGCTATCGATTATTTTAGTAATCGAGTATTCTATTCAAGTAATCGGATAAAAAAATTGTGGTAAAAAATAGATTCAAGTTAACAACAGCCTTTAAAATTACTTAAAATACAAATATATAATAACAAGCCACAATAATTGGTTCAAGTAAAGTATCAAAGTAAGTAATTATATTGGTTTTACTGAAGAACACTGTTAAAATATACCCATGTAAAATAAATTATATAAACTAATATAAACATAACTTATGTACATAAATAACAAATGCCTGCAGAGGGCGCCAGCGGCCTGGTTGTTGTTACACTAAGCCTGGCATTATCAAATCCTTGTTTAATATTGTCCAAACAATTAATTCAAATGTCAACTTAACCTTTAATATTTGGCCACTTCTGTACGATAGAAATGCTACAGTCACTGTAATTTCTTGAACGAGAACATGTGCACATCAAAACACGCAAACTCAGAGCAAGAGTTTAAACTTATATTTTGAAATCGCAATGTTTAAACTTTTATTTTGAAATTGCGATGAACAGCAGTTTGAGAAACCCAGATGTGCTCCACAAATGATAACAGTGCAACTATGAAACACAAACTGCGTCCGACTTGCGTTCCCATATTTGCACATCATTGGAAACCTAAATAAACAGCACTGCAGAGACTGAGTTTGCTTGGAGCAGCGTTTACTGTGGACGGAGCTGAGGTAATTTTAACATGTAGGCTAATCTGCACTCATGTAATTGAAGCGTCTTCTCTGTGAAAAAAACAAACAAACAAAAAACAGAGGATATATTTATTTAACTGAATCACAGCCTTTGTGATTTCACAATGGCACTATGCTAAATTATGACTGTACATGGTGGGCTCCAGACTGCGACCAATTGGTCGCATTTTGCGACCATTTTTCCTGCCGGTGCGACCAAATATTTATTTAGGTCGCGCTGGCGCGACCACAACGTTGCCGAGCAGCGAATCCAAACAAAATGAAAGCGGAACGAAAATGCGCTAACTTACTCCTTTATGCTTCACAGACCGTTTATTAGTTTGAATCAATAATAGACAGCGCAGCCCATAGATATAATATATAAACGCGTTTATATATGATATCTATGGCGCAGCCTATGAGCGCAGCAGCCCGAACTTGCCAGTCGCGGGCCGATCTCGATCACGCGACACTGTTACTAGGAGATCCAGACTCTGGAGATCCAGTGAAGAAATCCATTGAATTCGCCTCAGAATTAATAACATAATCAGATATCAGATCAAACAGCGCTGATGTGGAAACCAGGAGAAACACTGGGCTTTCAGACCACAAATCAGCGACATTCACCATGGATTTAATGTAGTAACTGTAACCATAATGTGACAGAAATAGTCAAACGCTTACAAGTACTAACTGTTAGGCTACTCATCTTTTTCCAGCACTTCAAAACTATCATATAGAAATGTTATTTTTAATGTGATGACCAACACATTTTTTTTGTTCATCCTTCAAAAATGGTCTTATTTAAACTCTTATTTATACACTTATTTAAAAATAATAAAATAAATAAATTACCATTGTAAACAGTAGGATGCTTATTGGCTATTTTCACTCCCTAATATAATTTATTTCACTCGGTTTGCTTTTTAATTAATATTAAGACATTATGAATGATAATAATTAAAGTTAATTTCATCTACACCCTAAACTAAGCTTAGTGCTTTATTGTCAGCCCCAGTGCTACCAGATATTTTTTTGTAAAACTCAGTGTCTGCGGTGCCGCTGCCCTCAGATGTTAGTCTGGTGCCTGTGAACTTAAAATAAAACTGCACATTGTAATATCTGTACATTAAGTCTATTTATTATTAAATAATAAATAAATAATTTGTCAGTAGTTATTTTGGGGGAAATTTGAATAATTGCATTGCAAGTTGATTTAAGGTGTGCCCCTAAATTTTCAGTCAGGGGCTACAGCGCTCCTAGTAAAAAAAGTTAGTCTGGAGCCCTGTTTAAATATCGCGTTGTCCTAGAAAACTGTAATTCTGCGGTTGTTGGATTCTCATCTGTGGAATGCACCACTTTCAGTATTTTGCCAATTACTCGAGGGGTAAATTGCAATCAAGGATTTTTTTAAATCGAGTACTTGACTATAATCGAGGAATCTTTACAGCCCTATACTGGTAACATAGTTTTATATTATTAGATCACAAAGAAATGCCTATTTTTATACAATTAAATATATTTTCTCAATAACATATCCAAAAAACATATTTGTGTGTGTGTGTGTGTGTAAGCATGCATTATTGAGTTAACATGGAAAGACTGGTTTGATTTAGTGCAGAAAACTGGTGCAAATCATGAAGTTTAAAGTGAAAGTGAGCCAATAAGTGGTCTTCTACTGGCTTCTGCTGGCCATTCTACTTATTAATGAAGTCTTTTCACATGTGCTTTTGGATTCATTCATATTTAGAGTAGACACAAAAAAAATCACTTGTATAACAATAACTATTATAACACAATCATATTTTGTCAGTGTTTATCACTTCATTTGCACTGACACTTCACATAATTGCTAGTAATGTGGTAAATCATGGTAAATCACGCTAGAAACATGGTAAGTCATAGTAAATAATAGTAGAATGTGGTGTATCAAGGTAAATCATGTAAGAATCCTAGTAAATCATTCTAGAACGTGGTATATCATGCTAGAACATGGTAAATCATGGTAAACTATGCTAGAACAGGGTAAATCATGGTAAACCATCATAAATCATGATGAACTATGGTAAATCATTTTAGAATGTGGTATATCATGGTAAATCATGCTAGAACATGATCTTTTCCATCTATGATGTCAGTGGTTACATGCTTGCTAAATAAAACTTAATAACTTTTTATGCTTTTGTGCTTTAAGGCCTTAAAGGCCTTAATTGCTTGAACCCCGATAAATGCTGCTTGCAGCTTTAATTATTATTATTTAGGGGTTCAAGCACGAAGTGCTGAACACCTATTGTAATTGTACTGATTTTTATTATTATTATTATTATTATTCTTCTCCGCTAAAACGCATCGTGCAGCCCAAACCGTAAGTGCTGGAGACTTGAAACTTTGTCAGATGGTAGTACAAAAATCGAGGAAAGGTTCAGAGAGTATGACCCCGATTGGCCCATAGGTGGCGCTATAGCGACCAAACGCGCGAAACTGGTCATAACTCCTAGACCGTATGTCCTAGACTCAAGTGTCTTATATCAATGGAATCCAGACCTCATGGCGAACAAAACGTATATCTCCGATTTCATTTCCGGTATGCAAATTTTTCCGCCATTTTGAATTTTGTCAAAAACCTACTTTTGCAAACTAGTCCTAGGTTTTTCGCCCGATCGGAACCAAACCAGTGCAGAAATGTTCTCTGGAGTCTGAAGATCAATAATTATCGAAAAAACGTCGATATTTCGATTCAAAGTCGCTAGGGGGCTCAAAATGAACGTTGTGGGAGGAGCCTATTTTACTAAAATGGCTATAACTCAAAAAGTAAATGAGATAGCTTCACCAAACTTGGTACACATATGTAGGAGTTCAATCTGGGGTCACAGTAAAAAAATCACAACGATTAAACACTAGGTGGCGCTATAACATGAAAGAAACATGAAAAGGGCTATAACCACCTGACTGTTAGTCTGATTGACTTGAAAATTGGTATGCAGTGTCTTGGTCCAAGGTGCCATGTATGTCTATGAGGACATTGGCGTATCTCAAAAAACATGGCCGCCATTGGCCAATGAAGTCGAGCACCTATTAGACAAGGTTAACGGAGGCCGATTGGAACGAAACTCGGTGGGCATGTTCGACTCATGGCCCTAGAGGTCTGTAAAATTTTTGAAAGAAATCGGCCACTAGTTGGCGCTAACGAGTTTTATGGCTCTGTAATCACGTGGTGTTACACTTATAGTCACATTATGCATATCATTTGATAGATCTACTCATGCTGAACAACTTTGCCTCAAGAACCATTGCTGTCAATCAAACCGTTCATTAAATATTCGTGAACATGTTAAAAACCTACTTTTGCGAACTAGTCCTAGGTTTTTCGCCCGATCGGAACCAGACCAGTCTAGGGCAATTCTCTGGACTCTCTAGATCAATAATTATCGAAAAAAAGAAGAAAATTTTGCTTTTGTTTGGCTATAACATGATCATTTAGAAAATGGGCGTGTCAAAATACACTCAAACGTTTATAAATCATAAATAAAAACTCAGAACTTTACAAAAATTGATGAGCACATGTGACATAACATGCTAAAGAAGCATGGGAATTTTTATGGAGATTGGACCATAGGTGGCGCTATAACTGTTAAAAAGCTTTAAAACAATATATATTCTATGGTAAATTGCCTGTATTGGCTGTAAATGGTGTTTTCCATTTATGATCTTATAATTTTCAAATCATAATATTCAAATCTAGTGCAGTACAATTCTCTGGACTCTCTAGATCAATAATTATCAGAAAAAGTATAACTTCTTCATTTGGATGGCTATAATAGGGTCACTTTAATATGTAGCCTTGACCAAGTGTCCCCAAAAGCCTATATCTTTTAAATATCTTTCAGATCTAGTCAGAACATGTTACTCTTAACAAGCATGAAAAATTTCAGACAGATCGGACAAAATTTGCCTCTATAACAGTTAAAAAGGTAAAAATGATATAACATGGCATATTAAGCCAATAAGTGGTATTGTACTGCCCCCTGCTGTCATTTCATCATACTACTCCCTAATATTGTTATATAATTCATATTTATACTTTATAAAATCATTATTTTAACATTTACAATCACATTTTGTCAAAATGCATCTATTGGAGTGTTACTATTGACAATTGTTTTACATTTAGAAAACGAAAGTAAAACCTTGTCCGCCATTTAGGCCACGCCCCCCCAGTACAAATTCACTCATAACTCGAAAACGGAAAGTGGCCGCGCGCTCAAATTTTGATGGTAAGGACCTCTCCGGGCTCTTGATCGAAACGTAGCGTCGCGGGCCTCGGGAGCGCGCCCCCCCCACGGAAAGCTAGTCCGCGGGACCCCCGACTTTGAACGGCCGTAACTCCCGAACCAGATCACCCCGAACCTTGTGTGAGGGCTCATTGGAAAGGGCCCATCCTTGGCTAGCTTCGATTCAAATGTGGTGTAATTTGCCCTCGGCATTCCAGAGAAAACTGCTCCAAAAGACATGCCTTTGAATGGTCATAGCTCCCGGCCCCAATCGCCCAAAAACACTGTGATGGTCTCATTCAACAGGGCTCCTCAAGCACTATCTATGCTCTGAGGTTTAGAATTTTTCGCCATCTGGTTCCCGAGATATAAGTGAAAAAACTAATTCCCATTCATTCACTTCAATTGTAAGATGGAGGCTGTAATTCCACTGTTGTCAACTAGAGGGAGCAGCAGTATTAGACATAGTATTAATCTTTTTATCAGCTTTCAGCTTTGGCCAACAAGCAAATGCTTAAAGCTATTTATTATTATTATTACTGATAATACAGATCACAAAGAAATATGTGAAAATGGTTAGACCATTAAAAGATATTTTCACAATAACATCCCAAAAACATTGAAAACATATTTGTCTTTGTGTGTGTGTGTCTGTGTGTGTCTGTGTGTGTAAGCATGCTTAATGGAAAGAACATGGTAAAACTGCTTTGTTTTACTGGTGGATAAAAAAGTCTTTCAAATGAAAGTGAGTCAATTAGTGGTCTTCTACTGCCCTCTGCAGGACATTCTACTTATAAAAATATTTTTACCTGTGCTTTTGCATACATTTTTAGACTATATAAAATTGCTTGCATGAAAATCACCTATTATAACACAATCATGTTTTGTCAGTTTATCACTTCATTTGTACTGAGCTCTCAGTTTGAACAATTCTGCTTCTCAGTGATTAATTTGAAATCTGAAAATGGTGTTATACGGAGGAGATTTGCAATTATCATTTTGTTACCTATCTTTAATTTAAAATATCTACATCTACAACCAAATGTGTTTGCATGTGTGTGTTGAAGCATGGTTACTGTATTAAGTATTATTGTTTAAGTATTATTGTTTTCATTTACATTTTAACCACCAGAAGACCACTCATTGCTTCATTCTGCTTACTAAAATATTATTTTCCAGTTAGTTTCCATTTGAAATATTGTTTAAACTTTATAAAATCATTAAAATAACATTTCAAATCATATTTTGTCTGTTTATAAATCCCACAGACTCACATTGGCTGCAATACTAATGTTTTTGAAAGACACAGACCTGAGAGTCTAATCTTTGTGTATTGTGCATATAGTATTGATATTATTACTATTGCAAATCATGTTATTGTAACTCATATCTTAACAGAATATTATTTGTAATTTTAATTCTTTATTTCTTAATTGTTTTTTTCTGATTACTACAGATATTATCAACAAAGATATCAACTACACCTTCACTTTTAATATTGATAAGCTGCACACACAGCGCAATCACACACCCACTAATGCATTCAAATAAATGTAATCTTACTGTGCTACTTTATTTGTACATGATTAGAATGAACAGACATCTAAGAATATTTTTCTTCTTTTGTTAAAGCCATTTCAGACTACAAGTAAGCATTATATTACTAATCAACTATTTTAAAGGTGCCATACAATTGAAAACTGTATTTATCTTGGCATAGTTGAATGGTAAGAGTTCTGGACAAGGAACTGACATACCGTGAGCCTCAAACACCATTGTTTCCTCCTTCATGTGTAAATCTCCTGTTTGCAAAAGACCGCTGAAAAATGAGTGAATTACAGCATAACACCGACTGTGACGTTGGAGTCGGGATCATTCATATTTATACCCCCCCAATTTGCATATACCAGCCCATGTTCTAGGCCAGGCAGTGTTAACGTGGACCTGCACAGCCGAATCATCAGAAGTTCTGCAGGTATTGTGAAGAAGCAAGCAAGGACAATAGTGAAAATGTCAGATCATGGATATAAATGTTATGTTCGAGGCTGTGCTGCGGATTTCAGAACTTTTCATTCCCTTCCCACAAAAGAGAACTGCCAAAAGGCATGGTTGATTTTTACAACAGGATACCTTACCATTTTAATTCAAAGCTGTTAGTTTGCTCTGCCCATTTCACCACTGACAGTTTTTCTAACCTGGGACAATATCAAGCAGGTTTCGCTCATCGTTTGATACTGAAGAAGGGGGCAGTTCCAACTAATGTTATATTTCCATTACAACCCCTACCGCAAGCAGAAAGTAACGTTAGTGATTTTATCCACTACTTGACTGTTGAAGACATTTCTGTTTCAGAGATATCATAGAACAATTTAAAATATATCAATGCATTCTACGGCACCTTTAAAATAATTATTTAAAATGGAGATCAGGCCAAACATCACTAAAACATGAAAAGGGCTATAACCACCTGACCATTAGTTCGATTGACTTTAAAATTGGCATGCAATGTTTTGGTCCAAGGTGCCATGTATGTCTATGCCGCCATAGGCCAATAAAGTTTGTGCACCTCTTAGACAAGGTTAACGAAGGTCGATCGGAACGAAACTCGGTGGGCATGTTCGACTCGTGGCCCTAGAGGTCTGTAAGAATTTTGAAAGAAATCGGCCACTAGTTGACGCTAACAGGTTTTACGGCTTTGTAATCACGTGATGCATGTCATTTGATAGATCTCCTCATACTGAACAACTTTGCCTCAAAAACTACTGCTGTCAATTAATTTGTTCATTAAATACTTGCGATTATGTTAAAAACCTACTTTTGCGAACTAGTCCTATGTTTTTCACCCGATCGGAAATATATCAGTGCAGTACAATTCTCTGGACTCTCTAGATCAATAATTATATAAAAAACTTAAACTTTACCCATTGGGTAGCCATAATAGGATCATTTAGAAAATGTGTATGGCAAAAAACACTCAAAAGCCTGTAAATCCTAAACGAAAACTCAGACAACTCACTAAACTGCCTTATGTGCTTAAAGACCCTAAATGCTTGAACCCCGCTAAATGCTGCTTGCAGCTTTAATATTATTATTATTATTCTGCCGTAAAACGCATCGTGCAGCCCAAACCGTAAGAGCTGGAACTTTGAAACTTTGCCAGATGGTAGTACAAAAATCGAGGAAAGGTTCAGAGATTATGACCCCGATTGGCCCATAGGTGGCGCTATAACAACCAAAAGCGCGAAACTGCTCATAACTCCTAGACCGTATGTCGTAGACTCAAGTGTCTTATATCATTGGAAAGCTGGACGCCTGACGAACAAAACGTATATCTCCGATTTCATTTCCGCCATGATAGATTTTCCGCCATTTTGAATTTTGTCAAAAACCTACTTTTGCGAACTAGTCCCTGGTTTTTTACCCGATTGGTACCAAACCAGTGCAGAAATGTTCTCTGGAGACTGAATATCAATAATTATCGAAAAAAAGTTGAAATTTCGATTCACGGTCGCTAAGGGGCGCCAAAACGTACGTTGTGGGAGGGGCCTATTTTATTAAAATGGCTATAACTCCCGAAGTAAATGAGGTATCTTCACCAAACTTGGTACACATGTGTATGAGTTCAATCTGGGGTCACAGTAAAAAAATCGCGACGATTGGCCTCATGGTGGCGCTATAACATGAAAAAAACATAAATCAGGCTATAACCACCTGACCGTTAGTCCGATTGACTTGAAAATTGGTATGCAGTGTCTTGGTCCAAGGTGCCATGTATGTGTATGAGGACATTGGCGTATCTCAAAAAACATGGCCGCCATCGGCCAATGAAGTTTGAGCACCTATTAGACAAGGTTAACGGAGGCCGATCGAAACGAAACTCAATGGGCATGTTCGGCTCATGGCCCTAGAGGTCTGTAAGAATTTTAAAAGAAATCGGCCACTAGTTGGCGCTAACGAGTTTTACGGCTCTGTAATCACGTGGTGTTACAAATATCCACACAATATGCATATCATTTGATAGATCTCCTCATCCTGAACAACTTTGCCTCAAGAACCATTGCTGTCAATCAAACTGTTCATTAATTATTCATGAATATGTTAAAAACCTACTTTTGCGAACTAGTCCTAGGTTTTTTGCCCGATCGCAACCAGACCAGTCTAGGACAATTCTCTGGACTCTCTAGATCAATAATTATCAAAAAAAAGTTGAACTTTTGCATTTGGATGGCTGTAATAGGGTCATTTATAAAATGGGCGTGGCAAAATACACTAAAAACCCTATAAATCCTAAATGAAAACTCATAACTTCACAAAAGTTGGTGTGCATATGTGACATAATATCATTAACAAGCATGCAACATTTTATGGAGATCGGACCAAAGGTGGCGCTATAACAGTTAAAAGGCTTTTAAACCATATATTTCCTATGGCAAACTGCCTGTATTGGCTGTAAATGGTCTTTTCCATGTCTGATCATATAATTTTCATATCATAATGTTAAAAACTATCGCATAACCATTCTCTGGACTCACTAGAACAATAGTTGTCAGAAAAAGTTGAACTTCTTCATTTGGATAGCTATAATAGGTTCACTTCAAAATGTGGCCTTTACCAAGTGTCCCCGAAAGCCTATATCTCTTTAATCAATGCTCAGACCTTCTTAAAAACAAGTCAGAACGTGTGAAATATCACCCTGAACAAGGATGAAAAATTTCAGACAGATCGGACAAAATTTGCCTCTGTAACAGTTAAAAAGGTGAAAATGATATGAATTAATGGCATATTAAGCCAATAAGTGGTATTTTACTGCCCCCTGCTGTTTAAAATAGTCATTTTGTCATATTGTTCTATAATTTATATTTAGACTTTATAAAATCCCTATTTTAACATTTACAATTACATTTACTCAAAATCCATCTGTTAAAGTATTAGTATTGACAGTTTGATCACATCATATATTTCAAATATCTGTATCTACAACATAATGTGTGTGTGTAGTCTTAGGTTTCTAAATAAATTCTGAATAATCTGATTAATAGCTTACAAAGACTTTGTGAAATGTTTATAGACCATTGAAATATATTTTCATAATGACATATCCCAATAGCATTGAAAAAACAACAACATTTGTCTTTGTGTGTGTGTGTGTGTGTGTGTGTGTGTGTGTGTGTGTGTGTGTGTGTGTAAACATGCATTATGGAGTTAAAATGGAAAAACTGGTTTGCTTTAGTACAGAAAAATGGTGAAAATCATGAAGTTTAAAGTGAAAGTGAGCCAATAAGTGGTCTTCTAGTGCCCTCTGCTGGCCATTCTACTTATTAATTAAATATTTCCACATGTGCTTGCATTTATACTTGAATACACACTAAAAAATCACTTATATAGCAATAACTATTATAACACAATCATATTTTGTCAGTGTTAATCACTTTATTTGCACTGACACTTCAAATAATTGCTAGTAATGTGATAAATCAGGCTAGAAACATGGTAAATCAAAGTAAATAATACTAGATTGTCGTTTATCTCCTGGTAAATAATACTAGAACGTGGTATATCATGGTAAATCATGGTTAACTATGCTGTGTGTGTGTGTGTGTGTGTGTGTGTGTGTGTGTGTGTGTGTGTGTAAGCATGCATTGAGTTAACATGGAAAAACTGGTTTGCTTTAGTGCAGAAAACTGGTTTAAAGTGAAAGTGAGCCAATAAGTGGTCTTCTAGTGCCCTCTGCTGGCCATTCTACTTAATAATGAAATATTTTACATGTGCTTTTGCATTCATACTTGGACACACACTAAAAATCACGTATATAACTAACTATTATAACACAATAATATTTTGTCAGTGTTCATCACCTCATTTGCACTGACACTTCACATAATTGCTAGTAATGTGGTTAATCATGCTAGAAACATTGTAAATCATAGTAAATAATACTGAAATGAGGTGTATCAAGGTAAATCATGCTAGAATCCTAATAAATCATTCTGGAACATGGTATATGATAGTAAATCATGCTAGAATCATATTAAATAATTCTTGAATGTGGCAAATCGTTGTGGGAGGAGCCTATTTTACTCAAATGGCTATAACTCAAGAAGTAAATGAGATATCTTCACCAAAATCAGTACACATGTGTATGGGTTCAATTTGAGGTCACAATAAACAATTTTATGGAGATCGGACCATAGGTGGCGCTATAACTGTTAAAAAGCTTTAAAACCATATATATCCCATGGCAATTTGCCTGTATTGGCTGTAAATGGTCTTTTCCATCTATTATGTCAGTGGTTACATGCTTGCTAAATAAATCTTAATGACTTTTGATGCTTTTGTGCTTAAATGCCTTAAAGGCCTTAACTGCTTGAACCCCGATAAATGCTGCTTGCAGCTTTAATTAGGGGTTCAAGCACGAAGTGCTGAAACCCTATTGTAATTGTACTGATTTTTATTATTAGGGGTTCAAGCACGAAGTGCTGAAACCCTATTGTAATTGTACTGATTTTTATTATTATTATTATTATTATTATTATTTTCCCCTTAAACGCATCGTGCAGACCAAACCGTAAGAGCTGGAACCTTGAAACTTGGCCAAATGGTAGTCCTCAATTTGGGGAGAACCTATAAAAGTATGACCCCGATTGGCCCATAGGTGGCGCTATAGCAACCAAAAGCGCAAAACTGCTCATAACTACTAGACCGTATGTCGTAGACTCAAGTGTCTTATATCATTGGAAAGCTGGACGCCTGACGAACAAAACGTATATCTCCGATTTCATTTCCGCCATGATAGATTTTCCGCCATTTTGAATTTTGTCAAAAACCTACTTTTGCGAACTAGTCCTAGGTTTTTCGCCCGATCGGAACCAATCCAGTGCAGAAATGTTCTCTTGAGTCTGAATATCAAAAACTATCGAAAAAAAGTTGAAATTTCGATTCACGGACGCTAAGGGGCGCCAAAACGTACGTCGTGGGCAGGGCCTATTTTACTAAAATGGCTATAACTCCAGAAGTAAATGAGGTATCTTCACCAAACTTGGTACACATGTGTAAGAGGTCAATCTGAGGTCACAGTAAAAAAACCGCGGCGATTGGCCACATGGTGGCGCTATAACATGAAAAAAACATAAAACAGGCTATAACCACCTGACCGTTAGTCCGATTGACTTGAAAATTGGTATGCAGTGTCTTGGTCCAAGGTGCCATGTATGTGTATGAGGACATTGGCGTATCTCAAAAAACATGGCCGCCATCGGCCAATGAAATTTGAGCACCTATTAGACAAGGTTAACGGAGGCCGATCGGAACGAAACTCGATGGGCATGTTCGACTCAAGGCCCTAGAGGTCTGTAAGAATTTTGAAAGAAATCGGCCACTAGTTGGCGCTAACGAGTTTTATGGCTCTGTAATCACGTGGTGTTACAAATATCCACACAATATGCATATCATTTGATAGATCTCCTCATCCTGAACAACTTTGCCTCAAGAACCATTGCTGTCAATCAAACCGTTCATTAAATATTCGCAAACATGTTAAAAACCTACTTTTGCGAACTAGTCCTAGGTTTTTCGCCCGATCGGAACCAGACCAGTCTAGGACAATTCTCTGGACTCTCTAGATCAAAAACTATCAAAAAAAAGTTGAACTTTTGCATTTGGATGGCTCTAATAGGGTCATTTATAAAATGGGCGTGTCAAAATACATTAAAAAGCCTATAAATCCTAAATAAAAACTCAGAACTTCACAAAAAGTGGTCAGCATATGTGACATAACATCATTAACAAGCATGAACAATTCTATGGAGATCGGACGATAGGTGGCGCTATAACTGTTAAAAAGCTTTAAAATCATATATTTCCTATGGTAAACTGCCTGTATTGGCTGTAAATGGTCTTTTCCATCTCTGATCATATAATTTTCATATCATAATGTTCAAAACTAGTGCAATACAATTCTCTGGACTCACTAGATCAATAATTGTCAGAAAAAGTTGAACTACTTCATTTGGATAGCTATAATAGGTTCACTTCAAAATCTGGCCTTTACCAAGTGTCCCCGAAAGCCTATATCTCTTTAATCAATGCTCAGACCTTCTTAAAAACAAGTCAGAACGTGTGAAATATCACCCTGAACAAGCATGAAAATTTTCAGACAGATCGGACAAAATTTGCCTCTATAACAGTTAAAAAGGTGAAAATGATATGAATTAATGGCATGTTAAGCCAATAAGTGGTATTTTACTGCCCCCCGCTGTTTAAAATAGTCATTTTCTCATATTGGTATTGGTATCAGCCATGGTAAATCATGATAAATGATGGTGTGTGTGTGTGTGTGTGTGTGTGTGTGTGTGTGTGTGTGTGTGTGTGTGTGTGGTACAAATATAACAAAGGTTTTATTTTCCAACATGAAAACAAACATAACAGAGTGCTAGTGCACAAACAATAACCGACAATGATAATGGATGAGAGGGGAACTTAAATACACAGATCAAGACAAGGACAACAGGTGACGGTTATGATGATGAGGAGCAGGTGATGATGAGGAGGGTGATGAGGAGCAGGTGCAGGTGATGACGACAGATAGTGAATGTGATGAAGACAGAAGGTGAATGTGATGAAGGTGAATGTGACACCAATATCACTAAAACATTTGTGTGTGTGTGTGTGTGTGTGTGTGTGTGTGTGTGTGTGTGTGTGTAGCATTATTGTGTGTAGCATATGTAGCAAGTATGCATTATTGAGTTAACATGGAAACACTGGTTTGCTTTAGTGCAGAAAACTGGTCAAAATCATGAGGTTTAAAGTGAAAGTGAGCCAATAAGTGGTCTTCTACTGCCCTCTGCTGGCCATTCTACTTATTAATTAAATTTTTCCACATGTGCTTGCATTTATACTTGAATACACACTAAAAATCACTTATATAGCAATAACTATTATAACACAATCATATTTTGTCAGTGTTAATCACTTTATTTGCACTGACACTTCAAATAATTGCTAGTAATGTGGTAAATCATGGTAAATCATGGTTAACTATGCTGTGTGTGTGTGTCTGTGTGTGTGTGTGTGTGTGTGTGTGTGTGTGTGTGTGTGTGTGTGTGTGTGTGTGTGTGTAAGCATGCATTGAGTTAACATGGATAAACTGGTTTGCTTTAGTGCAGAAAACTGGTTTAAAGTGAAAGTGAGCCAATAAGTGGTCTTCTACTGCCCTCTGCTGGCCATTCTACTTATTAATGAAATATTTCAACATGTGCTTGCATTCATACTTGAATACACACTAAAAAAATCACTTATATAGCAATAACTTTTATAACACAATCATATTTTGTCAGTGTTAATCACTTTATTTGCACTGACACTTCAAATAATTGCTAGTAATGTGATAAATCAGGCTAGAAACATGGTAAATCAAAGTAAATAATACTAGATTGTCGTTTATCTCCTGGTAAATAATACTAGAACGTGGTATATCATGGTAAATCATGGTTAACTAAACTGTGTGTGTATGTGTGTGTGTGTGTGTGTGTGTGTGTGTGTGTGTGTGTGTGTGTGTGTGTGTGTGTGTGTGTGTGTAAGCATGCATTGAGTTAACATGGAAAAACTGGTTTGCTTTAGTGCAGAAAACTGGTTTAAAGTGAAAGTGAGCCAATAAGTGGTCTTCTAGTGCCCTCTGCCGGCCATTCTACTCAATAATGAAATATTTTAAGTCAAGTCAAGTCAAGTCAAGTATATTTGTATAGCGCTTTTCACAATACAGATTGTATCAAAGCAGCTTTACAGTATTAAATTAAAATAATACAACAAGGTTTGTTTCTAGTGGAATTTATTGATAAAATCAAATTAGATATCCCCAGAATATCCCCAACTGAGCAAGCCAAAGGCAACAGTGGCAAGGAACCGAAAAACTCCATCAAGTGACCTAATAGTGTCCTAAAACTCCATCAGGTGACCCAATGGAGAAAAAAAAAACCTTGGGAGAACCCAGGCTCAGTCGGGGGCCAGTTCTCCTCTGGCGTTTATTAACTAGAGGCCGGATTGTAATTTGAACTGTAAGATTAAAAATATTATATGAATGCCTGGCTGAAGAGATGCGACTTTAATCTAGTTTTAAACTGGGAGAGCGAGTCTGAGCAACGAACAGTATCAGGAAGGCTATTCCAGAGTTTTGGAGCTTTTACATGTGCTTTTGCATTCATACTTGGACACACACTAAAAATCACGTATATAACTAACTATTATAACACAATAATATTTTGTCAGTGTTCATCACCTCATTTGCACTGACACTTCACATAATTGCTAGTAATGTGGTTAATCATGCTAGAAACATTGTAAATCATAGTAAATAATACTGAAATGAGGTGTATCAAGGTAAATCATGCTAGAATCCTAATAAATCATTCTGGAACATGGTATATGATAGTAAATCATGCTAGAATCATATTAAATAATTCTAGAATGTGGCAAATCGTTGTGGGAGGAGCCTATTTTACTCAAATGGCTATAACTCAAGAAGTAAATGAGATATCTTCACCAAACTCAGTACACATGTGTATGGGTTCAATTTGAGGTCACAGTAAACAATTTTATGGAGATCGGACCATAGGTGGCGCTATAACTGTTAAAAAGCTTTAAAACCATATATATCCCATGGCAAATTGCCTGTATTGGCTGTAAATGGTCTTTTCCATCTATTATGTCAGTGGTTACATGCTTGCTAAATAAATCTTAATAACTTTTGATGCTTTTGTGCTTAAATGCCTTAAAGGCCTTAACTGCTTGAACCCCGATAAATGCTGCTTGCAGCTTTAATTATTATTATTTTTCTTCTGCCGTAAAACGCATCGTGCAGCCCAAACCGTAAGTGCTAGAGACTTGAAACTTTGCCAGATGGTAGTACAAAAATCGAGGAGAGGTTATCAAAATATGACCCCGATTGGCCCATAGGTGGCGCTACAGTACAAAAAACAAAAAAAAATCATATTTTTGCTTAAATCTCATTAACCGTTTGTCACAGACTCAAGTGTCTTATATCATTGGAATCCTTGGGTCAAGCCGAACAAAAAAGGCCTCAAGGATTTCATTTCCGGTATGCAAATTTTCCGCCATTTTGAATTATGTCCAAAACCTACTTTTGCGAACTAGTCCCTGGTTTTGTGTCCGATTGGAACCAAACCAGTGCAGAAATGTTCTCTGGAGTCAGAATATCAATAATTATCGAAAAAAAGTTGAAATTTCGATTGACGGTCGCTAAGGGGCGCCAAAATGTTTAAAGAAGGCGGAGCCTATTTTACTAAAATGGCTATAACTCCAGAAGTAAATGAGGTATCTTCACCAAACTCGGTACACCTGTGTAAGAGGTCAATCTGAGGTCATAGTAAAAAGATTGCGGCGATTGGCCACATGGTGGCGCTATAACATTAAAAAAACATAAATCAGGCTGTAACCACCTGACCGTTAGTCCGATTGACTTGAAAATTGGTATGCAGTGTCTTGGTCCAAGCTGTCATGTATATCTATGAGGACATTGGTGTATCTCAAAGAACATGGCCGCCATCGGCCAATGAAGTTTGAGCACCTATTAGACAAGGTTAATGGAGGCCGATCGGAACAAAACTCAGTGGGCATGTTCGACTCATGGCCCTAGAGGTCTGTAAGAATTTTGAAAGAAATCGGCCACTAGTTGGCGCTAACGAGTTTTATGGCTCTGTAATCACGTGGTGTTACACTTATCATCACAAAATGCATATCATTTGATAGACCTGCTCATGCTGAACAACTTTGCCTCTAGAACCATTGCTGTCAATCAAACAGTTTATTAATTATTCACGAATATGTTAAAAACCTACTTTTGCGAACTAGTCCCTGGTTTTTCACCCGATCGGAACCAGACCAGTCTAGGACAATTCTCTGGACTCTCTAGATCAATAATTATCAAAAAAAAGTAAAAATTTTGCTTTTGGTTGGCTATAAGAGGATCATTTATAAAATAGGCGTGTCCAAATACACTCAAACGTCTATAAAGCCTAAATAAAAACTCAGAACTTCACAAAAATTGATGGGCATATGTGAAATAACATGCTAAAGAAGCATGGAAATTTTTATGGAGATCGGACCATAGGTGGCGCTATAACTGTTAAAAAGCTTTGAAAACCATATATTT
Source organism: Abramis brama (assembly GCF_963993115.1). Classification (NCBI taxonomy): domain Eukaryota; kingdom Metazoa; phylum Chordata; class Actinopteri; order Cypriniformes; family Leuciscidae; genus Abramis; species Abramis brama. The sequence goes on from NC_139971.1 coordinate 21,894,435, forward strand.
CCTATGGTAAATTTCCTGTATTGGCTGTAAATGGACTTTTCCATCTATTTTTTCAGTGGTTAAAAGCTTTCTAAATAAATCTTAATGTCTTAAATGCTTATGTGCTTAAAGGCCTTAAATGCTTGAACCCCGATAAATGCTGCTTGCAGCTTTAATTATTATTATTATTATTATTATTATTTTCCCCTAAAACGCATCGTGCAGACCAAACCGTAAGAGCTGGAACCTTGAAACTTGGCCAAATGGTAGTCCTCAATTTGGGGAGAACCTATCAAAGTATGACCCCGATTGGCCCATAGGTGGCGCTATAGCAACCAAAAGCGCGAAACTGCTCATAACTAGTAGACCGTATGACGTAGACTCAAGTGTCTTATATCATTGGAAAGCTGGACGCCTGACGAACAAAACGTATATCTTCGATTTCATTTCCGCCATGATAGATTTTCCGCCATTTTGAATTTTGTCAAAAACATACTTTTGCGAACTAGTCCTAGGTTTTTCGCCCGATCGGAACCAAACCAGTGCAGAAATGTTCTCTAGTGTCTGATTATCAAAAACTATCGAAAAAAAGTTGAAATTTCGACTCACGGACGGTAAGGGGCGCCAAAACGTACGTTGTGGGAGGGGCCTATTTTACTAAAATGGCTATAACTCCAGAAGTAAATGAGGTATCTTCACCAAACTTGGTACACATGTGTAAGAGGTCAATCTGAGGTCACAGTAAAAAAACCGCGGCAATTGGCCACATGGTGGCGCTATAACAAGAAAAAAACATAAAACAGGCTATAACCACCTGACCATTAGTCCGATTGACTTGAAAATTGGCATGCAGTGTCTTGGTCCAAGGTGCCATGTATGTGTATGAGGACATTGGCGTATCTCGAAAAAGATGGCCGCCATCGGCCAATGAAGTTTGAGCACCTATTAGACAAGGTTAACGGAGGCCGATCGGAACGAAACTCGATGGGCATGTTCGACTCAAGGCCATAGAGGTCTGTAACAATTTTGAAAGAAATCGGCCACTAGTTGGCGCTAACGAGTTTTACAGCTCTGTAATCACGTGGTGTTACAAATATCCACACAATATGCATATCATTTGATAGATCTCCTCATCCTGAACAACTTTGCCTCAAGGACCATTGCTGTCAATCAAACCGTTCATTAAATATTTGCAAACATGTTAAAAACCTACTTTTGCGAACTAGTCCTAGGTTTTTCGCACGATTGGAACCAGACCAGTCTAGGACAATTCTCTGGACGCTCTAGATCAAAAACTATCAAAAAAAAGTTGAACTTTTGCATTTGGATGGCTGTAATAGGGTCATTTATAAAATGGGCGTAGCAAAATACACTAAAAAGCCTATAAATCCTAAATGAAAACTCAGAACTTCACAAAAATTGGTGAGCATATGTGACATAACATCATTAACAAGCATGCCAAATTTTATGGAGATCGGACTATAGGTGGCGCTATAACTGTTAAAAAGCTTTAAAACCATATATTTCCTATGGTACATTGCCTGTATTGGCTGTAAATGGTCTTTTCCATCTATTATGTCAGTGGTTACATGCTTGCTAAATAAAACCTGATAACTTTTGATGTTTTTGTGCTTAAAAACCCTTAAAGGCCTTAATAGCTTGAACCCCGATAAATGCTGCTTGCAGCTTTAATTATTATTATTATTTTCCCCTAAAACGCATCGTGCAGCCCAAACCGTAAATGCTGGAGACTTGAAACTCAGCCAAATGGTAGTCCTCAATTTGGGGAGAACCTATCAAAATATGACCCCGATTGGTCAATAGGTGGCGCTATAGCAAGCAAAAGTATGAAATCAGCCATAACTCCTAGACGGTTTGTCATAGAATAAAGTGTCTTATATCACTGTAATCCTTGGCTCAAGACGGTCAAAACGTATATCTCCGATTTCATTTCCGCCTGGGAAAATTTTCCGCCATTTTGAATTTTCTCAAAAACCTACTTTTGCGAACTAGTCCTAGGTTTTTCGTCCGATTGGAACCAAACCAGTGCAGAAATGTTCTCTGGAGTCTGAATATCAATAATTATCGAAAAAAAGTTGAAATTTCGATTCACGGTCGCTAGGGGGCGCCAAAACGTACGTTGTGGGAGGAGCCTATTTTACTAAAACGGCTATAACTCAAGAAATAAATGAGGTATCTTCACCAAACTCGGTACACATGTGTAATAGTTCAATTTGAGGTCACAGTAAAAAAATCGCGACGATTGAACAGTAGGTGGCGCTATAACTTGAAAAAAACATGAAAACGGCTATAACCACCTGACCGTTTGTCCGATTGACTTGAAAATTGGTATGCAGTGTCTTGGTCCAAGGTGCCATGTATGCCTATGAGGACATTGACGTATCTCAAAAAACATGGCCGCCATCAGCCAATGAAGTTTGAGCACCTATTAGACAAGGTTAACGGAGGCTGATCGGAACGAAACTCGATGGGCATGTTCGACTCATGGCCCAAGAGGACTGTAAGAATTTTGAAAGAAATCGGCCACTAGTTGGCGCTAACGAGTTTTTTCGGCTCTGTAATCACGTGGTGTTGCATACATCCACACAACATGCATATCAGTTGATAGATCTCCTCATACTGAACAACTTTGCCTCAAGAACCATTGCTGTCAATCAAACTGTTCATTAATTATTCATGAATATGTTAAAAACCTACTTTTGCGAACTAGTCCTAGGTTTTTTGCCCAATCGGAACCAAACCAGTCTAGGACAATTCTCTGGACTCTCTAGATCAATAATTATCAAAAAAAAGTGGAACTTTTGCATTTGGATGGCTGTAATAGGGTCATTTATAAAATGGGCGTGGCAAAATACACTAAAAAGCCTATAAATCCTAAATGAAAACTCAAAACTTCACAAAAATTGGTGAGCATATGTCACATAACATCATTAACAAGCATGCCAAATTTTATGGACATCGGACCAAAGGTGGCACTATAACTGTTAAAAAGCTTTAAAACCACATATTTCCTATGGTAAATTGCCTGTATTGGCTGTAAATGGACTTTTCAATCTATTATTTCAGTGGTTAAAAGCTTTCTAAATAAATCTTAATGTCTTAAATGCTTATGTGCTTAAAGGCCTTAAATGCTTGAACCCCGATAAATGCTGCTTGCAGCTTTAATTAGGGGTTCAAGCATGAAATGCTGAAACCCTATTGTAATTGTAAGGATTCGTAAAACGCATCGTGCAGGACAAACCGTAAGGCCTAGAGACTTGAAACCTGGCCAGATGGTAGGCCTCAATTTGGGGACAACCTATCAGAGTATGACCCCGATTGACCCATAGGTGGCGCTACAGCAACCAAAAGTTCAAAATCGATCATAACTCTTAGACCGTTTGTCCCAGGGTCAAGTGTCTTATACCGTTGGAATCCTTGGCTCAAGGCGGACAAAATGGCTATCTCCGATTTGGATGTAGGCAGGGAAAAATTTCTGCTATGTCGAATTTTGTCCAAAACCTACTTTTGCGAACTAGTCCCTGGTTTTTCGCCCGATCGGAACCAAACCAGTCCAGGACAATTCTCTGGACTCTCTAAATCAATAATTATCAAAAAAAAGTTGAACTTTGGCATTTGGGTGGCTGTAACAGGGTCATTTAGAAAAGGGGCGTGGCAAAATACACTCAAAAGCCTATAAATCCCAAAGGAAAACTCAGAACTTCACCAAAATTGGGGACAACCTATCAGAGTATGACCCCGATTGGCCCATAGGTGGCGCTACAGCACCAAAAGTTCAAAATCGCTCATAACTCTTAGACCGTTTGTCCCAGGGTCAAGTGTCTTATACCGTTGGAATCCTTGGCTCAAGGCGGACAAAATGGCTATCTCCGATTTGGATGTAGGCAGGGAAAAATTTCTGCTATGTCGAATTTTGTCCAAAACCTACTTTTGCGAACTAGTCCCTGGTTTTTCGCCCGATCGGAACCAAACCAGTCCAGGACAATTCTCTGGACTCTCTAGATCAATAATTATCAAAAAAAAGTTGAACTTTGGCATTTGGGTGGCTGTAACAGGGTCATTTAGAAAAGGGGCGTGGCAAAATACACTCAAAAGCCTATAAATCCCAAAGGAAAACTCAGAACTTCACCAAAATTGACGAGCATATGTGTCCGAGCATGGGGAGGAAACATGCAGAGTTTCATGGAGATCGGACCATAGGTGGCGCTATAACTGGCAAAAAGCCTTCATTCTTATTAGGGGTTCAAGCATGAAATGCTGAAACCCTATTGTAATTGTAAGGATTCGTAAAACGCATCGTGCAGGACAAACCGTAAGGCCTAGAGACTTGAAACCTGGCCAGATGGTAGGCCTCAATTTGGGGACAACCTATCAGAGTATGACCCCGATTGGCCCATAGGTGGCGCTACAGCAACCAAAAGTTCAAAATCGCTCATAACTCTTAGACCGTTTGTCCCAGGGTCAAGCGTCTTATACCGTTGGAATCCTTGGCTCAAGGCGGACAAAATGGCTATCTCCGATTTGGATGTAGGCAGGGAAAAATTTCTGCTATGTCGAATTTTGTCCAAAACCTACTTTTGCGAACTAGTCCCTGGTTTTTCGCCCGATCGGAACCAAACCAGTCCAGGACAATTCTCTGGACTCTCTAGATCAATAATTATCAAAAAAAAGTTGAACTTTGGCATTTGGGTGGCTGTAACAGGGTCATTTAGAAAAGGGGCGTGGCAAAATACACTCAAAAGCCTATAAATCCCAAAGGAAAACTCAGAACTTCACCAAAATTGACGAGCATATGTGTCCGAGCATGGGGAGGAAACATGCAGAGTTTCATGGAGATCGGACCATAGGTGGCGCTATAACTGGCAAAAAGCCTTCATTCTTATTAGGGGTTCAAGCATGAAATGCTGAAACCCTATTGTAATTGTGAGGATTTGTAAAACGCATCGTGCAGGACAAACCGTAAGGCCTAGAGACTTGAAACCTGGCCAGATGGTAGGCCTCAATTTGGGGACAACCTATCAGAGTATGACCCCGATTGGCCCATAGGTGGCGCTACAGCAACCAAAAGTTGAAAATCGCTCATAACTCTTAGACCGTTTGTCCCAGGATCAGGTGTCTTATATCGTTGGAATCCGTGGCTCAAGGCGGACAAAATGGCTATCTCCGATTTGGATGGAGGCAGGGAAAAATTTCTGCTATGTCGAATTTTGTCCAAAACCTACTTTTGCGAACTAGTCCCTGGTTTTTCGCCCGATCGGAACCAAACCAGTCCAGGACAATTCTCTGGACTCTCTAAATCAATAATTATCAAAAAAAAGTTGAACTTTGGCATTTGGGTGGCTGTAACAGGGTCATTTAGAAAAGGGGCGTGGCAAAATACACTCAAAAGCCTATAAATCCCAAAGGAAAACTCAGAACTTCACCAAAATTGATGAGCATATGTGTCAGAACACGGTGAGGAAGCATGCAGAGTTTCATGGAGATCGGACCATAGGTGGCGCTATAACTGGCAAAAAGCCTTCATTCTTATTAGGGGTTCAAGCATGAAATGCTGAAACCCTATTGTAATTGTAAGGATTCGTAAAACGCATCGTGCAGGACAAACCGTAAGGCCTAGAGACTTGAAACCTGGCCAGATGGTAGGCCTCAATTTGGGGACAACCTATCAGAGTATGACCCCGATTGGCCCATAGGTGGCGCTACAGCAACCAAAAGTTCAAAATCGCTCATAACTCTTAGACCGTTTGTCCCAGGATCAGGTGTCTTATATCGTTGGAATCCTTGGCTCAAGGCGGACAAAATGGCTATCTCCGATTTGCTTGCCCTTCAGGCGCCAATTTCGAGTAAATTGCATTTTTTGGAAAAACCTATTTTTGCGAACTTCTCCTATGTTTTTGGCCCGATCGGAACCAAACCACTGCAAGAATATTCTCTGGAGTCTGACAATCAATAATCATCCAAACAATTCTAAATTTCAATTAACGGTCGATAAGGGGAACCAAAATATTTGATGGCACCAGGGCCACTTTTACTAAAACGGTTATAAATTGTGAACGGGAAGGAATTTTTTTGCTAAACTTGGGGTACATCTTCCTGAGCTCAACCTGAGATCACTTGAAAAAAATCGCAACAATTGGCCACTTGGTGGCACTACAAAACAGTTATAACTTGTGAACGGAAAGAGATTTTCGCAAAACTTGGGACACATGTTCATGAGCTCATTCTGAGGTCATGTGAAAAAAAAATCATGACAATTGGCCACTTGGTGGCACTATAAAATGGGTATAACTTGTGAGCGGAAAGAGATATTTTTGCTAAACTTGGGACACATGTTCATAAGCTCAATCTGAGTTGACATGAAAAAAATCGTGACAATTGGCCACTTGGTGGCGCTATAACAGTGGAAAAAAATCATGAAAATAGCTATAAGCGCACCCAAATGTTAGTCTACTGAAAATTGGCACGCAGTGTCTTTGTCCAGGGTGCCATGATAGTCTATGAGAACATTAGTGTATCTCAAAAAACTCAGTATATGTCATTGGCACAATGCCTTGAAGGAGCCTTAGAAGTTTCAAGCCAGTGTTTTTTCACAGGAGTGACCTCCTAAGACTCCTGAATCATTGCCGAGTCCAACAATACCAAACATGCCAGGTTTTGCCTTATGGTTTTTGTAAGTGTCATTTAGAGCTTTAAAAAATTGTGTTTATCTTCAAAGCCGTTAGTCCGATCGAGACAACAATAAAAAAACAAAGGAAATTTGAAAACATAGGTAAATAGCTAAACAATAACGCCAAAATGTTAAAATTATGATAGGAACTGACAAAAAAATGAATTAAATCCAATCAATTTCACCCATGGATCATTTTGATGCTCTCACATGTTTGAAACAAACAATGATGGATTGTCATGAAATTTGTTTTGAATTGGGACTGGCGAATCCCCGTCCATACTGTCAATGACCATTCGCAAAGACCCGCCCACTTTAGTTACTGTTGCTATGTCTGACAAGCGACGCCACTCTCACACCACACCAAGTTCTCACGCAGTGAAAAATACATTGCGGATCAGAGAGGAGACTGCGCGCTGACAGACAAGTACTTTTGATATGAAACAAATGGCACTTTTCCACTACACAGTACCAGCTCGGCTCGGCTCGGCTTTGTTTGGTTTTCCACTGTGTAAAAGTTGTACCTGTACCTGCTTCCAGGTACTTTTTTTCGTACCACTTCCGGCGAGGTTTTAAGCGAGCTGGGGCAAGCTGAGGCGATACTAAAATGTAACGTGAAAACACGGCAGACTGCTGATTGGTCAGAGAGAATCGTCACTATTCACTGCGTCATCATTGCACGCGCCAGACGGAGTATCCTGAATAAAAAACAGCAAAAACAAAAACATCCAAAAACAGCATACACTCGATTTCCTCCATTGTCCAATGTGTGTGGCAGCGGATGTATATCGCGTAGAAGATTAAGTCACGGCAGTTTCCTGCGGCGTCGCTATGACGACCAGGTACTATTGTGGAGGTACTATCTGCAATGGAAAACGGAGCGAAAAGCGAGCCGGGCTGAGTCGAGTCGAGTTGAGCTGGTACTGGTAATGGAAAAGCACCAAAAGTCTCACCTTTCAAATGTAGTCATTTTTTAGAGACATTTAAACAATAAATACCGTTTTGTGACTGTTTAATGTGTCTGACAGATCGCTGTAGACTCAAGGCTCAGTTAAAGCTGCTCGTGAACCGATCATCTCTTCCTTCTAGTTAATTTATAGCATTAAAATAAACATGAATGAACATAAAAGGAATGTTGTTTTAAAGTGCTAAGACGTCAGTACACTTTGTTTTTCAAATTTAAATCCTCCAAAGTTAATCTACTAACTCTCCTGACTGCTTTGTGGGACAAAATGGCGGATTATGATTAGTCAGATCGCCTGTCAATCAAACTCCCTGCGAAGGGTCAATTGAGAATGCCCGTGCGCACAATCCTGATCTAATCGACAACTTTGCAGTTGCACATAGGAAAGCCCGGAAAATCCCACTATAATGTATGAGAGCATCTTTTTTATGTATTTGGACCTAGGCCTAACAATGTGTTATGGTGCGCTGTCACCAGTGTTTTTTTATTGTTTTTTTTTTTGGTGAGCGTAGGCTCCTCCTGATTTTGTTAGTCATCTCATCTCTTATATGCTGTGTATGATCATATCCTGCCCTATTCATGGTAGCCAACTCGCGGACATTGCGTCATCAATGTCATCAATTGCGTCATCAAGGGGCCCGCCTTGATAATCCTACTTAAGGGCCCGGTGTTGGCTCGTTACGCCACTGAATATAATTGTCTAAACTCCTAATCAAAATTACATATTTACAACAAATTTGACACATATATATAGGCACACTTTGAGTACTACTAATAAAAGTGGTGGAGATCAGGCAAGACTGTAAGAAGACTCAGGCAAAAAGGTGCTATAACTGTAAAAACGCTTTAAAACCATATATTTCCTATGGCAAACTGCATGTATTGGCTGTAAATTGACTTTTTCATCTATGATGGCAGTTGTTAAATGCTTGCTAAATAAAACGTAATGTCTTTTGATGCTTGTGTGCTTAAAGGCCTTAACTGCTTGAACCCCGATAAATGCTGCTTGCAGCTTTAATTATTATTATTATTATTATTATTCCGCCGTAAAACGCATCGTGCAGCCCAAACCGTAAGAGCTGGAACTTTGAAACTTTGACAGATGGTAGTACAAAAATCGAGGAAAGGTTCAGAGATTATGACCCCGATTGGCCCATAGGTGGCGCTATAACAACCAAAAGCGCGAAACTGCTCATAACTCCTAGACCGTATGTCGTAGACTCAAGTGTCTTATATCATTGGAAAGCTGGACGCCTGACGAACAAAACGTATATCTCCGATTTCATTTCCGCCATGATAGATTTTCCGCCATTTTGAATTTTGTCAAAAATCTACTTTTGCGAACTAGTCCCTGGTTTTTTGCCCGATTGGAACCAAACTAGTGCAGAAATGTTCTCTGGAGACTGAATATCAATAATTATCGAAAAAAAGTGGAAATTTCGATTCACGGTCGCTAAGGGGCGCCAAAACGTACGTTGTGGGAGGGGCCTATTTTACTAAAATGGCTATAACTCCCGATGTAAATGAGGTATCTTCACCAAACTTGGTACACATGTGTATGAGCTTACTCTGGGGTCACAGTAAAAAAATCGCGACGATTGGCCTCATGGTGGCGCTATAAAATGAAAAAAACATAAAACAGGCTATAACCACCTGACCGTTAGTCCGATTGACTTGAAAATTGGTATGCAGTGTCTTGGTCCAAGGTGCCATGTATGTGTATGAGGACATTGGCGTATCTCAAAAAACATGGCCGCCATCGGCCAACGAAGTTTGAGCACCTATTAGACAAGGTTAACGGAGGCCGATCGGAACGAAACTCAATGCGCATGTTCGGCTCATGGCCTTTAAGGTCTGTAAGAATTTTGAAAGAAATCGGCCACTAGTTGGCGCTAACGAGTTTTACGGCTCTGTAATCACGTGGTGTTACAAATATCCACACAATATGCATATCATTTGATAGATCTCCTCATCCTGAACAACTTTGCCTCAAGAACCATTGCTGTCAATCAAACTGTTCATTAATTATTCATTAATATGTTAAAAACCTACTTTTGCGAACTAGTCCTAGGTTTTTTGCCCGATCGGAACCAGACCAGTCTAGGACAATTCTCTGGACTCTCTAGATCAATAATTATCAAAAAAAAGTTGAACTTTTGCATTTGGATGGCTGTAATAGGGTAATTTATAAAATGGGCGTGTCAGAATACATTAAAAATCTATAAATCCTAAATAAAAACTCAGAACTTCACAAAAATTGGTCAGCATATGTGACATAACATCATTAACAAGCATGAAAAATTCTATGGAGATCGGACGATAGGTGGCGCTATAACTGTTAAAAAGCTTTAAAATCATATATTTCCTATGGTAAACTGCCTGTATTGGCTGTAAATGGTCTTTTCCATCTCTGATCATATAATTTTTATATCATAATGTTCAAAACTAGTGCAATACAATTCTCTGGACTCACTAGATCAATAATTGTCAGAAAAAGTTGAACTACTTCATTTGGATAGCTATAATAGGTTCACTTCAAAATCTGGCCTTTACCAAGTGTCCCCGAAAGCCTATATCTCTTTAATCAATGCTCAGACCTTCTTAAAAACAAGTCAGAACGTGTGAAATATCACCCTGAACAAGCATGAAAATTTTCAGACAGATCGGACAAAATTTGCCTCTATAACAGTTAAAAAGGTGAAAATGATATGAATTAATGGCATGTTAAGCCAATAAGTGGTATTTTACTGCCCCCTGCTGTTTAAAATAGTCATTTTCTCATATTGGTATTGGTATCAGCCATGGTAAATCATGATAAATGATGGTGTGTGTGTGTGTGTGTGTGTGTGTGTGTGTGTGTGTGTGTGTGTGTGTGGTACAAATATAACAAAGGTTTTATTTTCCAACATGAAAACAAACATAACAGAGTGCTAGTGCACAAACAATAACCGACAATGATAATGGATGAGAGGGGAACTTAAATACACAGATCAAGACAAGGACAACAGGTGACGGTTATGATGATGAGGAGCAGGTGATGATGAGGAGGGTGATGAGGAGCAGGTGCAGGTGATGACGACAGATGGTGAATGTGATGAAGACAGAAGGTGAATGTGATGAAGGTGAATGTGACACCAATATCACTGAAACATTTGTGTGTGTGTGTGTGTGTGTGTGTGTGTGTGTGTGGCATTATTGTGTGTAGCATATGTAGCAAGTATGCATTATTGAGTTAACATGGAAACACTGGTTTGCTTTAGTGCAGAAAACTGGTCAAAATCATGAGGTTTAAAGTGAAAGTGAGCCAATAAGTGGTCTTCTAGTGCCCTCTGCTGGCCATTCTACTTATTAATTAAATATTTCCACATGTGCTTGCATTTATACTTGAATACACACTAAAAATATATAGCAATAACTATTATAACACAATCATATTTTGTCAGTGTTAATCACTTTATTTGCACTGACACTTCAAATAATTGCTAGTAATGTGATAAATCAGGCTAGAAACATGGTAAATCAAAGTAAATAATACTAGATTGTCGTTTATCTCCTGGTAAATAATACTAGAACGTGGTATATCATGGTAAATCATGGTTAACTATGCTGTGTGTGTGTGTGTGTGTGTGTGTGTGTGTGTGTGTGTGTGTGTGTGTGTGTGTGTGTGTGTGTGTGTGTGTGTGTGTGTGTGTGTGTGTGTGTGTGTGTAAGCATGCATTGAGTTAACATGGAAAAACTGGTTTGCTTTAGTGCAGAAAACTGGTTTAAAGTGAAAGTGAGCCAATAAGTGGTCTTCTAGTGCCCTCTGCTGGCCATTCTACTTAATAATGAAATATTTTACATGTGCTTTTGCATTCATACTTGGACACACACTAAAAATCACGTATATAACTAACTATTATAACACAATAATATTTTGTCAGTGTTCATCACCTCATTTGCACTGACACTTCACATAATTGCTAGTAATGTGGTTAATCATGCTAGAAACATTGTAAATCATAGTAAATAATACTGAAATGAGGTGTATCAAGGTAAATCATGCTAGAATCCTAATAAATCATTCTGGAACATGGTATATGATAGTAAATCATGCTAGAATCATATTAAATAATTCTTGAATGTGGCAAATCGTTGTGGGAGGAGCCTATTTTACTCAAATGGCTATAACTCAAGAAGTAAATGAGATATCTTCACCAAAATCAGTACACATGTGTATGGGTTCAATTTGAGGTCACAATAAACAATTTTATGGAGATCGGACCATAGGTGGCGCTATAACTGTTAAAAAGCTTTAAAACCATATATATCCCATGGCAATTTGCCTGTATTGGCTGTAAATGGTCTTTTCCATCTATTATGTCAGTGGTTACATGCTTGCTAAATAAATCTTAATGACTTTTGATGCTTTTGTGCTTAAATGCCTTAAAGGCCTTAACTGCTTGAACCCCGATAAATGCTGCTTGCAGCTTTAATTATTAGGGGTTCAAGCACGAAGTGCTGAAACCCTATTGTAATTGTGCTGATTTTTATTATTAGGGGTTCAAGCATGAAATGCTGAAACCCTATTGTAATTGTGCTGATTTTTATTATTATTATTATTATTCCGCCGTAAAACGCATCGTGCAGCCTAAACCGTAAGTGCTAGAGACTTGAAACTTGGCCAGAAGGTAGTACAAAAATCGAGGAGAGGTTCAGAGAATATGAGCTAGATTGGCCAATAGGTGGCGCTACAGTGCAAAAAACAAAAAAATTGCATATTTTTGCTTAAATCTCATCAACCCTTTGTCACAGACTCAAGTGTCTTATATCTTTGGAATCCTTGGGTCAAGCCGAACAAAAAAGGCCTCAAGGATTTCATTTCCGGTATGCAAATTTTTCCGCCATTTTGGATTTTGTCCAAAACCTACTTTTGCGAACTAGTCCCTGGTTTTTCGCCCGATCGGAACCAAACCAGTGCAGAAATATTCACAGGAGTCTGAATATCAATAATTATCGAAAAATAGTTAAAATTTCGATCCACGGTTGCTAAGGGGCATCAAAACGTTCGCAGGAGGCGGAGCTAATTATACAAAAATGGCTATAACTCGTGAACGAAATGAGATATTTTCACCAAACTCGGTACACATATGTATGAGCTCAAGTTGAGGTCACAGTAAAAAAATCGCGGTGATTGGCCTCATGGTGGCGCTATAATATGAAAAAAACATAAAACAGGCTATAACCACCTGACCGTTAGTCCGATTGACTTGAAAATTGGTATGCAGTGTCTTGGTCCAAGGTGCCATGTATGTCTATGAGGACATTGGTGTATCTCAAAAAACATGGCCGCTATCGGCCAATGAAGTTTGAGCACCTATTAGACAAGGTTAACGGAGGCCGATCGGAACAAAACTCAGTGGGCATGTTCGGCTCAAGCCCCTAGAGGTCTGTAAGAATTTTGAAAGAAATCGGCCACTAGTTGGCGCTAACGAGTTTTATGGCTCTGTAATCACGTGGTGTTACACTTATCGTCACAAAATGCATATCATATGATAGATCTGCTCATGCTGAACAACTTTGCCTCTAGAACCATTGCTGTCAATCAAACAGTTCATTAAATATTCATGAATATGTTAAAAACCTACTTTTGCGAACTAGTCCTAGGTTTTTTGCCCGATCGGAACCAGACCAGTCTAGGACAATTCTCTGGACTCTCTAGATCAATAATTATCAAAAAAAAGTTGAACTTTTGCATTTGGATGGCTGTAATAGGGTAATTTATAAAATGGGCGTGTCAAAATACATTAAAAAGCCTATAAATCCTAAATAAAAACTCAGAACTTCACAAAAATTGGTCAGCATATGTGACATAACATCATTAACAAGCATGAAAAATTCTATGGAGATCGGACGATAGGTGGCGCTATAACTGTTAAAAAGCTTTAAAATCATATATTTCCTATGGTAAACTGCCTGTATTGGCTGTAAATGGTCTTTTCCATCTCTGATCATATAATTTTCATATCATAATGTTAAAAAACTAGTGCAATACAATTCTCTGGACTCACTAGATCAATAATTGTCAGAAAGTTGAACTACTTCATTTGGATAGCTATAATAGGTTCACTTCAAAATCTGGCCTTTACCAAGTGTCCCCGAAAGCCTATATCTCTTTAATCAATGCTCAGACCTTCTTAAAAACAAGTCAGAACGTGTGAAATATCACCCTGAACAAGCATGAAAATTTTCAGACAGATCGGACAAAATTTGCCTCTATAACAGTTAAAAAGGTGAAAATGATATGAATTAATGGCATGTTAAGCCAATAAGTGGTATTTTACTGCCCCCTGCTGTTTAAAATAGTCATTTTCTCATATTGGTATTGGTATCAGCCATGGTAAATCATGATAAATGATGGTGTGTGTGTGTGTGTGTGTGTGTGTGTGTGTGTGTGTGTGTGTGTGTGTGTGTGTGTGTGTGTGTGTGTGTGGTACAAATATAACAAAGGTTTTATTTTCCAACATGAAAACAAACATAACAGAGTGCTAGTGCACAAACAATAACCGACAATGATAATGGATGAGAGGGGAACTTAAATACACAGATCAAGACAAGGACAACAGGTGACGGTTATGATGATGAGGAGCAGGTGATGATGAGGAGGGTGATGAGGAGCAGGTGCAGGTGATGACGACAGATGGTGAATGTGATGAAGACAGAAGGTGAATGTGATGAAGGTGAATGTGACACCAATATCACTGAAACATTTGTGTGTGTGTGTGTGTGTGTGTGTGTGGCATTATTGTGTGTAGCATATGTAGCAAGTATGCATTATTGAGTTAACATGGAAACACTGGTTTGCTTTAGTGCAGAAAACTGGTCAAAATCATGAGGTTTAAAGTGAAAGTGAGCCAATAAGTGGTCTTCTAGTGCCCTCTGCTGGCCATTCTACTTATTAATTAAATATTTCCACATGTGCTTGCATTTATACTTGAATACACACTAAAAATATATAGCAATAACTATTATAACACAATCATATTTTGTCAGTGTTAATCACTTTATTTGCACTGACACTTCAAATAATTGCTAGTAATGTGATAAATCAGGCTAGAAACATGGTAAATCAAAGTAAATAATACTAGATTGTCGTTTATCTCCTGGTAAATAATACTAGAACGTGGTATATCATGGTAAATCATGGTTAACTATGCTGTGTGTGTGTGTGTGTGTGTGTGTGTGTGTGTGTGTGTGTGTGTGTGTGTTTGTGTGTGTGTGTGTGTGTAAGCATGCATTGAGTTAACATGGAAAAACTGGTTTGCTTTAGTGCAGAAAACTGGTTTAAAGTGAAAGTGAGCCAATAAGTGGTCTTCTAGTGCCCTCTGCTGGCCATTCTACTTAATAATGAAATATTTTACATGTGCTTTTGCATTCATACTTGGACACACACTAAAAATCACGTATATAACTAACTATTATAACACAATAATATTTTGTCAGTGTTCATCACCTCATTTGCACTGACACTTCACATAATTGCTAGTAATGTGGTTAATCATGCTAGAAACATTGTAAATCATAGTAAATAATACTGAAATGAGGTGTATCAAGGTAAATCATGCTAGAATCCTAATAAATCATTCTGGAACATGGTATATGATAGTAAATCATGCTAGAATCATATTAAATAATTCTTGAATGTGGCAAATCGTTGTGGGAGGAGCCTATTTTACTCAAATGGCTATAACTCAAGAAGTAAATGAGATATCTTCACCAAAATCAGTACACATGTGTATGGGTTCAATTTGAGGTCATAATAAACAATTTTATGGAGATCGGACCATAGGTGGCGCTATAACTGTTAAAAAGCTTTAAAACCATATATATCCCATGGCAATTTGCCTGTATTGGCTGTAAATGGTCTTTTCCATCTATTATGTCAGTGGTTACATGCTTGCTAAATAAATCTTAATGACTTTTGATGCTTTTGTGCTTAAATGCCTTAAAGGCCTTAACTGCTTGAACCCCGATAAATGCTGCTTGCAGCTTTAATTATTATTATTATTATTATTATTTTCCCCTAAAACGCATCGTGCAGACCAAACCGTAAGAGCTGGAACCTTGAAACTTGGCCAAATGGTAGTCCTCAATTTGGGGAGAACCTATAAAAGTATGACCCTGATTGGCCCATAGGTGGCGCTATAGCAACCAAAAGCGCAAAACTGCTCATAACTACTAGACCGTATGACATAGACTCAAGTGTCTTATATCATTGGAAAGCTGGACGCCTGTCGAACAAAACGTATATCTCCGATTTCATTTCCGCCATGATAGATTTTCCGCCATTTTGAATTTTGTCAAAAACCTACTTTTGCGAACTAGTCCTAGGTTTTTCGCCCGATCGGAACCAAACCAGTGCAGAAATGTTCTCTTGAGTCTGAATATCAAAAACTATCGAAAAAAAGTTGAAATTTTGATTAACGGACGCTAAGGGCCGCCAAAACGTATGTTGTGGGAGGGGCCTATTTTACTAAAATGGCTATAACTCCAGAAGTAAATGAGGTATCTTCACCAAACTTGGTACACATGTGTAAGAGGTCAATCTGAGGTCACAATAAAAAAACCGCGGCGATTGTC
This sequence comes from Abramis brama, assembly GCF_963993115.1. NCBI lineage: Eukaryota > Metazoa > Chordata > Actinopteri > Cypriniformes > Leuciscidae > Abramis > Abramis brama. Next base: position 21,910,685 of record NC_139971.1, read on the forward strand.
CACATGGTGGCGCTATAACATGAAAAAAACATAAAACAGGCTATAACCACCTGACCATTAGTCCGATTGACTTGAAAATTGGTATGCAGTGTCTTGGTCCAAGGTGCCATGTATGTGTATGAGGACATTGGCGTATCTCAAAAAACATGGCCGCCATTGGCCAATGAAATTTGAGCACCTATTAGACAAGGTTAACGGAGGCCGAACGGAACGAAGCTCGATGGGCATGTTCGACTCAAGGCCCTAGAGGTCTGTAAGAATTTTGAAAGAAATCGGCCACTAGTTGGCGCTAACGAGTTTTACGGCTCTGTAATCACGTGGTGTTACAAATATCCACACAATATGCATATAATTTGATAGATCTCCTCATCCTGAACAACTTTGCCTCAAGAACCATTGCTGTCAATCAAACAGTTTATTAATTATTCACGAATATGTTAAAAACCTACTTTTGCGAACTAGTCCTAGGTTTTTCGCCCGATCGGAATCAGACCAGTCTAGGACAATTCTCTGGACGCTCTAGATCAAAAACTATCAAAAAAAAGTTGAACTTTTGCATTTGGATGGCTGTAGTAGGGTCATTTATAAAATGGGCGTGGCAAGATACACTCAAACGTCTATAAAGCCTAAATGAAAACTCAGAACTTCACAAAAATTGATGGGCATATGTGAAATAACATGCTAAAGAAGCATGGAAATTTTTATGGAGATCGGACCATAGGTGGCGCTATAACTGTTAAAAAGCTTTGAAAACCATATATTTCCTATGGTAAATTTCCTGTATTGGCTGTAAATGGACTTTTCCATCTATTATTTCAGTGGTTCAAAGCTTTCTAAATAAATCTTAATGTCTTAAATGCTTATGTGTTTAAAGGCCTTAAATGCTTGAACCCCGATAAATGCTGCTTGCAGCTTTAATTATTATTATTAGGGGTTCAAGCACGAAGTGCTGAAACCCTATTGTAATTGCCCTGATTTTTATTAGGGGTTCAAGCATGAAATGCTGAAACCCTATTGTAATTGTGCTGATTTTTATTATTATTATTATTATTCCGCCGTAAAACGCATCGTGCAGCCTAAACCGTAAGTGCTAGAGACTTGAAACTTGGCCAGAAGGTAGTACAAAAATCGAGGAGAGGTTCAGAGAATATGAGCTAGATTGGCCAATAGGTGGCGCTACAGTGCAAAAAACAAAAAAATTGCATATTTTTGCTTAAATCTCATCAACCCTTTGTCACAGACTCAAGTGTCTTATATCTTTGGAATCCTTGGGTCAAGCCGAACAAAAAAGGCCTCAAGGATTTCATTTCCGGTATGCAAATTTTTCCGCCATTTTGGATTTTGTCCAAAACCTACTTTTGCGAACTAGTCCCTGGTTTTTCGCCCGATCGGAACCAAACCAGTGCAGAAATATTCACAGGAGTCTGAATATCAATAATTATCGAAAAAAAGTTAAAATTTCGATCCACGGTTGCTAAGGGGCATCAAAACGTTCGCAGGAGGCGGAGCTAATTATACAAAAATGGCTATAACTCGTGAACGAAATGAGATATTTTCACCAAACTCGGTACACATATGTATGAGCTCAAGTTGAGGTCACAGTAAAAAAATCGCGGTGATTGGCCTCATGGTGGCGCTATAATATGAAAAAAACATAAAACAGGCTATAACCACCTGACCGTTAGTCCGATTGACTTGAAAATTGGTATGCAGTGTCTTGGTCCAAGGTGCCATGTATGTCTATGAGGACATTGGTGTATCTCAAAAAACATGGCCGCTATCGGCCAATGAAGTTTGAGCACCTATTAGACAAGGTTAACGGAGGCCGATCGGAACAAAACTCAGTGGGCATGTTCGGCTCAAGCCCCTAGAGGTCTGTAAGAATTTTGAAAGAAATCGGCCACTAGTTGGCGCTAACGAGTTTTATGGCTCTGTAATCACGTGGTGTTACACTTATCGTCACAAAATGCATATCATATGATAGATCTGCTCATGCTGAACAACTTTGCCTCTAGAACCATTGCTGTCAATCAAACAGTTCATTAAATATTCATGAATATGTTAAAAACCTACTTTTGCGAACTAGTCCTAGGTTTTTTGCCCGATCGGAACCAGACCAGTCTAGGACAATTCTCTGGACTCTCTAGATCAATAATTATCAAAAAAAAGTTGAACTTTTGCATTTGGATGGCTGTAATAGGGTAATTTATAAAATGGGCGTGTCAAAATACATTAAAAAGCCTATAAATCCTAAATAAAAACTCAGAACTTCACAAAAATTGGTCAGCATATGTGACATAACATCATTAACAAGCATGAAAAATTCTATGGAGATCGGACGATAGGTGGCGCTATAACTGTTAAAAAGCTTTAAAATCATATATTTCCTATGGTAAACTGCCTGTATTGGCTGTAAATGGTCTTTTCCATCTCTGATCATATAATTTTCATATCATAATGTTAAAAAACTAGTGCAATACAATTCTCTGGACTCACTAGATCAATAATTGTCAGAAAGTTGAACTACTTCATTTGGATAGCTATAATAGGTTCACTTCAAAATCTGGCCTTTACCAAGTGTCCCCGAAAGCCTATATCTCTTTAATCAATGCTCAGACCTTCTTAAAAACAAGTCAGAACGTGTGAAATATCACCCTGAACAAGCATGAAAATTTTCAGACAGATCGGACAAAATTTGCCTCTATAACAGTTAAAAAGGTGAAAATGATATGAATTAATGGCATGTTAAGCCAATAAGTGGTATTTTACTGCCCCCTGCTGTTTAAAATAGTCATTTTCTCATATTGGTATTGGTATCAGCCATGGTAAATCATGATAAATGATGGTGTGTGTGTGTGTGTGTGTGTGTGTGTGTGTGTGTGTGTGTGTGTGTGTGTGTGTGTGTGTGTGTGTGTGTGGTACAAATATAACAAAGGTTTTATTTTCCAACATGAAAACAAACATAACAGAGTGCTAGTGCACAAACAATAACCGACAATGATAATGGATGAGAGGGGAACTTAAATACACAGATCAAGACAAGGACAACAGGTGACGGTTATGATGATGAGGAGCAGGTGATGATGAGGAGGGTGATGAGGAGCAGGTGCAGGTGATGACGACAGATGGTGAATGTGATGAAGACAGAAGGTGAATGTGATGAAGGTGAATGTGACACCAATATCACTGAAACATTTGTGTGTGTGTGTGTGTGTGTGTGTGTGGCATTATTGTGTGTAGCATATGTAGCAAGTATGCATTATTGAGTTAACATGGAAACACTGGTTTGCTTTAGTGCAGAAAACTGGTCAAAATCATGAGGTTTAAAGTGAAAGTGAGCCAATAAGTGGTCTTCTAGTGCCCTCTGCTGGCCATTCTACTTATTAATTAAATATTTCCACATGTGCTTGCATTTATACTTGAATACACACTAAAAATATATAGCAATAACTATTATAACACAATCATATTTTGTCAGTGTTAATCACTTTATTTGCACTGACACTTCAAATAATTGCTAGTAATGTGATAAATCAGGCTAGAAACATGGTAAATCAAAGTAAATAATACTAGATTGTCGTTTATCTCCTGGTAAATAATACTAGAACGTGGTATATCATGGTAAATCATGGTTAACTATGCTGTGTGTGTGTGTGTGTGTGTGTGTGTGTGTGTGTGTGTGTGTGTGTGTGTGTGTGTGTGTGTGTGTGTGTTTGTGTGTGTGTGTGTGTGTAAGCATGCATTGAGTTAACATGGAAAAACTGGTTTGCTTTAGTGCAGAAAACTGGTTTAAAGTGAAAGTGAGCCAATAAGTGGTCTTCTAGTGCCCTCTGCTGGCCATTCTACTTAATAATGAAATATTTTACATGTGCTTTTGCATTCATACTTGGACACACACTAAAAATCACGTATATAACTAACTATTATAACACAATAATATTTTGTCAGTGTTCATCACCTCATTTGCACTGACACTTCACATAATTGCTAGTAATGTGGTTAATCATGCTAGAAACATTGTAAATCATAGTAAATAATACTGAAATGAGGTGTATCAAGGTAAATCATGCTAGAATCCTAATAAATCATTCTGGAACATGGTATATGATAGTAAATCATGCTAGAATCATATTAAATAATTCTTGAATGTGGCAAATCGTTGTGGGAGGAGCCTATTTTACTCAAATGGCTATAACTCAAGAAGTAAATGAGATATCTTCACCAAAATCAGTACACATGTGTATGGGTTCAATTTGAGGTCATAATAAACAATTTTATGGAGATCGGACCATAGGTGGCGCTATAACTGTTAAAAAGCTTTAAAACCATATATATCCCATGGCAATTTGCCTGTATTGGCTGTAAATGGTCTTTTCCATCTATTATGTCAGTGGTTACATGCTTGCTAAATAAATCTTAATGACTTTTGATGCTTTTGTGCTTAAATGCCTTAAAGGCCTTAACTGCTTGAACCCCGATAAATGCTGCTTGCAGCTTTAATTATTATTATTATTATTATTATTTTCCCCTAAAACGCATCGTGCAGACCAAACCGTAAGAGCTGGAACCTTGAAACTTGGCCAAATGGTAGTCCTCAATTTGGGGAGAACCTATAAAAGTATGACCCTGATTGGCCCATAGGTGGCGCTATAGCAACCAAAAGCGCAAAACTGCTCATAACTACTAGACCGTATGACATAGACTCAAGTGTCTTATATCATTGGAAAGCTGGACGCCTGTCGAACAAAACGTATATCTCCGATTTCATTTCCGCCATGATAGATTTTCCGCCATTTTGAATTTTGTCAAAAACCTACTTTTGCGAACTAGTCCTAGGTTTTTCGCCCGATCGGAACCAAACCAGTGCAGAAATGTTCTCTTGAGTCTGAATATCAAAAACTATCGAAAAAAAGTTGAAATTTTGATTAACGGACGCTAAGGGCCGCCAAAACGTATGTTGTGGGAGGGGCCTATTTTACTAAAATGGCTATAACTCCAGAAGTAAATGAGGTATCTTCACCAAACTTGGTACACATGTGTAAGAGGTCAATCTGAGGTCACAATAAAAAAACCGCGGCGATTGTCCACATGGTGGCGCTATAACATGAAAAAAACATAAAACAGGCTATAACCACCTGACCATTAGTCCGATTGACTTGAAAATTGGTATGCAGTGTCTTGGTCCAAGGTGCCATGTATGTGTATGAGGACATTGGCGTATCTCAAAAAACATGGCCGCCATTGGCCAATGAAATTTGAGCACCTATTAGACAAGGTTAACGGAGGCCGAACGGAACGAAGCTCGATGGGCATGTTCGACTCAAGGCCCTAGAGGTCTGTAAGAATTTTGAAAGAAATCGGCCACTAGTTGGCGCTAACGAGTTTTACGGCTCTGTAATCACGTGGTGTTACAAATATCCACACAATATGCATATAATTTGATAGATCTCCTCATCCTGAACAACTTTGCCTCAAGAACCATTGCTGTCAATCAAACAGTTTATTAATTATTCACGAATATGTTAAAAACCTACTTTTGCGAACTAGTCCTAGGTTTTTCGCCCGATCGGAACCAGACCAGTCTAGGACAATTCTCTGGACGCTCTAGATCAAAAACTATCAAAAAAAAGTTGAACTTTTGCATTTGGATGGCTGTAGTAGGGTCATTTATAAAATGGGCGTGGCAAGATACACTCAAACGTCTATAAAGCCTAAATGAAAACTCAGAACTTCACAAAAATTGATGGGCATATGTGAAATAACATGCTAAAGAAGCATGGAAATTTTTATGGAGATCGGACCATAGGTGGCGCTATAACTGTTAAAAAGCTTTGAAAACCATATATTTCCTATGGTAAATTTCCTGTATTGGCTGTAAATGGACTTTTCCATCTATTATTTCAGTGGTTCAAAGCTTTCTAAATAAATCTTAATGTCTTAAATGCTTATGTGTTTAAAGGCCTTAAATGCTTGAACCCCGATAAATGCTGCTTGCAGCTTTAATTATTATTATTAGGGGTTCAAGCACGAAGTGCTGAAACCCTATTGTAATTGCCCTGATTTTTATTAGGGGTTCAAGCATGAAATGCTGAAACCCTATTGTAATTGTGCTGATTTTTATTATTATTATTATTATTCCGCCGTAAAACGCATCGTGCAGCCTAAACCGTAAGTGCTAGAGACTTGAAACTTGGCCAGAAGGTAGTACAAAAATCGAGGAGAGGTTCAGAGAATATGAGCTAGATTGGCCAATAGGTGGCGCTACAGTGCAAAAAACAAAAAAATTGCATATTTTTGCTTAAATCTCATCAACCCTTTGTCACAGACTCAAGTGTCTTATATCTTTGGAATCCTTGGGTCAAGCCGAACAAAAAAGGCCTCAAGGATTTCATTTCCGGTATGCAAATTTTTCCGCCATTTTGGATTTTGTCCAAAACCTACTTTTGCGAACTAGTCCCTGGTTTTTCGCCCGATCGGAACCAAACCAGTGCAGAAATATTCACAGGAGTCTGAATATCAATAATTATCGAAAAAAAGTTAAAATTTCGATCCACGGTTGCTAAGGGGCATCAAAACGTTCGCAGGAGGCGGAGCTAATTATACAAAAATGGCTATAACTCGTGAACGAAATGAGATATTTTCACCAAACTCGGTACACATATGTATGAGCTCAAGTTGAGGTCACAGTAAAAAAATCGCGGTGATTGGCCTCATGGTGGCGCTATAATATGAAAAAAACATAAAACAGGCTATAACCACCTGACCGTTAGTCCGATTGACTTGAAAATTGGTATGCAGTGTCTTGGTCCAAGGTGCCATGTATGTCTATGAGGACATTGGTGTATCTCAAAAAACATGGCCGCTATCGGCCAATGAAGTTTGAGCACCTATTAGACAAGGTTAACGGAGGCCGATCGGAACAAAACTCAGTGGGCATGTTCGGCTCAAGCCCCTAGAGGTCTGTAAGAATTTTGAAAGAAATCGGCCACTAGTTGGCGCTAACGAGTTTTATGGCTCTGTAATCACGTGGTGTTACACTTATCGTCACAAAATGCATATCATATGATAGATCTGCTCATGCTGAACAACTTTGCCTCTAGAACCATTGCTGTCAATCAAACAGTTCATTAAATATTCATGAATATGTTAAAAACCTACTTTTGCGAACTAGTCCTAGGTTTTTTGCCCGATCGGAACCAGACCAGTCTAGGACAATTCTCTGGACTCTCTAGATCAATAATTATCAAAAAAAAGTTGAACTTTTGCATTTGGATGGCTGTAATAGGGTAATTTATAAAATGGGCGTGTCAAAATACATTAAAAAGCCTATAAATCCTAAATAAAAACTCAGAACTTCACAAAAATTGGTCAGCATATGTGACATAACATCATTAACAAGCATGAAAAATTCTATGGAGATCGGACGATAGGTGGCGCTATAACTGTTAAAAAGCTTTAAAATCATATATTTCCTATGGTAAACTGCCTGTATTGGCTGTAAATGGTCTTTTCCATCTCTGATCATATAATTTTCATATCATAATGTTAAAAAACTAGTGCAATACAATTCTCTGGACTCACTAGATCAATAATTGTCAGAAAGTTGAACTACTTCATTTGGATAGCTATAATAGGTTCACTTCAAAATCTGGCCTTTACCAAGTGTCCCCGAAAGCCTATATCTCTTTAATCAATGCTCAGACCTTCTTAAAAACAAGTCAGAACGTGTGAAATATCACCCTGAACAAGCATGAAAATTTTCAGACAGATCGGACAAAATTTGCCTCTATAACAGTTAAAAAGGTGAAAATGATATGAATTAATGGCATGTTAAGCCAATAAGTGGTATTTTACTACCCCTGCTGTTTAAAATAGTCATTTTCTCATATTGGTATTGGTATCAGCCATGGTAAATCATGATAAATGATGGTGTGTGTGTGTGTGTGTGTGTGTGTGTGTGTGTGTGTGTGTGTGTGTGTGTGTGTGGTACAAATATAACAAAGGTTTTATTTTCCAACATGAAAACAAACATAACAGAGTGCTAGTGCACAAACAATAACCGACAATGATAATGGATGAGAGGGGAACTTAAATACACAGATCAAGACAAGGACAACAGGTGACGGTTATGATGATGAGGAGCAGGTGATGATGAGGAGGGTGATGAGGAGCAGGTGCAGGTGATGACGACAGATGGTGAATGTGATGAAGACAGAAGGTGAATGTGATGAAGGTGAATGTGACACCAATATCACTGAAACATTTGTGTGTGTGTGTGTGTGTGTGTGTGTGTGTGTGTGTGTGTGTGTGTGTGTGTAGCATTATTGTGTGTAGCATATGTAGCAAGTATGCATTATTGAGTTAACATGGAAACACTGGTTTGCTTTAGTGCAGAAAACTGGTCAAAATCATGAGGTTTAAAGTGAAAGTGAGCCAATAAGTGGTCTTCTACTGCCCTCTGCTGGCCATTCTACTTATTAATTAAATTTTTCCACATGTGCTTGCATTTATACTTGAATACACACTAAAAATCACTTATATAGCAATAACTATTATAACACAATCATATTTTGTCAGTGTTAATCACTTTATTTGCACTGACACTTCAAATAATTGCTAGTAATGTGGTAAATCATGGTTAACTATGCTGTGTGTGTGTGTGTGTGTGTGTGTGTGTGTGTGTGTGTGTAAGCATGCATTGAGTTAACATGGATAAACTGGTTTGCTTTAGTGCAGAAAACTGGTTTAAAGTGAAAGTGAGCCAATAAGTGGTCTTCTACTGCCCTCTGCAGGCCATTCTACTTATTAATGAAATATTTCAACATGTGCTTGCATTCATACTTGAATACACACTAAAAAAATCACTTATATAGCAATAACCATTATAACACAATCATATTTTGTCAGTGTTAATCACTTTATTTGCACTGACACTTCAAATAATTGCTAGTAATGTGATAAATCAGGCTAGAAACATGGTAAATCAAAGTAAATAATACTAGATTGTCGTTTATCTCCTGGTAAATAATACTAGAACGTGGTATATCATGGTAAATCATGGTTAACTATGCTGTGTGTGTGTGTGTGTGTGTGTGTGTGTGTGTGTGTGTGTGTGTGTGTGTGTAAGCATGCATTGAGTTAACATGGAAAAACTGGTTTGCTTTAGTGCAGAAAACTGGTTTAAAGTGAAAGTGAGCCAATAAGTGGTCTTCTAGTGCCCTCTGCTGGCCATTCTACTTAATAATGAAATATTTTACATGTGCTTTTGCATTCATACTTGGACACACACACAAAAATCACGTATATAACTAACTATTATAACACAATAATATTTTGTCAGTGTTCATCACCTCATTTGCACTGACACTTCACATAATTGCTAGTAATGTGGTTAATCATGCTAGAAACATTGTAAATCATAGTAAATAATACTGAAATGAGGTGTATCAAGGTAAATCATGCTAGAATCCTAATAAATCATTCTGGAACATGGTATATGATAGTAAATCATGCTAGAATCATATTAAATAATTCTAGAATGTGGCAAATCGTTGTGGGAGGAGCCTATTTTACTCAAATGGCTATAACTCAAGAAGTAAATGAGATATCTTCACCAAACTCAGTACACATGTGTATGGGTTCAATTTGAGGTCACAGTAAACAATTTTATGGAGATCGGACCATAGGTGGCGCTATAACTGTTAAAAAGCTTTAAAACCATATATATCCCATGGCAAATTGCCTGTATTGGCTGTAAATGGTCTTTTCCATCTATTATGTCAGTGGTTACATGCTTCCTAAATAAATCTTAATAACTTTTGATGCTTTTGTGCTTAAATGCCTTAAAGGCCTTAACTGCTTGAACCCCGATAAATGCTGCTTGCAGCTTTAATTATTATTATTCTTCTCCGCTAAAACGCATTGTGCAGCCCAAACCGTAAGTGCTAGAGACTTGAAACTTGGCCACAAGGTAGTACAAAAATCGAGGAGAGGTTATCAAAGTATGAGCCCGATTGGCCTATAGGTGGCGCTATAGCGCAAAAAACAAAAAAAATCCACTATTTTGCTCATATCTCAATAACCATTTGTCCCAGCTTCAAGTGTCATACATCATTGGAATCCTTGGCTCAAGCCGAACAAAAAATATAGGAGGTATTTCATTTCCGGTATGCAAATTTTTCCGCCATATTGGATTTTGTTCAAAACCTACTTTTGCAAACTAGTCCCTGGTTTTTCGCCCGATCGGAACCAAACCAGTGCAGAAATGTTCTCTGGAGTCTGAATATCAATAATTATCGAAAAAAAGTTGAAATTTCGATACATGGTTGCTATGAGGTGTCAAAACGTTCGCAGGAGGCGGAGCTAATTTTACTAAAATGGCTATAACTCGGGAACGCAATGAGATATTTTCACCAAACTCGGTACACATATGTATGAGCTCAATCTGGGGTCACAGTAAAAAAATCGCGACGATTGAACACTAGATGGCGCTAAAACATGGAAAAAACATGAAAAGGGCTATAACCACCTGACCGTTAGTCCGATTGACTTGAAAATTGGTATGCAGTCTCTTGGTCCAAGGTGCCATGTAAATCTATGAGGACATTGGCGTATCTTGAAAAACATGGCCGCCATTGGCCAATGAAGTTGAGCACCTATTAGACAAGGTTAATGGAGACCGATCGAAACGAAACTCGATGGGCATGTTCAACTCATGGTTCTAGAGGTCTGTAAGAATTTTGAAAGAAATCGGCCACTAGTTGGCGCTAACGAGTTTTATGACTCTGTAATCACGTGGTGTTACACTCATCCACACAATATGCATATCATTTGATAGATCTCCTCATGGAGAACAACTTTGCCTCAAGAACCATTGCTGTCAATCAAACCATTCATTAAATATTCGGAATTATGTTAAAAACCTACTTTTGCGAACTAGTCCCTGGTTTTTCGCCCGATCAGAACCAGACCATTCTAGGACAATTCTCTGGACTTTCTAGATCAATAATTATCAAAAAGAAGTTGAAATTTTGCTTTTGGTTGGCTATAAGAGGGTCATTTAGAAAATAGGCATGTCCTAATACACTCAAACGTCTATAAAACCTAAATAAAAAGTCAGAATTTCACAAAAATTGATGAGCATATGTGACATAACATGCTAAAGAAGCATGGACATTTTTATGGAGATCGGACCATAGGTGGCGCTATAACTGTTAAAATGCTTTAAAACCATATATTTCCTATGGTAAATTGCCTGTATTGGCTGTAAATGGTGTTTTCCATCTGTGCTCATATAATGTTCATATAATAATGTTCAAAACCAGTGCAGTGCAATTATCTGTACTCAATAATTATCAGAAAAATTATAACTTCTTCATTTGGATGGCTATAATAGGGTCACTTCAATATGTAGCCTTGACCAAGTGTCCACAAAAGCCTATATCTCTAATATGAATGATCAGACCTTAAAAACAAGTCAGAACAAGCATGAAAAAGACAGATCGGACAAAATTTGCCTCTATAACAGTTAATAAAAAAGGTGAATATGAATAACATAGCATATTAAGCCAATAAGTGGTATTTTACTGCCCCCTGCTGTCATTTCATCATACTACTCCCTAATATTGTTCTATAATTCATATTTAGACTTTATAAAATCATTATTTTAACATTTACAATCACATTTTGTCAAAATTAATCTATTGTTGTATTACTATTGACAACTGAGTCACAAGTGAATACTGAAACCGAAAGTAAAACGGCATTTACGCCACGTCCCCGAATACAAATTAACTCATAACTCGAAAACGGAAAGTCGTTGCGCGCTCAAATTTTGATGGTAAGGTCCTCTCCAGGCTCTTGATCGAAACGTGTTGTCGCGGGCCTGAATGATAGTCTCATTCAACAGGGCTCCTCGAGCACTATCTATGCTCTGAGTTTCAGAATTTTTTGCGTTCTGGTTACCGAGATATAAGTGAAAAACCAAATTCCCATTCATTCACTCATTCATTTAAACACTTCAATTGTAAAATGTAAGCTATAATACCACTTTTGTCCACTTGAGGGAGCAGCAAGATTACATATGATCTTTTCATTAGCTTTCAGTATTGGGAAACAAAAATAAATTGCTTTAAAAAGCAATCTTTTTTATTATGATAGGGCTGTAGCTATCGATTATTTTAGTAATCGAGTATTCTATTCAAGTAATCGGATAAAAAAATGTGGTAAAAAATAGATTCAAGTTAACAACAGCCTTTAAAATGACTTAAAATACAAATATATAATAACAAGCAATAATGATTGGTTCAAGTAAAGTATCAAAGTAAGTAATTATATGGGTTTTATTGAACAACACTGTTAAAATATACCCATGTAAAATAAATGATATAAACTAATATAGAGATAACTTATGTACATGAATAACAAATGCCTGCAGAGGGCACCAGCGGCCTGGTTGTTGTTACACTACTAAGGCATTATCAAATCCTTGTTTATTGGCCAAACAACATTAAATTCAAATGTCAACTTAACCTTTAATATTTGGCCACTTCTGTACGATAGAAATGCTACAGCCACTGTAATTTCTTGAACAAGAACATGTGCACATCAAAACATGCAAACTCAGAGCGAGAGTTTAAACTTTTATTTTGAAATCGCGATGTTTAAACTTTTATTTTGAAATCGCGATGAACAGCAGTTTGAGAAACCCAGATGTGCTCCACAAATGATAACAGTGCAACTATGAAACAAACTGCGTCCGACTTGCGTTCCCATATTTGCACGTTATTGGAAACGTAAACAAACAGCACTGCAGAGACTGAGTTTGCTTGGAGCAGCGTTTACTGTGGACGGAGCTGAGGTAATTTTAACATGTAGGCTAATCTGCACTCATGTAATTGAAGTGTCTTCTCTGTGAAAAAAACAAACAAAAAACAGAGGATATATTTATTTAACTGAATCACAGCCTTTGTGATTTCACAATGGCACTATGCTATATTATGACTGTAAATGGTGGGCTCCAGACTGCGATCAATTGGTCGCATTTTGCGACCATTTTTCCTGCCGGTGCGACCAAATATTTATTCGATTTATTCGACCACAACGTTGCCGAGCAGCGAATCCAAACAAAATGAAAGCGGAACGAAAATGCGCTAACTTACTCCTTTATGCTTCACAGACCGTTTATTAGTTTGAATCAATAATAGACAGCGCAGCCCATAGATATAATATATAAACGCGTTTATATATGATATCTATGGCGCAGCCTATGAGCGCAGCAGCCCGAACTTGCCAGTCGCGGGCCGATCTCGATCACGCGACACTGTTACTAGGAGATCCAGACTCTGGAGATCCAGTGAAGAAATCCATTGAATTCGCCTCAGAATTAATAACATAATCAGATATCAGATCAAACAGCGCTGATGTGGAAACCAGGAGAAACACTGGGCTTTCAGACCACAAATCAGCGACATTCACCATGGATTTAATGTAGTAACTGTAACCATAATGTGACAGAAATAGTCAAACGCTTACAAGTACTAACTGTTAGGCTACTCATCTTTTTCCAGCACTTCAAAACTATCATATAGAAATGTTATTTTTAATGTGATGACCAACACATTTTTTTTGTTCATCCTTCAAAAATGGTCTTATTTAAACTCTTATTTATACACTTATTTAAAAATAATAAAATAAATAAATTACCATTGTAAACAGTAAGATGCTTATTGGCTATTTTCACTCCCTAATATAATTTATTTCACTCGGTTTGCTTTTTAATTAATATTAAGACATTATGAATGATAATAATTAAAGTTAATTTCATCTACACCCTAAACTAAGCTTAGTGCTTTATTGTCAGCCCCAGTGCTACCAGATATTTTTTTGTAAAACTCAGTGTCTGCGGTGCCGCTGCCCTCAGATGTTAGTCTGGTGCCTGTGAACTTAAAATAAAACTGCACATTGTAATATCTGTACATTAAGTCTATTTATTATTAAATAATAAATAAATAATTTGTCAGTAGTTATTTTGGGGGAAATTTGAATAATTGCATTGCAAGTTGATTTAAGGTGTGCCCCTAAATTTTCAGTCAGGGGCTACAGCGCTCCTAGTAAAAAAAGTTAGTCTGGAGCCCTGTTTAAATATCGCGTTGTCCTAGAAAACTGTAATTCTGCGGTTGTTGGATTCTCATCTGTGGAATGCACCACTTTCAGTATTTTGCCAATTACTCGAGGGGTAAATTGCAATCAAGGATTTTTTTAAATCGAGTACTTGACTATAATCGAGGAATCTTTACAGCCCTATACTGGTAACATAGTTTTATATTATTAGATCACAAAGAAATGCCTATTTTTATACAATTAAATATATTTTCTCAACAACATATCCAAAAAACATATTTGTGTGTGTGTGTGTGTGTAAGCATGCATTATTGAGTTAACATGGAAAGACTGGTTTGATTTAGTGCAGAAAACTGGTGCAAATCATGAAGTTTAAAGTGAAAGTGAGCCAATAAGTGGTCTTCTACTGGCTTCTGCTGGCCATTCTACTTATTAATGAAGTCTTTTCACATGTGCTTTTGGATTCATTCATATTTAGAGTAGACACAAAAAAAATCACTTGTATAACAATAACTATTATAACACAATCATATTTTGTCAGTGTTTATCACTTCATTTGCACTGACACTTCACATAATTGCTAGTAATGTGGTAAATCATGGTAAATCACGCTAGAAACATGGTAAGTCATAGTAAATAATAGTAGAATGTGGTGTATCAAGGTAAATCATGTAAGAATCCTAGTAAATCATTCTAGAACGTGGTATATCATGCTAGAACATGGTAAATCATGGTAAACTATGCTAGAACAGGGTAAATCATGGTAAACCATCATAAATCATGATGAACTATGGTAAATCATTTTAGAATGTGGTATATCATGGTAAATCATGCTAGAACATGATCTTTTCCATCTATGATGTCAGTGGTTACATGCTTGCTAAATAAAACTTAATAACTTTTTATGCTTTTGTGCTTTAAGGCCTTAAAGGCCTTAATTGCTTGAACCCCGATAAATGCTGCTTGCAGCTTTAATTAGGGGTTCAAGCACGAAGTGCTGAAACCCTATTGTAATTGCTCTGATTTTTATTATTATTATTTTCCCCTAAAACGCATCGTGCAGCCCAAACCGTAAATGCTGGAGACTTGAAACTCAGCCAAATGGTAGTCCTCAATTTGGGGAGAACCTATCAAAGTATGGCCCCGATTGGTCAATAGGTGGCGCTATAGCAAGCAAAAGTATGAAATCAGCCATAACTCCTAGACGGTTTGTCATAGAATCAAGTGTCTTATATCACTGTAATCCTTGGCTCAAGACGGTCAAAACGTATATCTCCGATTTCATTTCCGCCTGGGAAAATTTTCCGCCATTTTGAATTTTCTCAAAAACCTACTTTTGCGAACTAGTCCTAGGTTTTTCGTCCGATTGGAACCAAACCAGTGCAGAAATGTTCTCTGGAGTCTGAAAATCAATAATTATCGAAAAAAAGTTGAAATTTCGATTCACGGTCGCTAGGGGGCGCCAAAACGTACGTTGTGGGAGGAGCCTATTTTACTAAAACGGCTATAACTCGAGAAATAAATGAGGTATCTTCACCAAACTCGGTACACACATGTGTAATAGTTCAATTTGAGGTCACAGTAAAAAAATCGCGACGATTGAACAGTAGGTGGCGCTATAACTTGAAAAAAACATGACAAGGGCTATAACCACCTGACCGTTTGTCCGATTAACTTGAAAATTGGTATGCAGTGTCTTGGTCCAAGGTGCCATGTATGCCTATGAGGACATTGACGTATCTCAAAAAACATGGCCGCCATCGGCCAATGAAGTTTGAGCACCTATTAGACAAGGTTAACGGAGGCTGATCGGAACGAAACTCGATGGGCATGTTCGACTCATGGCCCAAGAGGTCTGTAAGAATTTTGAAAGAAATCGGCCACTAGTTGGCGCTAACGAGTTTTTTCGGCTCTGTAATCACGTGGTGTTGCATACATCCACACAATATGCATATCAGTTGATAGATCTCCTCATACTGAACAACTTTGCCTCAAGAACCATTGCTGTCAATCAAACCGTTCATTTAATATTCGCAAACATGTTAAAAACCTACTTTTGCGAACTAGTCCTAGGTTTTTTGCCCAATCGGAACCAAACCAGTCTAGGACAATTCTCTGGACTCTCTAGATCAATAATTATCAAAAAAAAGTTGAACTTTAGCATTTGGATGGCTGTAATGGGGTCATTTATAAAATGGGTGTGGAAAAATACACTAAAAAGCCTATTAATCCTAAATGAAAACTCAAAACTTCACAAAAATTGGTGAGCATATGTCACATAACATCATTAACAAGCATGCCAAATTTTATGGACATCGGACCAAAGGTGGCACTATAACTGTTAAAAAGCTTTAAAACCACATATTTCCTATGGTAAATTGCCTGTATTGGCTGTAAATGGACTTTTCAATCTATTATTTCAGTGGTTAAAAGCTTTCTAAATAAATCTTAATGTCTTAAATGCTTATGTGCTTAAAGGCCTTAAATGCTTGAACCCCGATAAATGCTGCTTGCAGCTTTAATTAGGGGTTCAAGCACGAAGTGCTGAAACCCTATTGTAATTGTACTGATTTTTAGGGGTTCAAGCACGAAGTGCTGAAACCCTATTGTAATTGCCCTGATTTTTATTATTATTATTATTCTTCCCTAAAACGCATCGTGCAGCCAAAACCGTAAGGCCTAGAGACGTGATACTTGGTCAAATGGTAGTAGTATTGCTCGCTACTCAGATACACGGACTTAGCCAAATCGGCCCATAGGTGGCGCTACAGCGACCAAAAGCGCGAAACTGCTCATAACTCCTAGACTGTATGTCGTAGACTCAAGTGTCTTATATCAATGTAATCAAGACCTCATGGCAAACAAAACGTATATCTCCGATTTCATTTCCGGTATGCAAATTTTTCCGCCATTTTGAATTTTGTCAAAAACCTACTTTTGCGAACTAGTCCTAGGTTTTTTGCCCGATCGGAACCAAACCAGTGCAGAAATGTTCTCTGGAGTTTGAATATCAATAATTATCGAAAAAAAGTTGAAATTTCGATTCACGGTCGCTAAGGGGCGCCAAATTGTATGTTGTGGGAGGAGCCTATTTTACTAAAACGGCCATAACTCCAGAAGTAAATGAGGTATCTTCACCAAACTCTGTACAATTATTTAAGAGGTCAATCTGAGGTCACAGTAAAAAAATCGTGGCGATTGGCCACATGGTGACGCTATAACATGAAAAAAACATAAAACTGGCTATAACGACCTGACCATTAGTCCGATTGACTTGAAAATTGGTATGCAGTGTCTTGGTCCAAGGTGTCATGTATGTCTATGAGGACATTGGTGTATCTCAAAAAACATGGCCGCCATCGGCCAATGAAGTTTGAGCACCTATTAGACAAGGTTAACGGAGGCCGATCGGAACGAAACTCAGTGGGCATGTTCGACTCATGGCCCTAGAGGTCTGTAAGAATTTTGAAAGAAATCAGCCACTAGTTGGCACTAACGAGTTTTATGGCTCTGTAATCACGTGGTGTTACACTTATCGTAACAAAATGCATATCATTTGATAGATCTGCTCATGCTGAAAAACTTTGCCTCAAGAACCATTGCTGTCAATCAAACCGTTCATTAAATATTCGCGAACATGTTAAAAACCTACTTTTGCGAACTAGTCCTAGGTTTTTCGCCCGATCGGAACCAGACCAGTCTAGGACAATTCTCTGGACTCTCTAGATCAATAATTATCAAAAAAAAGTTTAACTTTTGAATTTTTCGTATGGCTATAATTGGGTCATAAAGAAAAGGGGCGTGGCAAAATACACTAAAAAGCCTATAAATCCTAAATGAAAAAACACAACATCACAAAAATTGATGAGCATATGTGACATAACATTCTGAACAAGCATGTAAAATTTCATGAAGATCGGACGATAGGTGGCGCTATAACTGTTAAAAAGCTTTGAAAACCATATATTTCCTATGGTAAATTGCCTGTTTTGGCTGTAAATGGTCTTTTCCATCTATTATTTCAGTGGTTAGAAGCTTTCCAAATAAAACTTAATGTCTTAAATGCTTATGTGCTTAAAGGCCTTAAATGCTTGAACCCCGATAAATGCTGCTTGCAGCTTTAATTATTATTATTATTATTATTTTCCCCTAAAACGCATCGTGCAGACCAAACCGTAAGAGCTGGAACCTTGAAACTTGGCCAAATGGTAGTCCTCAATTTGGGGAGAACCTATAAAAGTATGACCCCGATTGGCCCATAGGTGGCGCTATAGCAACCAAAAGCGCAAAACTGCTCATAACTACTAGACCGTATGACATAGACTCAAGTGTCTTATATCATTGGAAAGCTGGACGCCTGGCGAACAAAACGTTTATCTCCGATTTCATTTCCGCCATGATAGATTTTCCGCCATTTTGAATTTTGTCAAAAACCTACTTTTGCGAACTAGTCCTAGGTTTTTCGCCCGATCGGAACCAAACCAGTGCAGAAATGTTCTCTTGAGTCTGAATATCAAAAACTATCGAAAAAAAGTTGAAATTTCGATTAACGGACGCTAAGGGGCGCCAAAACGTACGTTGTGGGCGGGGGCTATTTTACTAAAATGGCTATAACTCCAGAAGTAAATGAGGTATCTTCACCAAACTTGGTACACTTGTGTAAGAGGTCAATCTGAGGTCACAGTAAAAAAACCGCGGCGATTGGCCACATGGTGGCGCTATAACATGAAAAAACATAAAACAGGCTATAACCACCTGACCGTTAGTCCGATTGACTTGAAAATTGGTATGCAGTGTCTTGGTCCAAGGTGCCATGTATGTGTATGAGGACATTGGCGTATCTAAAAAAACATGGCCGCCATCGGCCAATGAAATTTGAGCACCTATTAGACAAGGTTAACGGAGGCCGATCGGAACGAAACTCGATGGGCATGTTCGACTCAAGGCCCTAGAGGTCTGTAAGAATTTTGAAAGAAATCGGCCACTAGTTGGCGCTAACGAGTTTTACGGCTCTGTAATCACGTGGTGTTACAAATATCCACACAATATGCATATCATTTGATAGATCTCCTCATCCTGAACAACTTTGCCTCAAGAACCATTGCTGTCAATCAAACCGTTCATTAAATATTTGCAAACATGTTAAAAACCTACTTTTGCGAACTAGTCCTAGGTTTTTCGCCCGATCGGAACCAGACCAGTCTAGGACAATTCTCTGGACTCTCTAGATGAAAAACTATCAAAAAAAAGTTGAACTTTTGCATTTGGATGGCTGTAATAGGGTAATTTATAAAATGGGCGTGGCAAAATACATTAAAAATCCTATAAATCCTAAATGAAAACTCAGAACTTCACAAAAATCGGTGAGCATATGTGACATAACATCATTAACAAGCCTGCCAAATTTTATGGAGATCGGACCATAGGTGGCACTATAACTGTTAAAAAGCTTTAAAACCATATATTTCCTATGGTACATTGCCTGTATTGGCTGTAAATGGTCTTTTCCATCTATTATGTCAGTGGTTACATGCTAAATAAAACCTGATAACTTTTGATGCTTTTGTGCTTAAAACCCCTTAAAAGCCTTAATAGCTTGAACCCCGATAAATGCTGCTTGCAGCTTTAATTAGGGGTTCAAGCACGAAGTGCTGAAACCCTATTGTAATTGCCCTGATTTTTATTATTATTATTATTCTTCCCTAAAACGCATCGTGCAGCCAAAACCGTAAGGCCTAGAGACGTGATACTTGGTCAAATGGTAGTAGTATTGCTCGCTACTCAGATACACGGACTTAGCCAAATCGGCCCATAGGTGGCGCTACAGCGACCAAAAGCGCGAAACTGCTCATAACTCCTAGACCTTATGTCGTAGACTCAAGTGTCTTATATCATTGGAAAGCTGGATGCCTGACGAACAAAACGTATATCTCCGATTTCATTTCCGCCATGATAGATTTTCCGCCATTTTGAATTTTGCCAAAAACCTACTTTTGCGAACTAGTCCTAGGTTTTTCGCCCGATCGGAACCAAACCAGTACAGAAATGTTCTCTGGAGTCTGAATATCAATAATTATCGAAAAAAAGTTGAAATTTCGATTCACGGACGCTAAGGGGAGCCAAAACGTACGTTGTGGGAGGGGCCTATTTTACTAAAATGGCTATAACTCCAGAAGTAAATGAGGTATCTTCACCAAACTCGGTACACATGTGTAAGAGGTCAATCTGAGGTCACAGTAAAAAAATCGCGGCGATTGGCCACATGGTGGCGCTATAACATGAAAAAAACATAAAACAGGCTTTAACCACCTGACCGTTAGTCCGATTGACTTGAAAATTGGTATGCAGTGTCTTGGCCCAAGGTGTCATGTATGTCTATGAGGACATTGGTGTATCTCAAAAAACATGGCCGCCATCGGCCAATGAAGTTTGAGCACCTATTAGACAAGGTTAACGGAGGCCGATCGAAACGAAACTCAATGGGCATGTTCGGCTCATGGCCCTAGAGGTCTGTAAGAATTTTAAAAGAAATCGGCCACTAGTTGGCGCTAACGAGTTTTACGGCTCTGTAATCACGTGGTGTTACAAATATCCACACAATATGCATATCATTTGATAGATCTCCTCATCCTGAACAACTTTGCCTCAAGAACCATTGCTGTCAATCAAACTGTTCATTAATTATTCATGAATATGTTAAAAACCTACTTTTGCGAACTAGTCCTAGGTTTTTTGCCCGATCGGAACCAGACCAGTCTAGGACAATTCTCTGGACTCTCTAGATCAATAATTATCAAAAAAAAGTTGATGCCAAATTTCATGTTGATCGGACCATAGGTGGCGCTATAACTGTTAAAAAGGTTTGAAAACCATATATTTCCTATGGTAAATTGCCTGTATTGGCTGTAAATGGACTTTTCCATCTATTATTTCAGTGGTTAAAAGCTTTCTAAATAAAACTTAATGTCTTAAATGCTTATGTGCTTAAAGGCCTTAAATGCTTGAACCCCGATAAATGCTGCTTGCAGCTTTAATTATTATTATTATTCCGCCGTAAAACGCATCGTGCAGCCTAAACCGTAAGTGCTAGAGACTTGAAACTTGGCCAGAAGGTAGTACAAAAATCGAGGAGAGGTTCAGAGAATATGAGCTAGATTGGCCAATAGGTGGCGCTACAGTGCAAAAAACAAAAAAATTGCATATTTTTGCTTAAATCTCATCAACCCTTTGTCACAGACTCAAGTGTCTTATATCTTTGGAATCCCTGGGTCAAGCCGAACAAAAAAGGCCTCAAGGATTTCATTTCCGGTATGCAAATTTTTCCGCCATTTTGGATTTTGTCCAAAACCTACTTTTGCGAACTAGTCCCTGGTTTTTCGCCCGATCGGAACCAAACCAGTGCAGAAATATTCACAGGAGTCTGAATATCAATAATTATCGAAAAAAAGTTAAAATTTCGATCCACGGTTGCTAAGGGGCATCAAAACGTTCGCAGGAGGCGGAGCTAATTATACAAAAATGGCTATAACTCGTGAACGAAATGAGATATTTTCACCAAACTCGGTACACATATGTATGAGCTCAAGTTGAGGTCACAGTAAAAAAAATCGCGGTGATTGGCCTCATGGTGGCGCTATAATATGAAAAAAACATAAAACAGGCTATAACCACCTGACCGTTAGTCCGATTGACTTGAAAATTGGTATGCAGTGTCTTGGTCCAAGGTGCCATGTATGTCTATGAGGACATTGGTGTATCTCAAAAAACATGGCCGCTATCGGCCAATGAAGTTTGAGCACCTATTAGACAAGGTTAACGGAGGCCGATCGGAACAAAACTCAGTGGGCATGTTCGGCTCAAGCCCCTAGAGGTCTGTAAGAATTTTGAAAGAAATCGGCCACTAGTTGGCGCTAACGAGTTTTATGGCTCTGTAATCACGTGGTGTTACACTTATCGTCACAAAATGCATATCATATGATAGATCTGCTCATGCTGAACAACTTTGCCTCTAGAACCATTGCTGTCAATCAAAAAGTTCATTAAATATTCATGAATATGTTAAAAACCTACTTTTGCGAACTAGTCCTAGGTTTTTTGCCCGATCGGAACCAGACCAGTCTAGGACAATTCTCTGGACTCTCTAGATCAATAATTATCAAAAAAAAGTTGAACTTTTGCATTTGGATGGCTGTAATAGGGTAATTTATAAAATGGGCGTGTCAAAATACATTAAAAACCCTATAAATCCTAAATAAAAACTCAGAACTTCACAAAAATTGGTCAGCATATGTGACATAACATCATTAACAAGCATGAAAAATTCTATGGAGATCGGACGATAGTTGGCGCTATAACTGTTAAAAAGCTTTAAAATCATATATTTCCTATGGTAAACTGCCTGTATTGGCTGTAAATGGACTTTTCCATCTCTGATCATATAATTTTCATATCATAATGTTAAAAAACTAGTGCAATACAATTCTCTGGACTCACTAGATCAATAATTGTCAGAAAGTTGAACTACTTCATTTGGATAGCTATAATAGGTTCACTTCAAAATCTGGCCTTTACCAAGTGTCCCCGAAAGCCTATATCTCTTTAATGAATGTTCAAACCTTCTTAAAAACAAGTCAGAACATGTGAAATATCACTCTGAACATGCATGAAAATTTTCAGACAGATCGGACAAAATTTGCCTCTATAACAGTTAAAAAGGTGAAAATGATATGAATATAATGGCATATTAAGCCAATAAGTGGTATTTTACTGCCCCCTGCTGTTTAAAATAGTCATTTTGTCATATTGTTCTATAATTTATATTGAGACTTTATAAAATCCCTATTTGAACATTTACAATTACATTTAGTCAAAATCCATCTGTTAAAGTATTAGTATTGACAGTTTGATCACATCATATATATCAAATATCTGTATCTACAACATAATGTGTGTGTGTAGTCTTAGGTTTCTGAATAAATTCTGAATAATCTGATTAATAGCTTACAAAGACTTTGTGAAATGTTTATAGACCATTCAAATATATTTTCATAATGACACATTCCAATAGCATTGAAAAAACAACAACATTTGTCTTTGTGTGTGTGTGTGTGTGTGTGTGTGTGTAAACATGCATTATGGAGTTAAAATGGAAAAACTGGTTTGCTTTAGTGCAGACAAATGGTGAAAATCATGAAGTTTAAAGTGAAAGTGAGCCAATAAGTGGTCTTCTACTGCCCTCTGCTGGTCATTCTACTTATTAATGAAGTCTACTCACATATGCTTTTGCATTCATTAGACACTAAAAATCACTTATATAACAATAAGACACTAAAAAATAACTTATATAACAATTACTATTGTAGCACAATCATATTTTGTCAGAGTTTATCACTTCATTTGTACTGATACTTCACATAATTGCTAGCAATGTGGTAAATCATGGTAAATCACGCTAAAAACATGGTAAATCATAATAAATAATACTAGAATGTGGTATATCATGGTAAATCATGCTAGAACATGGTAAATCATGGTAAACTATGCTAGAACAGGGTAAACCATGGTAAACTATGATAAATCATGGTAAACTATGATAAATCATGATAAACTATGGTAAACCATGCTAGAATCACAGTAAACAATGGTAAATCATACTAGAATGTAGTATATCATGGTAAATCATGCTAGAATATGGCAAATCATGCTAGAATCATAGTAAATAATACTAGAATGTGGTAAATTGTTGTGGGAGGAGCCTATTTTACTAAAATGGCTATAACTCAAGAAGTAAATGAGATATCTTCACCAAACTCAGTACACATGTGTATGGGTTCAATTTGAGGTCACAGTAAACATTTTTATGGAGATCGGACCATAGGTGGCGCTATAACTGTTAAAAAGCTTTAAAACCATATATATCCCATGGTAAACTGCCTGTATTGGCTGTAAATGGTCTTTTCCATCTATTATGTCCGTGGTTACATGCTTGCTAAATAAATCTTAATAACTTTTGATGCTTTTGTGCTTAAATGCCTTAAAGGCCTTAACTGCTTGAACCCCGATAAATGCTGCTTGCAGCTTTAATTATTATTATTCCGCCGTAAAACGCATCGTGCAGCCCAAACCGTAAGGGCTAGAGCTTTGAAACTTTGCCATATGGTAGTACAAAAATCGAGGAGAGGTTATCAAATTATGACCTCGATTGGCCCATAGGTGGCGCTATAACAACCAAAAGCGCGAAACTGCTCATAACTCCTAGACCGTATGTCCTAGACTCAAGTGTCTTATATCATTGGAAAGCTGGACGCCTGACGAACAAAACGTATATCTCCGATTTCATTTTCGCCATGATAGATTTTCCGCCATTTTGAATTTTGTCAAAAACCTACTTTTGCGAACTAGTCCTAGGTTTTTCACCCGATCGGAACCAAACCAGTGCAGAAATGTTCTCTAGAGTCTGAAGATCAATAATTATCGAAAAAAGTCGAAATTTCGATTCCTGGTCGCTAGGGGGCGCCAAAATGTACATTGTGGGAGGGGCCTATTTTACTAAAATGGCTATATCTCCAGAAGTAAATGAGGTATCTTCACCAAACTTGGTACACATATGTAAGAGGTCAATTTGAGGTCACAGTAAAAAAATCGCGGCGATTGGCCACATGGTGGCGCTATAACATGAAAAAAACATAAAACAGGCTATAACCACCTGACCGTTAGTCCGATTGACTTGAAAATTGGTATGCAGTGTCTTGGTCCAAGGTGCCATGTATGTCTATGAGGACATTGGTGTATCTCAAAAAACATGGCCGCCATTGGCCAATAAAGTTGAGCACCTATTAGACAAGGTTAACGAAGTCCGATCGGAATGAAACTCGGTGGGCATGTTTAGCTCAAGCCCCTAGAGGTCTGTAAGAATTTTGAAAGAAATCGGCCACTAGTTGGCGCTAATGAGTTTTAAGGCTCTGTAATCACGTGGTGTAACAAATTTAGTCAGAAAATGCATATCATTTGA
The DNA here is from genome assembly GCF_963993115.1 of Abramis brama. Classification (NCBI taxonomy): domain Eukaryota; kingdom Metazoa; phylum Chordata; class Actinopteri; order Cypriniformes; family Leuciscidae; genus Abramis; species Abramis brama. Next base: position 21,935,817 of record NC_139971.1, read on the forward strand.
TAGATCTCCTAATGCTGAACAACTTTGCCTCAAGAACCACTGCTGTCAATCAAACCGTTCATTAAATATTCGCGAATATGTTAAAAACCTACTTTTGCGAACTAGTCCTAGGTTTTTTGCCCGATCGGAACCAGACCAGTCTAGGACAATTCTCTGGACTCTCTAGATCAATAATTATCAAAAAAAAGTTTAACTTTTGCATTTGGATGTCTGTAATAGGGTCATTTATAAAATGGGCGTGGCAAAATACACTAAAAAGCCTATAAATCCTAAATGAAAACTCAGAACTTCACAAAAATTGGTGAGCATATGTAAAATAACATCATTAACAAGCATGCAAAATTTCATGGAGATCGGACAATAGGTGGCGCTATAACTGTTAAAAAGCTTTAAAACCATGTATTTCCTATGGTACATTGCCTGTATTGGCTGTAAATGGTCTTTTCCATCTATTATGTCAGTGGTTACATGCTTGCTAAATAAAACTTAATAGCTTTTGATGCTTTTGTGCTTTAAGGCCTTAAAGGCCTTAATTGCTTGAACCCCGATAAATGCTGCTTGCAGCTTTAATTATTATTATTTTTCTTCTGCCGTAAAACGCATCGTGCAGCCCAAACCGTAAGACCTGGAACCTTTAAACTTTGCCAGATGGTAGTACAAAAATCGAGGAGAGGTTATCAAAGTATGACCCCTATTGGCCCATAGGTGGCGCTGTAGCGTCCAAAAGCGAGAAACTGCTCATAACTCCTAGACCGTATGTTGTAGACTCAAGTGTCTTATATCATTGGAAACATGGACTCTTGAAGGTCAAAACGTATATCTCCGATTTCATTTGCGATATGCAAATTATCCGCCATTTTGAATTTTGTATTATTCTCTGGAGTCTGATTATGAATAATTATCGAAAAAAAATTGAAATTTCTATTCATGGTTTCTAGGGGGCGCTAATTGATCGTTGTGGAAAGAGCCTATTTTACTAACACGGCTATAACTCGAGAAGTAAATTAGATATCTTCACCAACCTTGGTACATATGTGTATGAGTTCAATTTGGAGTCACGGTAACAAAGTCGTGACGATTGAACACTAGGTGGCGCTATAACATGAATTAAACATGAAAAAGGCTATAACCACCTGACATTTAGTCCGATTGACTTGAAAATTGGTATGCAGTGTCTTGGTCCAAGGTCCCATGAATGTCTATGAGGACATTGGCGTATCTCAAAAAACATGGCCGCCATCGGCCAATGAATTTTGAGCACCAATTAGACAAGGTTAACGGAAGCCGATTGGAATGAAACTCGGTAGACATGTTCGACTCATGGCCCTAGAGGTCTGTAAGAATTTTGAAAGAAATCGGCCACTAGTTGGCGCTAACAAGTTTTATGGATCTGTAATCACATGGTGTTACAAATATCCACACAATTTGCATATCATTTGATAGATCTCCTCATCCTGAACAACTTTGCCTCAAGAACCATTGCTGTCAATCAAACCGTTCATTAAATATTTGCGAATATGTTAAAAACCTACTTTTGCGAACTAGTCCTAGGTTTTTCACCCGATCGGAACCAAATGAGTCTAGGACAATTCTATGGACTCTCTAGATCAATAATTATCAAAAAAAAGTTGAACTTTTGCATTTTTCGCATTGGGTATATTGGGTCATAAAGAAAATGGCCGTGGCAAAATGCACTCAAAAGCCTATAAATCCTAAACAAAAACTCAGAACTTCACGAAAATTGGTGAGTGTATGTGGCATGACATTCTAAACAAGCATGCAAAATTTCATGTAGATCGGATGATAGGTGGCGCTATAACTGTTAAAAAGCTTTGAAAACCATATATTTCCTATTGTAAATTGCCTGTATTGGCTGTAAATGGACTTTTCAATCTATTATTTCAGTGGTTAAAAGCTTTCTAAATAAATCTTAATGTCTTAAATGCTTATGTGCTTAAAGGCCTTAAATGCTTGAACCCCGATAAATGCTGCTTGCAGCTTTAATTATTATTATTATTATTCCCTAAAACGCATCGTGCAGCCAAAACCATAAGGCCTAGAGACGTGAAACTCGGTCAGATGGTAGTAGTCTTGCTCGCTACTCACATACCCGGACTTGTCCCAATCGGCCAGATGGTGGCGCTACAGCGCAAAAAAACAAAAAAATTGCATATTTTTGCTTAAATCTCATCAACCCTTTGTCACAAAATTGGCCTCACGGATTTCATTTCCGGTATGCAAATTTTTCGGCCATATTGGATTTTGTCCAAAACCTACTTTTGCAAACTAGTCCTAGGTTTTTTGCCCGATCGGAACCAAACCAGTTCAGAAATGTTCACAGGAGTCTAACCATCAATAATTATCGAAAAAAAGTTGAAATTTCGATTCACGGTCGCTAAGGGGCGCCAAAACGTATGTTGTGGGAAGGGCCTATTTTACTAAAATGGGTATAACTGCAGAAGTAAATGAGTTATCCACACCAAACTTGGTTCACATGTGTAAGAGGTCAATCTAAGGTCACAGTACAAAAACCGCAGTGATTGGCCACATGGTGGCGCTATAACATGAAAAAAACATAAAACAGGCTATAACCACCTGACCGTTAGTCCGATTGACTTGAAAATTGGTATGCAGTGTCCAACTGCGCTGCTCATCTGTACATGCAAGCCCTGTCTTCCCAGTAGTAACTACATTCTCAACCTGTCATGAGCACATTCACCTAATACGTTACCAGAGTCTGATCTATATCCATTTGCCATGTGTTTCATATTGTGTCAACCCCACATTGCTAAACTAAATTAAAAAAACAAAAATACAAAAAAAAACACATCTGATCACGTTATTTTTATTAAATCACAGATAAAAATAAAAATAATTTTTCTTTTCTTCATACCTTCCAAAGGATAGCTGCTGCATGACTGCACAATCTCCCTAATTCAGCAATACATGAACATCCGACAGTCTCTATCACCCCCGATTGCTGCAGCATAACCCAAGCAATAAGTTTAGGCTGGTTAGCACTTTGACTCCCGTCTACCTCTGCTTTTAAAAAAACATAGTCTCCGTGCTTCAGTAAAGAAATGCGCCCGACTTTATTACTAAAGAAGTAATTGAAGGCCTCTGTGCTTTTGTAATTGCGCATCCCCACGATCTACACCCTCCGAAAAGATAAAATAATTAATGATGTCAATATGGCTAACTCCTGGCCATAGCTTCATGTCATCCACCCAACTTGTCAATTTTGAGGGGTGTGGCACTCTGATACGGTCGCCTTCACGATCTTTTGAGATTTCATCGGCGGTCTGTAGCCACCGACTACTTCCCATCTTGACCGAACAATTGTCTACAACTACAAACGATCACAGTAGCCTTTATGCTAGTACTAGCATTCTATGTAAACAAACACTTCAACCGGAAGTAGAAAACCGTTTAGTCAGTTGAACCCGCTATGAATCATGGGAAATAGAACGGGCGCAGAATAAGGTGAATATACACCAAACTTTCCAGTCTTTTACCCAGCTAGCAGGGAACGTTCTCAGAACTTTCGCTAACATTCCCTACAAGTTTGGTTAATGTTCTAAAGAAAACATTTGAATGTAATGTTTACCGAACATTTTAAGGATGTTTTCTCATTTTAAAAAATGTTCCAATAACGTTATATGAAAACTAAGATATAACATTTTAACTGCAACATTCAAAAGATGTTTTGGGAATGTTTCTGAAGTAACAAGTTGTACTATGATCTCAAAATATCATTGTCCCTATGTTTCATTATAACAAAAGAAAAACGTTCTCTCTGTCACGTTAGGAAAATGTTTTGAGGATATCATTGAGAGATGAGATGTTGAATGTTCTTTATAAAACGTTTTTCTAATGTGACGAGTTAACACAATTAGAACATTTTACTTGCAACATTTTGAAAAAAATTAAATAAACCTCAGCATATGAGCTTTACAATGAGTGAACTGAGAACATTGTGTCTTTATACATAACATAAATGTCCTTTCAAAATGAAATTATTTTCAAACCTGTATGACTTACTTCTGTGAAACACAAGAATGTTGGGAATAAAACAACATTGGAACCCATTTTATGGAAAAAAACAAAACAGTGAAGTCATTTCTCAAGATATCTTAATTAAGGTTATACAAAATAAATTCATACAGTTTTGGAACAACATGGAGTACCGGTAAATAACGAGAGAACTTTTTAGGACATGTTCCCAGGGTCCTTTGCTAAATTAACCATGGTTTTTATTATAGTAAAGTGTAGAAACAATGTTTTTATGGTGGATTGATTACAATAATTTATTACCATTTAGTTAGTGTAGCAAAACCATGGTTAATGTTAGTAAGGGTTCTCCAGATTTATATAGCCTAACACTTAAGGAAAACATAAAAAATGGTCCTATGTCACCCAGATCAATAGTCTGTTAACACACATTAACACACATTTTAAATTTTCTTAAGATCAAGCATTGGAACAATGTTCACGGAGCAGAACAGGCACCAACAGAGAAACAAGTCCATCACTAGTAAGTATCCACTGCATTTTATAAAACCGTAGTCAATTTTAAAGGCACAATGCACTCCAAAATAAAAATGATCTCTTTTTTTCTCCCTCGTGCCAGATTTATATCTGTCCCAGATTTATATCTGACTTTCTTTCCACAGAGATTTTTAGAAAAATTATCATTAAAGAGAATCATATAAAGAGAAATGTGGGAGGAGCTTGAATTTATTGCCTAGCCCTGTTTGTTTGAACCGCGAGAGCCGTCAAAGCTTATGCTACTCCTACGTCATACATCGACAAGAGGCTTTTATAGTCTACACGTCGGACGCAAGCAACTTGCAGTTTTGCCCCCACCAACAACGCATAGTATTGCATACAATGGTGCGTCGCGTATCAAAAACTGGGACGACACATTTTGCTACGCATAGATGCATAATGGCGGCCGAAGTGTAGTGATGCGTAGCCTTGCAGGCGCGTATGCGTATCGATGCGTTGACTCTGTAACTCTTTGGGCGTAATTTGACTTGCATATGGCTGTCTGCTGGAAGCTAGTTATTTAAGTCGATAAAGTTATAAATATGGTAGGGCTGGGGGAATTAACACGTTAATCTTTGCGATTAATTTGAGATGCTTAACGCGTAAAAAAAAATAACGCAATTAACGCAGCACTTTTTTTGCCTCATTTTAATGACTTCCTGTTGCGGAAAAGGCTGCAAAATATGCCGTCCCGCCCCTCCGTGTTCGGCGATCAGGTTTTATTCTCACGCAGCTTTCATGAGCGGGTTTTTTCCGCGCCGCGCTCTCCATTCCGTGTGTGTGTGTCGGCGCACTGACACACACACACAACATTGAGCAAACATTGAGCTCTTTGCTCAATGTTCTGCTCCGTGTTTGCGCTGCGTGTTCTGCTCTGTCGTTAACGGCCCAAACGCTCCAATCATGTACCGATAATGCACTGGAAAAGCAAAGTCAAATAACTTGAATTTTCTCAGTAGTAGACTTCTGTGAAATAGCCCTACTGAGCTGGTATAGTCATGCTGGCAACAATGGTAAAATTACCTGCTCTGATCACATGCTCTTGTAATAATAGCTTTGTAGGACTATGTTTTATTTTAATAATTAGTAAAAAAAAAATTATAATAATAAATTGTTAAATTGATTATGTTGATTGATTATTGAAAAATAATAATATATTGATATATTGATGTTTAATATTATTTTAATACAGGGCTATTTTCTGTTCCTTTTTTCCTGTGTTGTTTAATTAGGTTATTCTAAGTTTAAATATTGATGATTACAAGCTTGGGGGAAATGCAATTAATTGCATTTAATTACAGCAAATTGTGTAAATAATCAGTTACTTTTTTTTAATCAATTCCCAGCCCTAAAATATGGATATGTTTCTTACACGAACGCATCACTTCGCTTCACCTTTCGCCTTTATTAACCTGCCAGAGCCGTGTGGAGTACTTTTATCATGGATGGATGCATTTTTATGGACTTGTCAAAAAAATCCCACAGGGAGCTACAGAATAAGAAATCTTTGAAGTCCACTTTTTTTACTGTCTGTTTCCATCAGTAAAATTACAGTTTTTTTTTTTTTTTTTTCTCAGAATTGTGAGCTGGCTTTTTTACTCCCCTCAGAATTCACCCTTCGAGGGAGTTTGATTGACAGGTATTTATTTTTTACATTTCTATTTTACAAAAATTATTTTTTTTCTACAGAAATTACACAAATTAAACGTTGAGACTTTGTTTCATATCAAAAGTAACCTGCTCTGTCTTGTCTCGGCGTTTAGACGTCTCAGCATTTTTTCTTTGATCCGCAATGTATTTTTCATTGCGTGACAACATGATGTGTGGCGTGAGAGCGCCATGGCTTGTTGGACATAGCAACAGTAACTAAAGGGGGCGGGTCTTTGCAAATTGCATTAACCATGGCTGCCTGTTAATTATCACTGGACTACTTCGCTCTCGCATCTCCCAAAAGTTTTTTTGTTTTTTTGTTTTCTTGATTCCATTTTAATGGTTTAATTAAATTGCTATAACCAATTATTTAAAATGTAATGATTTAAGCAAAACTTTCTTCAAAGGTTAAACCAAACTTTTATTTGACGGATTGCCGTGTAGACCTTTGAGTCTCTCTGTGTTTTATGATATGATGATAGTTTTTCTCAAATGAAGCTAAAATGCTGCTGAAGTGACTCTCAGAGCGGCTGTATTGATGAAGTGCATTAATGTCCTCATATAGAAAAGACAGCAAAAACAAAATAAGCCAGAATTGCTTTTTTTTCTCAGGTTTTACTAATTTATCCTGTGATTCTGACTTTCAAACAGCCAATTGCGAGTTTATATATCGCACTTCTGAGAAAAAAAAGTTTGAATTGTGAGTCGCAATTACCTTTTTTTAAAACTGTATTCCATGGCGGAAACAAGCTTTCATATGCACAGACAGTAGCTCACATTTAACATGCAGATTGTGCGCACACAGAAACCTACTGGAGCACAGAAAGTTAGTGTCAACACTGTCCTGTGATTTCTCAATAAGAAACTGCGTAGAAACAGAAGTTATAGCATATATTTCTTTCTGCTTTTGAAGTAACTAAAACTTACAGCTTAGCTAATAGCAAAGAGACGATACACAGGTATGATTAAATCACACTAGAAATTGTTCCATCGCCAATGCATTCAAATGCAGTTCTACTTTATCTGTATCTGATTTAAAACAAGCAGAAATCTGTAAGAAATGTAACAATCCATAGACAATATAACTGATGAAAATGAGCTGTTCGTGAGCAGAGCAGTGCAAAAGCATCGTGGGCAGTGCTGCGACATGCTGCAGCTGTGCTCAAGGTGACCTGAGTTCAAGGTTCACACTTCTCAAGCCAAGTTTGTAGTTTGTTAAAATAATTTAGCCTCTAGTTGTGTTATTAACATGTATATAATGGATTAAGTATATGTTTTAAATTACAGAAACAAAATAGATACTCATAAGGTATCATATTTATACTTTTAAATAAACTAATCTAATTAATTTCTGATTAATAATTAGGCTGGCTAATTTTGAAAGTTTTCAAAGTCAATATTGCTTGTGATCTTAATATGTAATATGTATTTGTATTATTTTTGTTTACACTGTTGCATGATCTTCTTTTATAGGCTATGAGGAAAAACTCTACCATGCACACAGAGAATGGAGCTCAATTCTGCTAACTGGGATAGCAGCTGAAAAACAAGAAGAGAAGAACAGTAGAACACCTATTAATGCAGATGACTTTATTCTTTTTCTGCAAGAACCAAGACAACCAAAGACTGATGATGAGCGCTCTGAGCAAACAGCAGTCAAGACGTGTGATTGCACATTGGACTTTACTGAGTTCTTCATGTAATGTTGGGCATCTAAAACTTGGGAGATTAATAAAATTGTATGTTTTAACAATGTTATAGCTAAGCATTTTTTATGTTTAAGAGAACATTTTGGGAACAAAAATAAAAACACCCCCTGAAAACTTTCTAAGAACGTTAGAGAATAATGTTGTAAGAATGTTACACCTAAACATTTTAATAATGTTTTTAAATAATGTTATCCGAACATTTAAAAGAACATTCTGGGAACAAAAATAAAACTATCCGCTTACAATATTATAAGAACGTTAGAGAATAATGTTATAAGAATGTTATTACTAAACATTTTAATAATGTTTTTAAAAAAATGTTCTCTAAACATTTAAAAAAACATTCTGGGAACAAAAATAAAACTACCCGCTGAAAACGTTCTATGAATGTTAGAGAATAATGTTATAAGAACGTTATTACTAAACATTTTAATAATGTTTTTAAAAAATTGTTATCCGAACATTTATAAGAACATTCTGGGAACAAAAATAAAACTACACGCTAAAAACATTATAAGAACGTTAGAGAATAATGTTATAAAAATGTTACTACTAAACATTTTAATAATGTTTTTAGAAAATGTTCTCTAAACATTTAAAGAAAAAATTCTGGGAACAAAAATAAAACTACCCGCTGAAAACGTTCTAAGAACGTTAGAGAATAATGTTAAAAGAATGTTACTACTAAACATTTTAATAATGTTTTTAAAGAATGTTCTCCAAACTTTTAAAAGAACATTCTGGGAACAAAAATAAAACTACCCGCTGAAAACTTTCTAAGAACGTTAGAGAATAATGTTATAAGAATGTTATCGCTAAACATTTTAAAAATGTTTTTAAAGAATGTTCTCCAAACTTTTAAAAGAACATTCTAAGAACAAAAATAAAACTACCCGCTGAAAACTTTCTAAGAACGTTAGAGAATAATGTTAAAAGAATGTTACTACTAAACATTTTTATAATGTTTTTAAAGAATGTTCTCCAAACTTTTAAAAGAACATTCTGGGAACAAAAATAAAACTAGCCGCTGAAAACATTTATAGAACAATACATGCTAATGTTCTTAGAACATTTTTAGAACAAAAAATTTCTAGCTGGGTACCTAGTTATATTATGAAGACATTTACAGAGGGATTTGTAAATATATTATTCCTAGCCTGATTTGTATAACATTTTTTTCCAAAAAATATGGCGAAAATCTATTTTTTAAGGCTATTGACAATAATCTGATTTACAGGATAACAAAAGTAGTTATCCATAAATCCCTCTGTAATTTTTTTTTCCATCTAATATGTGAACACAATGAAAAAATAATTTTGAACCTGGCTTTATCCAATACTCAGATTTCGTTTTTTTTAAATATATGCAAATCAGCGCATATTTAATTAGATAATGCCTAATTTGCATATGTAAACATTAAATTACAGACAACTTGTAATACATTTTTTTCTCATCTTAATGTAGGTAATCAACTGGGAAAGTTTCATGGTGATATCTGCTAGTTAAATTTTTTACCCTTTTCACCTGTAGTGTCTCGCCAGGGAATGTAGTACGTATGATGCTTCTGAAATAAAAGTCAGAAAGATGTGATGAATTGTTTTTGTAAATATGACTCATTGTCATGTACATAAATGTAATGTAAGCATAACATTATATATATAATATAGCCATTGCTGCTGATATGGCTCTAAATCATACATAAATATAGATTGTGCTGCATTTTAAAATCTGGTTACTTTGGACCTACAGATCTGAGATACTATTCTGAAATTATTTGTATTCACACAATGCATGAGCAATAATTCATTATTTGGACAACTGTTATTTTTAAGGACACTTTTACAGCAGTATTTTTGGTGTTTGACATCAACAAATATTTCAACCCTTTTCTGTGAAGTATGCCGAACAATTTGTGTCTGTAGTGACAATATTTGGTTTGACGTTTGTAGTTTATACATTTTTCAAAATGTTTCAAATGGACAGTCACATTTGTTTATTATTTATCAAGCTTGTATTATTGTATTTTTTTTATTTTTTTTTGAGAAGATAAGAAATTTGGGCTCTCAGATTATTCTGATTTTTTTTATTTTTTTTATGAGGATCATATATTTCCACTCATTATTATGCATTAAACTGTTATTCATATTATGATTATTATATTATATATTTTGGGACAAAAAATACCTTATGTTGCAGCCTGACCAACAGTTTGTCAGTTTAAATGATGGGTGTAGAATGTGAAATTGGCCAAGTTTACACGAGGATGCATGTCTTACCTGTATCTTTTTCCTTTTTCTTTTCCAGCAATTTCAGCATTGGACTTGTTCCCATCCTTTTTGGCCGCCTCTCCTGCACTTGCTGTTTGGAAGTCATTGCTTGCATCTCAGCAACTGTCATTCTGCATTTCTGTTTTCATTCGCTTGCTTACATTTTGAACCCTTAGCAATAATAGACGTTTTCTATGTGGGCTATAGTTGTACATTCAAGTTTGTTTTTCCTTGATTTAATGTGTTTGTGTGGATATTTGTTATGCAACAATTATTTTTCACAATACTTCATAAATGGAAGTATGCAAAGACTCTGAATGAAAAAACATTAACATTGTCATATTATTTTTTTTTAAATCAGTTATTCTATAACTGCACAATGGTGGATACTTCCACTATTGCCTGAATATGTGTGCACTGAGATTTAGATTATGCAACACTTTTAAATACTGTCAATTTAATGTCATATAGTAATGGTGGTGGAAATTATTTAATGAAAACAATTACAATGTATCATATCTTTTTATTAATTTTAAATACAGTAGAATTATTACAAATTAGGTTTTAGTTGGATCATTGTAATACAATCAGTAAAGGATCAATATTAAGGCCATATGTTTTACAGAATATTGAGTAGTTTCTAAACCAATAATCTTAGTAAACATGATTTGTTCCATATAACTTATTTTTTTATTAGTAAAACCATATCCACAAATAGCCATGTTTTCTTTATATTTTTTACAATGGTTTATTTGCACTAAAACCATAGTAATGTCAAAATGCAAAAATTAAAACATCCGTAAGTGGATGTCCTTAGAATGTCCTCCAGAGAACGTTATAAACCGGACCAAATGCGGGCGTCCTCGGAACGTCCTCCAGCGAACGTTATAAACCGGACCAAATGCAGACCTAAGTAGACGTCCCCTGTTTGCTGGGGAGTGGCCTGACCTGGACTCCGGGCTTCTGCATGATGATTGGAGGGTCTGTCGAAAGGCTGCATATCCTTTTGATTGACAGCGATTTCATACAATAAAAAGTCACTGATTCTGAAGCTATTCGAGCTCAGTCCCATCACGGATTTTTCAAATGTTGTCGAAAGACAAACTGCTGCAACCGATTTCTTGGTATTTGCTTGTCGAAATTGCTAGCCAATTTTCATAATACATTTCACACAATTATACATTTATACCTTTATTATATTATTACTTATTATATTTTTATATTATTATTAGTAATAATTTAAAAATAATGATTAAAATAATTAAAAATATATATTATTATTATTAGTAGTAGTAGTATACTTTATTATATTATTATTTATACCTTTATTATATTATTAAATGTATACAATTATACCTAACTCTGCTGGCCATTGAGAAGACACTGGTCAAGTCACTGGAAAAGACGCCTAGTTGGTACGACAGGGTCACAGAGCATTTTCTTGAAAAGGAATGTAGAATTTACGTATAAATAAATGTAAAATTTTTATGATGTAGGCCGAAAATGAGCTTCCCCTCTTTGAAAGACCAGCAGCCTCCACTGCCTTGATGTGAGAACAATTACAGTTTTTTTTTTCCAATTGGTAACACACAATTTTGCAAACTAGACTGGTTTTATCAAAATACTTAACACAATTCACAAAACCACACACCCAAACTGCAAAATACCTAATATATCCTGCAAAATGAAGCACTGCAACCAAAACTACATATAGTATTATCAAAATCAAACTTTTGCACAAAATGGCACACACTTCATTCACATTACCAGATTTTTGTGTAACCAACTACACACTGTTGGGCATAAAATCACTCTCATCTTTAGCATGCTTTGCCATAATACTAAAACAGTTCAAATTGTAGAAAATTCTTCAGATTTTTCACATGCAGAGAAATATTTGCAGATACACACATGCTGTTGAAACTTTTTTTTCTTTTTTTCTTTTTTTTCCACCAAACAAGTCAGTGCAACATATGCACAGTAGATATATTTACATTGGACTGAACAAAAACATGCTCACAAAAAAACAGTAAACTGAAAAAGATAGAAGTGTTAAAGAGTGTAGTAAAAACCATGGTTAATTTTGTAGTTACTATGGCTTTACTACAAAAACCATGGTTCATTTTATGGTTACTATGGTTTTACTACAAAAAACATGGTTAAACCAAGGTTATTGTTGTAAAACCATGGTTCATTTGTAGTTACTATGGTTTTACTGCAAAAACCATAGTTAAACTATGGTTCATTTTGTAGTTACTATGGTTTTACTACAAAAACCATAGTTAAACCAGGGTAACTACAAAAAAAAAAAAAAAAACATAGTTAAACCAAGGTTATTGTAGTAAAACCATGGTTCATTTGTAGTTACTATGGTTTTACTACAAAACTACGACTGTAACCTATGTTCCCTGAGAACAGGGAATGAGACACTGCGTCAAGCGCTAGGGGAACGCCTCAGCGAGACTGATGACTGAAACTCCTTATTATCAGGTCCTTATTGCCAAACTCTCTACTTATAATTTTTCCCCTTCTGCAATCAAATGGTTTGAGTCATATTTATCTGGTAGAACTCAATACGTTTCTGTGAACAACCATCGTTCATTAGCTCTTAATTTATGCACAGGGGTACCACAAGGATCGATACTTGGCCCGCTTTTGTTTAGTTTATATATTAATGATCTGCCATCAGTTTGCCCTGATATCAATACATTAATGTATGCGGATGACACGGTAATTTATGTGCATGCCAAGACAAAACATCTGGCTGCTGCCAAACTGACCACAGCTATGGATCAGATCACCAATTGGCTAAATCGTTCATGCCTTCAACTAAATGTAGATAAAACTGTGGGAATGTTTTTCACCAAGAGACAATGTAACATTGTGTCAAATATAACGATTTCAGGTCAAAACATTAGTATTGTGCCACAATTTAAGTATTTGGGCGTTATTATTGACTCCAATCTTTCTTTTAAAGCACATATTAAGAAAGTATGCAATAGGGTCAAGTTTAGCTTAGCTAATTTTAGATATATTAGAAATGCACTTACTTTTAATGCTGCTAAATTATTTATGGATGCCATGATTATGTCACACCTAACATATTGTCTGACAAGCTGGGGACAAACTAATAGTTTATCACTAAAGCCATTAGTAATTCTTTATAAAAAAAAACTCTTAAAGTACTGGACCAGAAGCCTAACAGTTTACATCATTGCATTATTCTTAATAAGCATAAACTGCTAAGCTGGGAAGATGTAATCAAATATAAAAATATCTGTCTGGTCTACAAAATTCTGCATAACATCGCTCCTGCTCCTCTTAATTCATTCATAATCCAACGTAATAATAGCAGTCAGATCACCAGAAGCACCACACGAGGTGACCTTCTAATCCCATTCAGGAAAAGCACATTTGGTCAATTATCATTTTCTGTTACAGCAATACAAAACTGGAACTCACTGCCCACTATAATCAAAGACATACATATGTATCCCACCTTTACTACACACCTAAAAAACTGGCTGTCTGACAATTATAACTGCACACATTAATCTGACAGTTGTGCTGTGTAGTTGATGTGACATGGTCATGTTGCTGCCATTAGCTTTCTGCTGCCTGCCTCAATGTTAGGTCCTGTATGTGTTATTTTGTATGTTGATTTGTACTGTTTTAATGCATGAACTGCTCTTATGCCTTTGCAATTTGTGCTTGCTTGTTTGTGCTTGTCTTAATTGTGTGTCACACGCTTGTATGTTTTATTCCCTTTTGCTTAGTCCTACTGTAAATGTAATTGTAATGTATTTATTTGATGTATGCCTTTTAACAACTGGCTGGGGACTACAGCTGGAAATTAGCCGTAGAGGCTAAAGCTGCTCTTTTTATTAAAAGGGATTGTCCACATTATTATAAACCAATAAACTAAACTAAACTAAAACACTGTATAAACACGACAATCGTATTGGCCAGCGTCAGCCATGACGTCAGGCTCTAGCTCGACCAGGAAGTATAAAAGGGCACCTAGAGAACATGTCATCCACTTCTTCGTCTGAAGGGACTGTGCAAGCAGATCAGAGGCATGGCGACGAGACGCAGTGTCTCGTTCCCTGTTCTCAGGGAACATAGGTTACAGTCGTAACCTGAGATATTCCCTTTCGAAAGGGAACTCGCACAGTGTCAAGCGCTAGGGGAACGATCTACCCACGCTGCCATGCTGAGAGGATGGTTTAGTAACTATGGCTGTTACAAGCACAACATATTAACCCAAGTAAAGCCTCTTACTGCTTACACGTCAGGGTAACAGTAGCACTACTCCCTACGGCCACTGCCCGAACTCCAGCTCAAAGGCATGGATACCACAGCCCGATTTTCAGAGGGGGGTTCCTTTAATCTGTTAACCGTTGCCAGTGCGCCCGCGCACTGAAGTGTTTTTTTATTTATTTAGTTCAAAGTTACTATCAGATTTAATGTTATACCTTGACAAACTATACATCATTAAAAAGATATAAGACTCAAGTTTCAGTATTTGACCACTATTGTATTCTGAGAAACTCATAGTGACAGTTATGTCTTAATTTGTGTCAGGAGTTATGAAATGAAAAAATGAGTCGATACCTTTAATATGAATTATGCGCGTCATCCTCTCCCATTCATAAAACAACTCCGTGCTGTCGTCATGACAGCGATTCACAAAACAACGTCCCTCAGGGCTTTAGCTCAAAAATGTGCAGATTTGGAGAAATATTGATAGATTCTCATAGATTTACATCATATTTCTATAGACAGGAATAATATTTATTGAATTTATACCCAAATGCGTCGATGTAATCTTTATGAGCTTTTGGTACTCTGATTTACTGTGTTTTCAAATCATACCAATAGCCTGAGGGCGCTATATGCACAGTAATAGTCCATATATGGAACATTAAGAAGAGCCATGATCATGTGACATTCCAGGATGCCTCGAACACACACAAAGCTAACAGAGATCGCGCTGTAACATGCAGATAAGATGTTTTGAAGACAATAAACATGATTGCAATGATATTTGATTTGCCTTTGTTCTTCGAGCCATGCCAGGTACTTTCATAATAATAAATTATATTTATAATGTAATGCTAATCTATATAGACTTTATCATCATGCAGAATACTATAAGCTAATATATTTTCTGTCTGATTTTTTTATCTGAAGCCAAATTAGATCACAGAAGATTATTTAAAACACTCGACTTGCGTTATAAAGTAAGTTTGGAGCACAAACATGGTTTTAATCTCATAAATTGTCGTGTATTGATGGTGTGCTAAGCTAACATGCTAGCTAGCTCTGGGTGCACCTGCCACATAGCCGTTATTCTTTTATGATTTTTTTCTAAATAGGAATGCTTACTGAAATGTTTCTTTATTCCAGAAGGGCATTTGATACAGTTAGATACAGTGAGAACTTTGATAAAAGAAATTAGGGATTGAAACCCTATGAATAGCCTATGAATAGCCAGTCGTTAGTAACTATAATGCAGACAAAAGAAATGCATATTTAGAGCCATAACCAGGCTGGAGAGGTGTGAATGTGTGCAGGGGGAGACTGAGACTGAATGGGGATCGTTTGCACCACAAAACAATAGAGACAATATACTGGATAGATGGTTAGAAGATGACAATAAACATCAGTTGCATTTTAGAGTCAAATCAAAATAAAGTAATTTGACATGGTCTTGAAAAACATTTAACTAAATACAGAGTTTTAGACTTATTATCTTCAGATTTTAAACATAAAATGTTTAGACGTGGCTTTAGCTGTAGTGCATTTCTAGATTGCTACAGTGCCAACTTCAATTTTATTTTCATGAGGATGTTTCATAAAAATCAATTTCTAATAACTTTACAAAACTTTGAAGCTATTTATAACAATTTTTTTCATTATGACAATAATTAATTCTACATTTACAATAAACTGCCAGGTGTCAGCTTTCAAATGAGATCATACTTGTGCTTTTAGTACAAAGGGTTCATGAACTGTATCTGTTTCAGTTTGGGAATGCCATTTCTGGGGATTTTTCAAAAGTGGGGTTGCAGCTTAACAGGTTAACACTGCAGGTCTATTTAAGTGGTTAGAGCACAACACATATACACTCTATACTAATTCACTAAATATCTAACCTGTGCATCGATAGCCAAGCCACTTGAAGGAAGATACGGGTCCCACACAACGGACACACTTGTCCAAGGAGGATACTGTTGCGCACACAAGGCGGTGTTTTTGACACTGTTGGCGAAAAATTTAATTGTAGTATTTATTTATGCCACATAGTTTGAATAGAAAGATATTTCATATTTACATGTCGATATCCAATCATTTTAAATCCAATACCAATGTGACATTTAATTTACCTCATACATATGATTACCCTTTTATTGCATTGTATTTTGTTATTTATAGCGTGTCTTATTTATATGCAGCTTATTTAAAGCATATCCTATATGAAGATATACCTTCTTCATATTTTTAAATTGTAGATGGGGAATTTGTGGTTAGCCTCAGTGTCTGGAGCTGACTTCTTGTAGCCCAGTATAACTAATAGGGTGCCTATCCATTACATGTAACCAAACAACTTAGCATTCACATTAAACCAACATACAGATCCAATGCAGGCAGTCTTAAAAACCAAAGTGATGCCTCTGGGGACAGGACCCTCTAAACCAGGGATGGGCAACTTCGGTCCTGGAGGGCCACTGTCCTACAGAGTTTAGCTCCAACCCTGATAAAATCACCTGCCTGTAATTTTCTAGTAATCCTGAGGACCTTGATTAGTTTGTTTAGGTGTGTTTGATTAACGTTGGGTTGAAGCTAAACTCTGTAGGACAGTGGCCCTCCAGGACCGAAGTTGCCCATCCCTGCTCTAAACTGTATGGACCTCCCAAGTCATATTTGGGTGGGGTTCAGTGTTTGATACACATACACTCAGATATTATACTGACTGAATCTTGAAAAGGCACGTTTAGACAATGTCCTTCCATTACATTGTCCACATAAAGCATGTTCTACTCAGGCGACTACACACACACACACATATTGAAATAGGTTGGTAGATTTGACATTTTGCCACAAATAAGTTGTACATCAGATTTAATTTACCTCTCCAACCTTGGTGAGTGGGCCGAGCTCTGGACTAGTCTGATTCGGGTGGCTGACGGCTGTATGGATGCACTTGCTCTCAGTGGTCAGCTGTAGAAGATGAAACAGAGACAAAGGACAATAAAGAGAAAGTACTGGGAGCGTGATACTAGAGGGGACATTTGACATCTGAATTAAAAAAAGAAACCATTCTACTGTTGACAAAAAGACAGAGGAAAACCTTGCTTTAAAACTCACTGACAACTTATTTGATATTAACAATCAGAGCAAGACATTTATAAAAATCTATCTTTTGTGAGGACATACCTCTTCAGTATCATCAGTTGTGGATGGGGGATTTGTGGTACCACACATCTTTGGAGCCATTTCATCATCAAGGCCCTGTAAAAAAATAAAATAATAATAATAATATATATATATATATATATATATATATATATATATATATATATATATATATATATATATATATTGTAGACAGTGGACTATGAAAACTACACTCTGATGAACACAGCATTTGATTACTTAATTGTTTTTGTTCTACCAGTCTGTAATGGTCAGTATCATCTATGGTGTGCTGGTTAGGTGGTGCTAACAAACTGCTAACAAAAGCTATAAAAATCATGTTCCACCTGAAGCTAGATGGAAAATGTACAGTATTTTGGTATGTGAAATGTTCTATGGTTAAAGCATTTCTTATATGAGAACTATCAATTTCACAAAGTCAAATTTTGCCCACCTTGCATCTCCATGGCCAGTCTGAGTCACCATAATTATAGATCTCCTCTCATGGACTTATGTCTCGAACTGCAAACAAACAGAGATGGGGCTTCCCTTGCACAGTGAGGTACTTTATCTTGGCATTAGGGAGTGAGTCCCACTTTGTCACTTTCAGCAGTAACATAAAATCTTGCATCATCCTTTGGATTAATGCATCTACGCCGCTTCATGTTTACTGTTTACAGGTGTCACAGCCTAAATTACGAAAAGTTATTGTCAGGATTACAATGTTCACTGGGACAAGCATGATCAGAAAACAAAAGTCTGGGTAAATTAGTAATGTACATAGTTATGTATCTGGCCAGAAGCCAAATTATGTGCTCATAACTAGACCATGCATATTTTATTGATTCTTTTAAGAATACATTGAGAAGTGTAACAGCATTTCACACAAAGTAACAGGCTGGTGGGAGTCTGTACTACATAACAGGAGGATGACAGCTTTAATCTCCAGCTGTGCTGGACCACATTCAGAATAAATTTCATCGTTCCTCCAACTGATTTTGTTTTCTGATTGTAGAAAGTCACTGACCACATAAGATAATTTCTCTAATCAAAAACCAAATCGAGCGAATCTCTAGTAGGCTTCATAGACCATATTGCTCAGTGTTCTATAACAGTGTTTTAATTCTATAAAACAAACACAATGTCTGTAGTAAAGGTCCAGACTTTAGCAATTACAAAAGCTACAAGTACAGACAGGCAATTACATAAGCTTGTTAATCAACTTGAGTTACTTACAGACCAGAGGGTTGTTCCATAAAACAAGATTAGAATACAAGCCAGGCTTATTTTGGTTAGTCAGACTTATTGTCGGTGGATTCTGTTTCATAAAGCAAACTTAAAATAGTTCAAACTCAGTTACTCTGGCAACTTATGCTGGGAAACTAGCCTGGTCCAGGGCAGGCTAAGCCTCAGCTGTTACACAGATCCTCTAACACTGACCGATATTACCACTGACACTCTCTCACACCATTATTGGACTTTATTAACCACTATTAGTCCAAAAATAAATACACAGTATACAGAAAATCAACTTAAATAAGGCTACAATGATAAATTAGACAATATACAGTGAGGAAAATAAGTATTTGAACATGACTGATTATTGGCCATGTTAGTAGTTGGATTCTTACTGATTGTATGGGGTGGACAGGTGTCTTTATGCAGCTAACGACCTCAAACAGGTGCATCTAATTTAGGATAATAAATGGAGTGGAGGTGGACATTTTAAAGGCAGACTAACAGGTCTTTGAGGGTCAGAATTCTAGCTGATAGACAGGTGTTCAAATACTTATTTGCAGCTGTATCATACAAATAAATAGTTAAAAAATCATATATTGTGATTTCTGGATTTTTTTTATAGATTATGTCTCTCACAGTGGACATGCACCTACGATGACAATTTCAGACCCCTCCATGATTTCCAAGTGGGAGAACTTGCAAAATAGCAGGGTGTTCAAATACTTATTTTCCTCACTGTATATATATATTTATATATATATATATACATATATATATATATATATATATATAGATAGATATATAGATATACAGATATATATATATATATATATATATATATATATATATATATATATATATATATATATATATATATATATATAGATAGATATAGATATATAGATAGATAAATACAATATATATACTACAGGTTTTCTTTTTTTACTGGCTGAATGTGCCCAAGATTTAATTCGATTGTTTTAAAGATTTATGAATACATTTCTCTCTGGTTTTGTTTGGCAGCTGTAGTACATGTTTATGATTATTAGAAGAACATTAGAACACAATCTAAAAAAAAAAGCTTTTTAAAGCAGAAGTTAAAATCACAAAATTAAAAATAAATAATTACATTTAACACAATTATACAAATTGACAGTTCCTTTAAAGACATCATATTTTCCCCCAATAAATATTCCTTATTTTTCCTTCTACTTTTTTTTCTTTTGTGATAATACCCACCAACACATAGCCTAAGAAACACATGATTAGAACAATAACCAAAAAGTACATAGTTAGACACTTTTACATATGATTTAAGAGGGAAAAGACAAAAAACAATAAATAAATATTAATACAAATTTAATATTCACATATTTATTTCAAACTCTTATAATGACACATAATTCCTAATAGTTATTCAAGTAATATTATTTGAATATCAAATATTCAGTATTAAATAAGTAAATAAATAAAATAACAAATAACTAGAAATAAAAGGGAGGGAGGGTTATATAAAAATGTAGTTAATGTAGGCTAATATATATTCCTTTATTTTATGGAATATTCTTTGATTTTAGAGTTGCACATATCTTTTCAAAATGTATACATTTGCTCTTAATTTCATGTTCATCTCCATAGTGTACTTTAGAAACTAAATCTAACCACTCATTTAAAACTGGGGATTCTTGCTTTCTCCAAAAAATTATTGCATTAAAAGCTGTAATTCTCAGCATTCTAAATAAGTATACATCATCTTTATTAAGTAGCATAGGTCCTATACCCAAAACTATATTTTGTATCTTTATATATTTAGTTTCTTAAAAAATTAGGCTACTTCTGTTCACTGAAGTACTTCTGTTCACTTGAAGTTTACGGCAACTTATCCAACATTCTAAAGATAAATTATTATAATTAGAAGATATTTCTAGTGTTATAAAATATTGCATATTAATTTTCCAAGCAAAATGTATATTTTAGTCAGAATTATTGCGCTCCTATTTGCATGACTTTCTAACATTTACAGATGGAGAATATAACTGTAAAATGTAAGTTCTGCACTGAGGGAAAAAAACATGTCACTAACATTGTGGTAAATATATAGCATTTTACAGTAATTGTAACTTACAAGTTACAATTTCTTGCAAATAGGAAACATTTCTTCATGCAAAAATGCAACTATATTTATAAATATAATTATTACCTGTATGTATTTAATAGGGTTGGGCGATGTCCCCTAAATTGGCAGTTGATGATGTTTACAGTAAAACATCGCGATGGACGATGAAATCGTGGGGTGGGGTTAATTTATAATATTATTATTTAAAACGTGCTTTTTTCAATAAAATTTCAACAGTAGTAATTATTAGGTCCATAGACAACTAAAAACAAACATATACTCAGCAAACAATAAATAAGTTGCAATATATAATTAATTGTGCAGGGCTT
Source organism: Abramis brama (assembly GCF_963993115.1). Taxonomy (NCBI): domain Eukaryota; kingdom Metazoa; phylum Chordata; class Actinopteri; order Cypriniformes; family Leuciscidae; genus Abramis; species Abramis brama. The sequence goes on from NC_139971.1 coordinate 21,957,094, forward strand.
TCACTGTGAGGATGAGTTACCAACTGATGAACATAAATCCTCTTCGTGTGCGTGTGAGAGAGAGAATGCACACACAGTACTTACATCTACTGTGTTTACGGGAATACTCGACTTGGCATTTTGATATATCTCTGTGTTTATTTGGCCGTTTAGGCGCGCAACCGGAGACAAAGGCTGCTTTGCTTGTCCGTGTTGCGCTCGGAGCGCGCGCACAGCATCCTGTCAGTTCTACAATTCAGTTCTCTTTCGCGACTTATCACGCTTTTAATATTTCTTTTCAATATAAAGCACATCCTGCTCTTTTCTTTCTCATTCATTCATGTTTCGTTATTAATAACTTTAAACAAAATCGTCAACTGAAATCTGCGCGGATTATAAAAAATACACAACACATTATAGGACATACCCACATAGCAATTTTTTTCTGGCCCAGCTCCGGGCCACACTATCACATTTCCCTCGGCCCAAGTACCGCAAAGAATGACGGCCCTGAAGTGGCCCAGAACTGGATTAAAGACAAGGGTCACACATGGGCCATAACTGGCCCGAATCTCAGCCAGTTAGTCACCCTTAACTGGCCCTGAACTGGGCCAAAACAGGTTTTATTATTGGTACCAATTCTCAGCCATAAGTTAACCATATCAACGCCACCCTTTAACCAGAAACCCCAAAACTGAGCCATAACCCAGCCTAATCTTACCCAAACCATGTGAACAAATAAGGCACAAGAAAATTAAATTCTCAAAAATAGTTTATTTAACAATAGGCACAAGCCAATAATAATAAATTATTATTATTTTCTATTTTTTTTAGAACATTCAAAGCTTAACATCTTATTACCACCTCACAGTGCATTTAATTTCAAAATGTTCTGGTCTGTCTTAAACAGTAGTTTACTTATTGTAGTAATGCACAAGCCAAAAAAAAAAAAAAAAAAAAAAAAACATTTTTCAATTCTAACTAAATGAATCTATCAATGAATCTAGCACTGAAATTTAAACATATTATAATGTAATTTTACTCTCAACAAACATAAAGCAAATTAAAAAAAATTACTTAAAACAAATTTGCACATAAGAATGTTTGTATGTGTGAGGGAGAGAGTGATGCTATCCTCAGGAAGTGAAGTACAGCTCTGCAGCCCCTCTTTTCTGTGTCGGCCCAGATCCGGCCCACATCTGGACCGTGTGAAATCCACATGAACCAGATTTGGGCCAGATCTGGGCTGAAACCATAGACAGTAAACGGCTGAAACTATGATGCTGTTTCAGGAGCTGAAGCCATATTTGTATTGTTGCTTCTTTCTCCTGATCAGTGGCATGTGTCAGACGATTTTTTCCTCACAGCAGCTAAAAGACAAAATACTAAATTAATAAATACATATACAAATATTCATCCACCAACTGTAAATAAATTTAGGTAACAAATTAAAATAAGGTTGCTTCGGTTACATTTTATACAGGAAATGATTGCTTATAATGTGGCACTATTGAATGACCCGCAGGCCGGTCAAAAGCACCCCGGTCGCGTCAGTCTGTACTCGCATTCTCAAGTTCAGGGCAGTGAATCAGCTACCATAGGTAAAAGTTCATAGGCAAAAAATTCAGGTATTTAAAAAAGCTCCAAAAAAGAGATGTTCTTCTATTTTTTAAAGATTGCCATTACATAACCTGCCAAAATAACCTTCGTACCCGCCACGGTCGATTTTTAATCGAGGTTAAGGTTAAATAAAAATACTAAAAAAATAAGAGAGCTGTAAACACATCGCAGGCTTGATCTGTTTCGGCATGAGTGCAAAAGAGAACCCATGTGGTTGCATATCTGCTGTATGTATTGCATTTAATGTTAGGTCGTACACAATATATAGACTGTAAAAAAAATAGGGTCGTGCACAAAATAGCTTCACTTACCTGAACAGCGGTTCGGTTTGTCAGACGTCTTCGTCACCCTTCAGCGGGATAAATTTCAAACGACGCATCACGTGAACCTCATCCACCAACCAGAAAGCTGCTGTTACCGTGGAGATCGCACAAAATAAACAATAGTTCACTGCACAGTTAACTGTACATATTTATGCAACTGTGTATATATATATATATATATATATATATATATATACAGTGAGGAAAATAAGTATTTGAACACCCTGCTATTTTGCAAGTTCTCCCACTTGGAAATCATGGAGGGGTCTGAAATTGTCATCGTAGGTGCATGTCCACTGTGAGAGACATAATCTAAATAAATAAAAAATCCAGAAATCACAATATATGATTTTTTAACTATTTATTTGTATGATACAGCTGCAAATAAGTATTTGAACACCTGTCTATCAGCTAGAATTCTGACCCTCAAAGACCTGTTAGTCTGCCTTTAAAATGTCCACCTCCACTCCATTTATTATCCTAAATTAGATGCACCTGTTTGAGGTCGTTAGCTGCATAAAGACACCTGTCCACCCCATACAATCAGTAAGAATTCAACTACTAACATGGCCAAGACCAAAAAGCTGTCCAAAGACACTAGAGACAAAATTGTACACCTCCACAAGGCTGGAAAGGGCTACGGGGAAATTGCCAAGCAGCTTGGTGAAAAAAGGTCCACTGTTGGAGCAATCATTAGAAAATGGAAGAAGCTAAACATGACTGTCAGTCTCCCTCGGACTGGGGCTCCATGCAAGATCTCACCTCGTGGGGTCTCAATGATCCTAAGAAAGGTGAGAAATCAGCCCAGAACTACACAGGAGGAGCTGGTCAATGACCTGAAAAGAGCTGGGACCACCGTTTCCAAGGTTACTGTTGGTAATACACTAAGACGTCATGGTTTGAAATCATGCATGGCACGGAAGGTTCCCCAGCTTAAACCAGCACATGTCAAGGCCCGTCTTAAATTTGCCAATGACCATTTGGATGATCCAGAGGAGTCATGGGAGAAAGTCATGTGGTCAGATGAGACCAAAAGAGAACTTTTTGGTCATAATTCCACTAAACGTGTTTGGAGGAAGAAGAATGATGAGTACCATCCCAAGAACACCATCCCTACTGTGAAACATGGGGGTGGTAGCATCATGCTTTGGGGGTGTTTTTCTGCACATGGGACAGGGCGACTGCACTGTATTAAGGAGAGGATGACCGGGGCCATGTATTGCGAGATTTTGGGGAACAACCTCCTTCCCTCAGTTAGAGCATTGAAGATGGGTTGAGGCTGGGTCTTCCAACATGACAATGACCCGAAGCACACAGCCAGGATAACCAAGGAGTGGCTCTGTAAGAAGCATATCAAGGTTCTGGCGTGGCCTAGCCAGTCTCCAGACCTAAACCCAATAGAGAATCTTTGGAGGGAGCTCAAACTCCGTGTTTCTCAGCAACAGCCCAGAAACCTGACTGATCTAGAGAAGATCTGTGTGGAGGAGTGGGCCAAAATCCCTCCTGCAGTGTGTGCAAACCTGGTGAAAAACTACAGGAAACGTTTGACCTCTGTAATTGCAAACAAAGGCTACTGTACCAAATATTAACATCGATTTTCTCAGGTGTTCAAATACTTATTTGCAGCTGTATCATACAAATAAATATTTAAAAAATCATACATTGTGATTTCTGGATTTTTTTTTTTAGATTATGTCTCTCACAGTGGACATGCACCTACGATGACAATTTCAGACCCCTCCATGATTTCTAAGTGGGAGAACTTGCAAAATAGCAGGGTGTTCAAATACTTATTTTCCTCACTGTATATATATATATAGTAAGTTTTTAACATGATTTTGTGGTTCTTAAACTAAAGGGTATGGAAAACTATTTTGTATGTGAATTAAGTTTTTTTTATTAGAAATTCATAAAAACAAATTAAAATAAATAATTTAAAAACATGTAACTCAGTTGTCATGTTAGGAACATGTATATTTTGTTCAGGTCAAATGGATTTGGGAATTGTTAAATGATTATTGAATTTTGTGAACACTGCTGAAAACTGAATGCTATATTTATAATTATTTATAATTTTTTCTGGACATAGCTTTTTTCACTGACTCATAAGTCAATTCATATTATTATTGTTATTAATTATTAAAATCATTTCATCTCTTTCGTAGTTTTGATAACTGCACTATCCATGAACAACACTTTAAACTGTTTTATTTCTCCCGTGAAAAATTGTGGTGGTGGGGGGGACAATCCTTGAATATAATAGTAGCGGCCTAAATACTTATAATTGTCCTGTACACAAAGTATGGCCCATAATCGCTACACTGATCTGGGCCACACACCTCCCATGCACAATCGGCCCAAATGTTGTCTGCCGTCATGCATGCAGTGCCATCATTGCCACACATGGCCCACAGTTGGCTGACATGATGCATGCCAGTGCCGGCAATAGGCCAGCAGTGCCATGATGAGGCCACATTTGGGCCAAGTCTGTTTGCTATGTGGGTAATAGGGTATCTGCGGCAAAAATGAAAGTAATTACCCGCGGCCAGCGGGTGAAATGTTTCGAAATGTCGCTTTGCACAGCAAAGCACTTGTTTCAGTAAAATTATATATTAAATTTTATAAAGCCTACTTTTACATTTTCGCTGCTGTTCTAAAATGGTTTTCGCCAGCTTAATCCCAGTGTCACGGTTCATGAATTCACTGTCTCTCTCTCGTCTAACGTGCTGTTGTGTGTGTGTGTCTGTGGGCGTGGTCACTGATCATCAGTGATCAGTAGCGCCAGCTGGTTTCAATTGTATGTCTCTATATAAGCTCAGTAACTGGTGTCTCATGTTGTCAGATCGTTGTGGTTTCCCGGTGTGTTTCCCGTGCCTGTTCCTGTGTTTCCCTGTGCCGTTTTGGATCTTCCTGTCTTCGTCGTGTCTTCCTGGATTACCTGCACTCTTCACAAGATCATCGAGCACTTCACGAGGGATCACCACAGGATTACTGCACCAGCACCAGTTGCCCACTGAGGTCCCTGCGTCACCACTCCACCAGCGTTTGTGTCCGCCCACCTGTCCCGCTGTGTTGGCGTTCATCTGTGTGCTGAGTTTCTGACCATCTGTGTGTTTTCAATAAAGAGCGTTGTTGCATATACATCCTGTCTGTCATCCGTTACAGAACGATCCGACCATCTATGGATGTAGCAGGCGCCACGAGTTGGGACGAGTTTGCGACTCGAAGCATTGCGAGAATGGACACCCAGGAAGAGAGCATCGCCAACACAGGTCGGGCGGTGCAAGCGCTTGTGACGCAGGTGTCCGAGCTCACCCAACAACTCCAACAGCTAAGAGTTCCCACTGCGCCGCCCACACTGCCCGTTCAGCCCAATCCACCAGAGCCGCCCCAGCAGCGCGAACCGAGACTACCGACACCAGAGGGATATTCAGGTGAACCTGAGTTTTGCAGAGCATTTTTGACCCGATGTTCTATGCACTTTTCATTACAGCCGCTGACGTTCAGTCAAGAACAGTCGAAGGTGGCATTCGTGCTGACGCTGTTGTCTGGCAAGGCGGCTCTCTGGGGAACGGCAGTGTGGGAGAATCAAGATCCATGCTGCGCCTCGTTCCAGGCACTCTCCGAGGAGATGAGGAGGGTTTTCGATCGTGCGGTGGCGGGTAGGGAGGCGGCCAGACTACTCGCCGATCTCCGCCAAGGTAACGGCTCGGTATCAGAATATTCCATCCGGTTCCGCACCCTGGCTGCAGAGTGCCGATGGAACGAGGAGGCGCAGTGGGATCGATTCCTGCATGGGTTGGCTGACCGTGTCCAGAGGGAGATTTATATGCTGGACCTTCCACGCAGTCTGAATGGACTTATTGAGTTGGCGCTGCGAGTGGATGCTCGGCTGAGCAGAATGGGTCGCTTCCAACAGAACCTTCCGTTTCGCGGGATGGAGAACCCGCGCTCTGAGAACCTGGACACGGTCAGTCCCGTTTGTGATCCCGAGCCCATGCAGGTGGGTAGAGCTCGGCTTTCCCGGGAGGAGAGAGAACGGCGGAGGTCCCAAGGACTGTGTCTATACTGCGGGAGGGCGGGTCACTTCATTCACTCGTGCCCGTTAAAAGATCAAGCCCGGTAGTAACAATGAGGCTACTATCGGGTGGGATCTCCGCCGAGAAGACCTCATCATCACCATCATCAGCTACTCTCCTTCCGGTAAGACTAAGGTGGGCAACCCACACGCACGACACCAAGGGTTTACTGGATTCGGGGGCAGAAGGTAATTTTATGGACTCAGAACTGGCTCATCATCTTCACATCCCGGTTTCCCCTCTTCCGTACAAAATCTCTGTCAAGGCTCTCAATGGACAACAACTTCCTGACATTTCACACTCCACTGAACCTATCACTCTCATCACTTCTGGCAACCACACAGAGACAATATCATTCCTCCTCATGAACTCACCTCTTGCACCCATCGTACTCGGACATCCCTGGCTCACTTTACATAATCCCAGAGTCGATTGGGGTCACAATTCTGTTTCTATGTGGAGTAATACGTGTCATGAGTCATGTCTTGTGTCTGCGTGTTCGTCTGTACCTGTGTCTGTATTCCAGGAGGAGGCGGTGAATTTGTCTAACGTGCCCGGGGAGTACCAGGACCTGAGAGAAGTGTTCAGTAAGTCTCGTGCTGCTTCTCTCCCTCCACATCGTTCTTATGACTGTGCCATAGACTTAGTGCCAGGTGAGTCTCCGCCTAAAGGCAAGTTATATTCACTTTCTGTTCCAGAAAGGGAGGCTATGGAGAAATATATTTCTGATTCTCTAGCATCCAAATTCATTAGACCTTCCTCATCTCCAGCGGGGGCGGGGTTCTTTTTTGTGGGGAAGAAGGATGGATCTCTGCGACCGTGCATTGATTACCGAGGGTTGAACAACATCACGGTAAAGAATACTTATCCTTTACCGCTGATGTCTTCAGCCTTCGAGCGGTTACAGGGAGCATCCATCTTCACAAAATTGGATTTACGTAACGCTTATCATTTGGTTCGCATAAGGAAGGGCGATGAATGGAAGACCGCGTTCAATACCCCCAGGGGGCACTTTGAATACTTGGTCATGCCCTTCGGGCTGTCCAACTCCCCAGCGGTCTTCCAGGCACTCGTCAATGACGTGCTGAGAGATATGGTTGACCAGTTCATATATGTCTACCTGGATGACATATTGATTTTTTCGTCTTCTCTCCAGGAACACGTTCAGCACGTCAGACGAGTGCTTCAGAGGTTGCTAGAGAATGGGCTTTTTGTCAAGGCGGAGAAATGCGTTTTTCATGCACAGTCTGTTCCTTTTCTAGGGTACATCGTCTCGTCTGAGGGAGTGCGTATGGATCCTGACAAGGTTAAGGCTGTGATAGATTGGCCAAGTCCAGATTCCCGTAAGGCCCTACAGAGGTTTCTGGGATTTGCCAATTTTTATCGGCGTTTTATTCGCAATTTCAGCCAACTAGCCGCGCCTCTGACTGCCTTGACCTCCCCCAGAACGACGTTCAGGTGGTCCGATACAGCGGAAGCTGTATTCGCCAAACTGAAGAGCCGCTTCGTTTCGGCTCCCATCCTCGTTGCCCCTGATCCATCACGTCAGTTCGTGGTGGAGGTCGACGCGTCAGAGGTGGGGGTAGGAGCAGTTCTTTCCCAACGTTCTTCCACAGACGACAAGATGCATCCTTGCGCGTTTTTGTCTCATCGTTTATCACCTGCCGAACGTAACTATGACATTGGTAATAGAGAATTGTTGGCAGTCAAGTTAGCGCTGGAAGAGTGGCGTCACTGGTTAGAAGGGTCAGGGGTACCTTTTATCGTATGGACCGATCATAAGAACCTAGAATATATCAGAACCGCCAAAAGACTCAACTCTAGGCAGGCTCGGTGGGCACTTTTTTTCGGACGTTTTGATTTTTCTCTTTCGTACCGCCCGGGTTCCAAAAACATCAAACCCGATTCCTTATCTCGTATTTTTGACCAATCCGAACGCCCGTCTACTCCCGAGTGTATTTTACCCGAGACATTAGTGGTCTCCACTCTCAGATGGGAGGTCGAATCGAAGGTCATGAAGGCCTTAGAAGGGGTAACGCCTCCGCCCGATTGCCCACCGAATCGTTTGTTTGTGCCAGAGGGGTGTCGGTCCGACGTCATTCAGTGGGGTCATTGTTCCAGCATAGCATGTCATCCAGGGGTAAATCGCACCAGTTTTTTGGTTAGGCAACGATTCTGGTGGCCATTAATGGCTCGCGACATCCGCAGTTTTGTTTTGGCTTGCTCAGTTTGTGCCACTGGTAAGACCTCCAATCGACCCCCGGATGGGTTACTCCAACCGCTGTCTGTCCCTTCGAGACCCTGGTCCCACATTGCGCTAGATTTCATTACCGCCCTCCCGCCCTCCCGCCCTCCCAGGGCAAGACGGTCGTTTTGACTGTCGTGGACCGGTTCTCGAAGGCGGCTCATTTTATTCCCTTGCCCAAATTACCCTCAGCCAAGGAGACAGCGGTAACTGTCATAGATCACGTCTTTCACTTACATGGCCTCCCGATGGACGTGGTTTCCGACAGGGGGCCCCAATTTGTGTCCAGATTTTGGCAAGAATTTTGTAAGTTACTGGGGGCGACTGTCAGTCTCTCTTCGGGGTTTCATCCTCAGAGCAATGGTCAAACGGAGAGAGCCAACCAAGATCTGGAGAGAGTGTTGCGATGTTTGGTTTCCAAGAATCCTTCCTCCTGGAGCCAACAACTCTCTATGGTGGAGTACGCCCACAATTCATTACCAGTGTCATCCACGGGCCTCACTCCGTTTGAATGTAGTTTAGGTTACCAGCCACCAGTTTTTGCTAGTACGGAATCCGAAGTCGCGGTCCCCTCCGCTCACGCCTTCGTCCAGAGGTGTCGCCACACTTGGACTAGAGCCTGTGAGACTCTTCTCCAAGTGGGGGCGCGCACCAAGGCTAAGGCCGATCGCCACCGGTCGAAGCCTCCCGTATACGTCGTTGGTCAAAAAGTGTGGCTTTCAACCAAGAACATTCCTCTCCGCTCCGTTTCTAATAAACTTGCTCCCAAATTCATCGGCCCGTTTCCTGTCACCAAGATCATTAGTCCGGTGGCAGTCCGTCTCAAACTTCCTCCTGCGTACAGGAGAATTCATCCCGCCTTTCATGTGTCAAAGATTAAACCTGTGTTTTGGGCACGCATTAATCCGCCAGTCCTGGTTCCCCCCCCGCCGCGTCTCGTAGATGGGGAACCAACTTATTCGGTTAACCGTATTCTGGACTCGAGAAGGAGGGGACGCGGATTTCAGTACCTGGTGGACTGGGAAGGTTACGGTCCGGAGGAGAGAAGTTGGGTTCCTGCTAGAGACATTCTGGATCACTCCCTTATCGATGATTACAATCGACAGGTAAGTCCGTCGGGGAACGCCAGGAGGCGTTCCTAGGGGAGGGGGTACTGTCACGGTTCATGAATTCACTGTCTCTCTCTCGTCTAACGTGCTGTTGTGTGTGTGTGTGTCTGTGGGCGTGGTCACTGATCATCAGTGATCAGTAGCGCCAGCTGGTTTCAATTGTATGTCTCTATATAAGCTCAGTAACTGGTGTCTCATGTTGTCAGATCGTTGTGGTTTCCCGGTGTGTTTCCCGTGCCTGTTCCTGTGTTTCCCTGTGCCGTTTTGGATCTTCCTGTCTTCGTCGTGTCTTCCTGGATTACCTGCACTCTTCACAAGATCATCGAGCACTTTACGAGGGATCACCACAGGATTACTGCACCAGCACCAGTTGCCCACCGAGGTCCCTGCGTCACCACTCCACCAGCGTTTGTGTCCGCCCACCTGTCCCGCTGTGTTGGCGTTCATCTGTGTGCTGAGTTTCTGACCATCTGTGTGTTTTCAATAAAGAGCGTTGTTGCATATACATCCTGTCTGTCATCCGTTACACCCAGTGCAGGAGCTGTAACTGTTAGGTTACCACAGAAATGTAAGCAGTTAGTTGATTGCTGTGTTGACTCGTGACACTCGCTAACAGCACTGAAAACGCACGGTACAACTTGAATATTATTATTATCATAAACTTTTCATTATTATTTTTTTTATCGATCGTTTGTTGGTAAAGGGAGAGAGACCTTGCGAGACACATGATTTTTGCCAAAGAGCCAGGTGTGGCTCGCGAGCCATAAATTCCCAACCACTGGTGTACACGAATTAATAGATTAAGTCAGGGGTTCCCAAACTTTTCCATGCCAAGGCCCCCCAAATACCATAGGTTCTGGCCAAGGCCCCCCTTGGGATGTGTTATTGAACCCATCGACAATACTACGGCACGTGTAGAAATAAATAAATAAAACATCTATGTGATGGTGTTTGATACCAGCCAATCAGAAAGATTATAGAGATGCACCGATTACAATTTTCTAGGCAGATTCCGATTTTTCATTGAGTTTGACCTGTCGATACAGATTTTAGCCGATTCTGATTTCATTTTTTCTAACCACTTTACAGCACACACAAATATTTTATATATATATATATATATATATATATATATATATATAAAATAAAACACCACTTTTACCCAAACTGATTAATAAAAACAAGTTTAAATGGATACATTTTCTATAAATATTTTTGTCTTCATTTTCTTTTCTGACATAGCCTAATCCAGTTCTTGTTCAAACACACTATACATGCAAATTATGTGCATTTTAGGTAGGCTACTTTTTGTGTGAAATCATATTTATTTTGTCCATCAAAAGTGTGCTTTCACTTTAATTGAGCGTGAGCAGCGCAGCAAAAATAGACTCGGCGCCGAAACCCTCCGCTTCACTACTGCTCATGCGACGCTCCTGCTTGACGCTCACGCGCTGCTCCTGCTTGCGGTGTGAATGCGGAAATTGCATAACACAACTCCGCCCCAACATCTCCGTTCCTACATACGTAACCGAGACGTTCCCTTTCGTTCAGTCACTACGTGTTATGTCAGTGAATGACGTAATGGGGGTCCCAATTCAATCACACCACAGCGGCTGTCTTCTAGTGCCCTACGCAAGTCTGAGCTCCCTGTCGTGACACTAGCACGGATGAAGGGCTAAGCTTAACGCAAGAATACCAAGGTACACTGGGTAGCATATCTCAGGTGGAATATGTAACACAGCACCTACCCGTAGGGAGGACTTAGAATACACATATGACCTGAGTATGGGATGCATATGGAAAAACTCAGAGGTATCCAGCCCTCAGGGTGGAATGTTTCAACCTTGAGATGGCAAGAGGTCTTGTTGAGGGAAAGACACGTGCTCAGTGGAGACTTACCGTGGAAATACACATGTGAGGGTTGCCCAAGCGGGGAACCTCTAGCACCCTAGTACGAGTGTCCTCTCATGTACTCGCTTCCACAAGCCAGTAAGTAGGACCTGCTCGGTGTCATCGCTTGCTGTGTGATTCCACTCCACGGACTGGATACGTGCGCTATTCCACTCAGATGAGTTCTCCTTAGACCCTGAGTTCCTCCTGCACTGTCGATGTCGTCACCAGAGTGCATGCCCAGTTGGTCAGCCATCGGGATTGGCTAGGTGCTTCCATGTGCATGGATCCCCGCATGGGCAACCCCCACATGTGTATTTCCACGATAAGTCTCCCCAAGCACGTGTTTTCCCTCGGCAAGACCTCTTGCCATCTCAAGGTTGAAACATTCCACCCTGCGGGCTAGATACCCTTGAGTTTTCCATATGCATCCCACTCTCAGGTCATATGTGTATTCTAAGTCCTTCCTATGGGTAAGTGCTGTGTTACATATTCCACCTGGGATATGCCACCCAGTGTACCTTGATATTCTTGCGTTAAGCCTAGCCCTTTGTCCATGCTAGTCTCATGACAGGGAGCTCAGACTTGCGCAGGGCACTGGAAGACAGCCGCTGTGGCGCGACCCCCATGACTGAACGAAAGGGAACGTCTCAGTTACGTATGTGTGGCAAGGTTAAATGTTGTTGGAAGAAGGAGGCGGGAACCGGCAACAACTTCAATAACAAAATAAATAAACAAATACAAAACGAAAGTAAAGACAGCAGCCCCTCACGGACGACTGCTGTCACATATAATAAAACATAACACAACATAAAATCCAGGTCTGGCCTCTCTCGATCTTCACTGTCGTCGCTCCTCCTTTAATGCTTTCAGCTTGACTGTGACGATATGAAGGACTTACATATTTCATTAACAAAATTCCCTTTCTTTCACTGCCCAACCAAAAAAAAAAAAAAAAAATCATTGTTTGGATTTAAATAGGCAAATGCTTATCATTGGATAATTGCAGATTATTATGTTTCTAGCATGTTATATGTTTGGCAACAGTTCTTCTAACCCTGTTTGATGGAGTGTATAGCTTTTAATTTCTTAAACAACCATGTGGGAAGACACATAATGGCCATATTTCAGGATGACAATTTCAAGATTTATCAGGCTCAAATTGTGGAAGAATGGTTGGACTTTTTTTTTTTTTTGGTCGGGCAGTGTAATTCATTCAGAAAAGAGGCTTTGTGTATAACAAAATGCATTTTGTGAATTAGCATGTTAAAAAATATCCACAAATTGTTCTGTGCATGAAACAATCAATTAATACTTACCCTCGCACACCTGTAGGTAATAGATATCAGTACTTGCAAAAGTATCAAAATAGCTTTATTCAGCGTTTCGGTCCTATGGCCTTGTATATGCCTGATGAAGGTCATGGGACCGAAACACTGAATAAAGTTATTTTGATACTTTTGCAAGTACTGCTAGTGTGTGGGACTTTCTTTTGTTCTTCATTCTGTGCACGAGAAACATATCTCAATGAAATAATTAGTTCAAAAATGAGTATGTGCTTCCTGTTATGTTGCTTTAAAAAAAAACTTACTTAAACTGCAGGGCCTTCTTGAAAACACAGAAACACATATATAAACTGGTGTAAGTTCAATGCAGTAACAGAAATATTTACTACTGCAAAAGTATACTTTCAAGCAACCAAGTGTGACTGTATATAGATAAAAAAAATCTAAAACAACATGCATGCGTGACTCATGCCCTACCCTGTGAGGTCATTGGCTACATTCTTAATCATTCATCCATACTAATTATTTCTATAAAAGTGCAAATACTGTCAAGTAATTTGCATTTGGCAGCCACAGCTGAGCTCAATGGTTAGAATGCTTCTCTTTCTTTACATATTCCTGGTTTTCCATCAACTTCATACCAAGGCGGGAAACACTCTTTGCCGAATGATAGGAGAACCTAAGTCCCCACTGCTTTCCAAGAACGGAGACATAACCATTGGTGCACTTTTTGCAATACGCAGTAAAGAAACTTTACCATCATTTCAGTTTACACGAAAACCTCAGCTTCTGTTATGCTCCAGGTTTGTTACATTGGACGCATTATGTCAGATAATGTTTTTAAAACAAACAGATATTTTAAATGAAATCTTAAATGCATTATATTTATAAATGTATTGTATAACAGCAAACTATTATAATATCTGAAATGTTATGATATTTCAAACATGAGTAACTGAATTTATTTATTTTTTTAAAACTGAAAGCAAAAAATATTGTTCACTTTTCTATCTTTTTATTTTTATTAATTGTTAGTTGATCATTATAGATTAATGTTTTCACAGTGTGAATTTAAGAGATTTCAGGATGGCTCAAATTATGATTTTTGCAATTGAAGAGATTAACAGAAGTGAAAGTTTGCTCCCAAATGTTTCTATTGGCTATCGGATTTATGATACCTGTGGTTCAAGACTGTCTGCTATGAGTGCAACTATGGGGCTGATGAATGGGCCAGAGTTTTCTGCTGCGTATAGATGCAATGGACAGTCTCCTATACATGCTATCATTGGAGAAACTGAGTCTTCTGCCACAGTGATTCTGTCCAGAACTACAGGACCTTTTAAAATTCCAGTGGTAAGGAGTAGTAACACCAGACATTTTACAAAATCACCACACTGATGACTGTTTCAATGTTTGTTTGTTCTTTGTTTATTTTTTCTAGATAAGTCACTCAGCCTCATGTGAATGCCTCAGTAATAGGAAAGATTACCCCTCATTCTTCAGAACTATTGCTAGTGATTACCACCAAGGCAGAGCACTTGCATACATAGTCAAGCAATTAGGCTGGTCTTGGGTAGGAGCTGTGAACAGTGACAATGACTATGGAAACAATGTTATGGCCATATTTCTGAATACAGCTCAGAAAGAGGGGATTTGTGTGGAGTACTCTGTGAAATTCTACCGAACAGAAACTGAAAAACTCAAAAAAGTGGTCGACACAATTAAAAAAAGCACAGCAAAAGTGATTGTTGCATTTGTTTCACTTATTGAAATGGGCTTACTTATTGATCAGCTAAATATTCAGAATATTACAGGCTTTCAATTGATTGGAGGGGAGGGATGGATAACTGCAAAGAGTTTGATCACTCCAAAGAGTTTTCATGTGATGGGAGGGTCACTGGGGTTTGCATTTAGAAATATCAAAATTGACGAGTTTTCAGATTATGTTATTAAGGCATTCTGGGACACAGCTTTTCCATGCTCACATATTGAGGGGAATTCTTCTCAATATGCATTAAGGTGCAGCAGATATCAAGATCTACTTACACTAAAACAAAACAATGAAGATGTGCCTGAACAAAGATATGCAAGCAACGTCTACAAAGCAGTTTATGCTGTGGCTTATTCTCTACACAGTTTATTGAAGTGCAAAGAACAAGAAGGGTGTGAGAAAGGTCTGACAATACAACCAAAACAGGTAAAAAAAAAAAAGAAAAGAAAAAAAAAAGAAAGAAAGAGAGAAAGTGTTAATAGCCTATGCCTCAAAAATAATGTACCAAAACTGTCTTTTTCAATAGGTGGTTGAAGCTCTAAAAAAAGTAAATTTTACCGTAAAGTTTGGAGATCATGTGTGGTTTGACAGCACTGGTGGTGCAGTAGCCCATTATGAAGTTGTGAACTGGCAGCAGGACTCAGATGAATCATTCCAGTTTAAACCAGTGGGTTACTTTGATGCCTCACTTCCCCCTGACCAGAGCTTTATGCTTAACACTAAAAATATTATTTGGGCTGGAGGACATCTGGAGGTAAATGGCAATATGTTTGTAATACAGGGTGTGTTTAATTTACAGTAAATGTAATATCAATTATTTATTTTTTAAATAAATAAATACTTGTCCTTTATGAAAGACAAAAGATACTTCATCATAGTACTTCAAAGATACTTCAAGCTCTGCACCTATTTAAAGTTTATGGCACAACAGTATACAAAATATTCCATTGGCTTCATGTTATGCTTTAACCATGCAAGATTCTGTACTCAATAATATTGACAAATTAATGTTCTTTTTTTTCAGAGTCAGTATAAATAACTATAGGTAACACTTTACAATACAGTTTCACTAGTTATCATTAGTTAACTACTTTAGATAACATGAATTATGAACAAGATTATACAGCATTTATTAATGAAAATGAATGTTAATTTCAACATTATTAAAATCTTTAAAAATAAAATTAGGTAATGCACTGTGAACTAACATGAACAAAGAAAGAACGACTGTATTTTTATTAACTAACATTAACAAAGACTAATAAATACTGTAACAAATGTTTTGTTCATTGTTAGTTCATGTTTGTTAATACATTAACTTATGTTTACAAATGAAACCTTATTGTAAAACTATGTATAATGTATTTTCTATGTAGAAGCCAAGGTCTGTGTGCAGTGAGAGCTGTCCTCCAGGCACTAGGAAGGCTGCACAGAAAGGAAGACCTGTCTGCTGTTATGACTGTATTCCATGTGCAGAAGGAGAAATCAGTAATGAGACAGGTAATATTCAGCCCATCTCACGGTTTCACATAAAATTATTTAGTTGCTCTTTTTGTGTTCTTATTTTGCTGTTCAGGATGCGGTATCTTGTCAAAGGAGTTCATAAATGAAAACATTTTCCCCTAACTATAGTGATCACAACTTCCTTTCCAGATTCAAATAACTGCAAGCAGTGTCCAGGGGAATACTGGTCTAATGCTGAGAAAAATAAATGTGTGTTAAAGGCTATAGAGTTTCTGTCATTCACAGAAGTTATGGGTATAGTGCTAGTCTTTTTCTCACTGTTCGGAGCAGGATTAACTGTGCTGGTGGCCATCCTGTTTTACAGCAAGAAGGACACCCCCATAGTAAAAGCCAACAATTCAGAGATTAGTTTCCTGCTGCTCTTCTCATTGACTCTTTGTTTTCTCTGTTCACTTACTTTCATTGGTCGGCCTACTGAGTGGTCCTGTATGTTGCGTCACACAATGTTTGGGATCACTTTTGTCCTCTGTATCTCCTGTGTTCTGGGGAAAACAATAGTGGTATTAATGGCCTTCAAGGCCACACTTCCAGGAAATAATGTCATGAAATGGTTTGGGCCTTCACAACAACGACTCAGTGTTCTTGCCTTTACACTTATACAGTTTCTTATCTGTGTGCTTTGGCTAACAATATCTCCTCCATTTCCCTACAAAAATATGAAACATTACAAGGAAAAGATCATTCTTGAGTGCAGTCTGGGCTCTACTATAAGTTTCTGGGCTATTCTGGGTTATTTTGGCCTACTTGGTGTCTTGTGTTTCATTTTGGCTTTTCTGGCTCGCACGCTGCCTGATAACTTCAATGAAGCCAAATTCATCACATTCAGTATGCTCATATTCTGTGTTGTATGGATCACATTTATCCCAGCTTATGTCAGTTCTCCTGGAAAATTCACTGTAGCTGTGGAGATATTTGCCATTTTAGCCTCAAGCTTTGGTTTACTATTCTGCATATTTGCACCTAAATGTTATATCATTCTGTATAAGCCTGAGCAAAATACAAAGAAACATCTGATGGGAAAAACAACATCTAAGTCCTACTGACAAATAAAATTACGTCTATATTAATATTGCAACATGTTGGTGTTTTTTTTTTCTTTTATGTTTTTATTATTTATTTAAAGACAAAAGATTTAGTAAATTCATGAAAAAAACATTTGCTTATAAACTGATAAAAACATACTTTTATATTAAACAAAATATAATGCAGTGGTATACGTTATATCAAAAATAGTACCTTTAATATATGCAAAATGTAAAATAATAATAATAATCCATTCTGAGGTTATACTGCACTGTAAAATTAATTTATGTTTACTTAATTTAATTAAGGCAATGAGTCTGCACAATTTAAACAAGTAATCTCAACTTTATTGTATTAAATGTCATTTAAGTCTTATTTACTAATGTTAAAAGCATTCCTTACTTATATTGAGTCACATTTACATTTTGGTAACTTAAATGAATCTGTGATTTGAGGAACAGGGACAGTAAAGCTTACTTAAATTAAGTTACAGTATATAATACAAATAATACTTATTATAATTATACTTATCCTTATAATTTTCTGTAGTTTCAAACACATGGTAACTAGTAAAAATCACAGCTCTCCATTCATAATTGTCACAACACAGAAGGAGTGTGAGGCAGTGAGGCAAGAGGACACAGGAGACAGGAAAAAAGGAGGGTTTATTACCCAAAATATTGAAAAAGTTACATAAGGACCAAATTTAATAACTTGGCCTTAAAAAGAGGTCAACAAAAAAGTAACTGAACATAGGCTCAAATACATAAATTCATAACACAAGGTTAACTGAACAAAAAAACTGACCTCCCACAAAGACACAGAAGGGAGCTTATATAATGGCTTGACAAAACCAATGTAACCGCACTGGGTTGTACATTAATATTACTATTAGCTCAAATGATCTATAGGGAATTTTAATAATTAATCATGAATATGATTAATATTTTGCATTTTACAGTTGCATTAATTTATTCGAAGTTGAAAATAGATCGATTTGTATATATGAATAATCAATCACAACGAATTATAATTCATCATTCATATATCAAAAATCCTATTTCAGATCGATTATGAGATAACCCTTAATGGAAAATTAATTTAATTATCGAACAGTTGTCTGTCCCGCAAACGACCATAAGATTAACTTACCAACCTTCTCAATAAAGTTATCACTTCTTATAATTTCAGAAAGGAATAGCTTCTGGCCATGAAACCATTCTTTTTGTCCTTATAAAATTTAGGTTACTAAACCATAATCAAATTGTAAAGCCTGTAGCTAGATCAAACATTTCAGGGACTAGTAATGTGAGAATTATAGACAGGATCAATCAAGTATATATGGAATTTAATAATTGGACTAATACATCGAACTAAGGAATATATCAAACTACACAATACACACGGATTATATGTCTATGTACATACAATACAGTTAAACAATACACGATAACGAATAACAGTGAGAGAGAGAGAGGATGAAAGGGAGAAAGTGAAACTAAAGTTCAGGATGAGAGAGATCACCGAGATGATCTCAGCATGGCAAAATCACAGGCAATGTAACCTTTTGAGAGACAGCAAGGAATCAAATCACATTAAAAGTTCAATAAACTTATCTTGCAAAATGGTTCTCTTTGTTGCTGAAGAACGCCGAGTTTGTGCGTGTGTCCTAAGAGCAGCGTGCGTGTGTTTCTTTAAGAAAGCAGGGCTTGCTTCGGTGCGCGCGTGCTGTGTCTTCCATGCGAGCGCGAGCGCGGGAGGTTCAAAGAGTCTCTTTCTTTGAGGTGAAGTTGCCGGGAATGATTCAGGCTAAGTTCATTCAGCTCGTGAATGAACAGAGGCGAATAGGAAAACGAAACTAGACTATAGAAAAACATAAAAAGAAATAAAAGAGAAGAAAAGAGAAGCAGGCCGAAGCCGGTCCGGACTTGGGTTTCCAAAGTTTTTGAGGAGGGAGAAGAGAGAGAGAAATGAAGGTTTGGACTTTTTATCAGTGTCCCGTGTACGCCTCCATTGCGTGGAGGACGAATCAGCTCAGAGCATTTTAAAAGGGAGAAGTTCCGCTGTCCAGTGGACGACGCCCACTGGAATGAGTCATGAGGAGATTTAACTTGAGAAGATTTGCTCAAGAAATATGAAATGTATAAAACAATGCACATTACTGCATTCTGCTATCGGAATTCCACTCCGTTAGCTGGAGAGGATTACAGAGATATCAGAAATAGAATATAGACGTTGTAGTAATGCAAAGATACATTATTATGCATTAGTATAGGCATTTGCAGTTCGATTAATGTTACAATAGGATATATATACATGCTTTCCTATGGTTTATAAACATAGTACATCGAAAAGTGACGTTATGGGTAAAAGTCCCTTGTGTGGTGGGTTTCTGCATGTGTTTGTGTGCGTGATTGTGTGTGTGTTAATGTGTTGCGCCCCCGTTATCAATGAGATCGGGTTACAGGATGCGGTTCTACTGGGAGAACATTCTTCAGAGAAAAATACAGAGCCAACACTCGAAGATCATAACTATACGATCAAAACAACATTAATCACACATACATACAGGATGTTCAGATACCAGTCTGAGTTACATACATTAAAAGGATATTAAGTTAAACACAACGGATGTTTGTGTGTATATGTATGTATGTGTGTGTATCTGTGAGGTCGGCATCTGTTGCATCTCGTGGTGCATACCACGTGAGGGGTTGGGGGCTATTTGAGAATGTGTTACTCGGCAAAAACTGTGGGCAGACTAACTTGACAGCCTGAGGCGTCATATAATTTTGCTGAGAGAAGCAAGATAGTCCTAGTTGTCCCAAAACAACTGAATGGGGTAAGTCTTGGAATTTTCCTTCAGTACACAAAGAACAAACGTTAGACACAGTAAGGGAATTGTGGTCGCAGCACGTGATAGTATGAGAAACAAACAGGGGCCTGTTCGTTGATTTCATTAGGTCGGGTAAAACATTAACCAGGGCCTGCTTGTAGAGACTTGTGTCAGAAAGCTAGTCAATTAGGGCTTTCTGAATATGAACGTGTAGTGTTCATATTTAGTCAGCATGAGAAGAACAATCATGATTCGCTACTTCAGAACATCTGACCGGACAGACGGTCAGTGTCGTTACACCAAATAACATAGAAGGGATAAACAAACTAACACTTGAAAACTCAAGAGCTAACTAAGGACAAAATCCCCCCGGCACATGGTGAGACATGGTATGGCCTAATGAGCTGGCTCCCGGATATAGGTCTCCTCAGCCCTTAGCCACTCCTTTCGCCCAACCAGGAAGGGACCGCCCCCAACAGTCCAGGTAATTCAACACAAAGAAACATGTGATTAGTGCACTACCTGTAAATCAATGTAAAGGTAAAGCAAAATAAACCAAATCAAAAAACTGTTGTGTTCGTTATTTAGATATCATAGTTTAGATGACTGTAAATAATAATCAGTGCAACAAACTAAAGAGGTGAAATAATAAAACGGTAATCAAATGTTTAGAACTGAGGTGATGTTACCCTGTGTGGCCGTAGCCATCACAAGGAGACAGACAGGTTTTAAGGTACAAAAAGTGTTTATTAAGCAGAGTGGTGGTGAAACAGCGGGAACCAAATGGTGGTGACTTAGCTGGCGATGACTGAAGTGGATTCTCGGTGCAGGTGACGAGTGAACACGAAGACAGTTCTGGGTCAGGATAACGGATGGAAGATGGACAGAAGACTGGAGACTTGGCGAGACTATCACAGGTAAGTAGAATGGTAAGGAGTCTGTTAAGCAGTGGTAAATGCGACGAGACCAGACTCTGAGGTGAAGGTGAAGCATGTAGATATAGGCTGTGTTGATGAGGGAGTGCAGGTGCAGCGAGTCAGTAATCTGGTGATTGTGAACGAGTGGGCGGGTCCTGGTGATGTTTGGACCTGTGACGGTGTGGCTGACTCTTATTTTGCAAAATGCTTTACCAAACAGCTGAATCAATGGACAAAATTTGAATATGAACACATGGGCGTCGGAACCATTGTATATGGGTGGGACAAGACCCACCCACTTTTTAAGACCAATGATATTGGACCCACTTACTTTTACCGTCTCTATTTCAAATTTCTCTATTTCGCATTTGTCTGTTCGCCATCAGTCAAATCCATTCCACTTGAGGAATTCCCTAAACTCCATTTCCGCTGAATCGCTACATTATATTTCTCAACGAGCCGCAACTGAAGAAAGTAACCGCCCGTTGTACCCTTCAGTCAAATACTGCGTCGCAAACATCAATAACAGCTTTAAGTTGTCATTGCTGGCAAATGACCATGGTATTAGCAGGATAATCCACGGATAGCTGTGCATTTAATGCACGACGTGGAGGCAAAGAACCGCCCGACGTGACGCGGAGTTTAGTTTACTTGTTTTAATTAAAAGGCACCAGAATACATGAAATGGTATTTACTCCGGTAACATTTTTCTGGGGGAGGACCCACCCACTTTTTTTTTTCTTCCGACGCCCATGTATGAACATGAACACACAAGAGGTTTCCTCTCCATGCAAACCTGGTTTTGGTTCAAAATGTTCTGGATCAAAATGCATTGAACTGCCATCTCTGAATAAAGCCAAAATAACTTTAGCTAGTTTTATAACTGTATGAAGGCACTTACCTTAAGTGTATGTACATGGTAACTAATAATAAACACTGCTGTACTTACCAATGGTGCATACATGGTAACTAGTTTGTACTTATAGACAAGTGTTGGGTAATAACAGGCACTTACTTATAGTGTCCGTATATGGTAACTAACAGGCACATTACTGTACTTACTAATGGTATATACATGGTAAATATGTTGTACTTACGGACAAGTATGGGTAATAACAGGCACTTACTCACAGTGTCCGTATATGGTAACTAATAGATACATTACCGTACTTACTAATGGTACATGGTCACTGTGTAGTACTTACAGACAAGTGTGGGTAATAATGGACACTTATTTATGGTAACTAGTAAGACACATTACTGTACTTCCTAATGGTATATACATGGTAACTATGTAGTACTTACAGACAAGTGTGGGTAATAACGGACATTTAATTACAGTGTATGTACATGTTAACTAGTGAGAAACAAATGTGCTTGCCAAAATGATTTGTGGTATTTGTAAGTTCATGTCCTCATGCATTGTAAGTTGGATGGGAACACTGCAGTTACTATGCAGCACGTCATAGTGTTGATACTTAGCAAGTACAGTCCTTTTAAGCAAGGCTTTTGACACATGACAACAGAGTAGGCCAAATGCAAATATGAGTCTGGTAGATATTGTAAAGTGTTACCGATCTGTCAAAACATTTTAATTTAATTTTGATTTAATTATTAGGTTATGGATGTCATCAAAATCCCTTTTGGACCAAGTGAATCACTGTCCAATAAAGAATAGGTAAGTTGCAATAGTAATTACCATCCAGTATTCAATATGTATCTTGTACCGTGCTTTACCCCCCAACCTGAGTAATCTGTAACTTACACTTTAACTAACTGGTATATTCACTAGTACGTTTATAGTAAGTACATGTAAATAGGACCGTAGAATAGAAAATAAAGCGCACCGTTGTACATAAACATTACATAGGAATTACCAGCTCTTTAACCTTTGTAAAAATAAGCTTAAGCATATTAACTAGCATAAGGACTTTAAAATAAGATGCACTGTTGTGGAGAGCAATTTAGCAATATAAGCCACCGCCAGCCTGGTAGCTTTAGGGCAACTGTGCTCAAAAGACAATGTGCATTTTAATCGGGGAAATGTAAAAGAACTACGTCAAAAACAACATCCACGAGATAATAATTTTTTTTAGATGAATATGATGTCATAGGGTGTTATAGCTCACTTTCAATGAGTGTTTTTTTTTATTACCTTATTATCTCATTATTACACTAATTATTCAAATTGATATAAAAAGTTAAGGCCTGGGAAATTTCTTATCCTGCAATGCAGAAAGCTACAGACAACAAATAATGGGTTTATTTGCCTGTTCGGATTAAGTTTCTGAACAGGACTGAGAAGGAGGACGAAGAACTTTGATCACGGGCGTTAAGGATGTTAGGTGACAAGATTTGCCCCACTGGAGAATCTCACCAGTCTTCCAGATGATCAGAGGTTCATGTTGGAGCATCCACGGCAGGAGCATCCCAGGATGATGTCCGCGGTTGATCCTTCCAACATCAAGAATGAGATCTCCTCGGAATGCAGGCAGCCAATGCGGAGCCTCATGGTGGGGGAGAAGTGACAGATGCGGCCACGACCCAGCGGCTTACCCAGGATTGTGTGAATCTCTAGGTTCTGGGGACAGCATTTTCTTTGCCTTTGTAGGAGGTTGTGGGAGATGAAGTTGCTCGCTGAGCCAGAATCAATGAGGTACGGGTTACTGTGGTACGGGTCAGAGATGCAATTTTCGGAGAAAGTTGGATGGTACTCACCGCTGGGCGTGGAGATCGAACGGGACAGTTGGAGATGATGTGTCCTTCTCCCCCACAGTACAGACATAGATGATTTAATCACCTCCTTTGACGCTCCGACGGTGTAAGATGGTAAGTATCTACCTGCATGGGTTCTGGTGTTGGAAGGGCGGCACATGGTACCTGAGGCGGAGGATGCAAAGTGGGTTGGAATGATGGGCAAGCAGTAAGTCGTTGGGCAACTCGGATAGATTTCTGGATGAAGTTCTCTAATCCCATATTATCATCGTGAACAACCATTAGTTAACGAATCTCAGGATCTAAACATTGACGATAGGCTGTGAGAAGAGCCGTTTCATTCCATCCACTTGCCACGGTGAGTGTACGGAACTGCAAGGCATAGGAACCCACCAATTGTTTACCTTGTCGAAGGTGAAAAAATTGATCATGGACGGATAGATGTAGTTTGACTGAAGACTTCTTTGAAATGTCTTAGAAATACAGACAATGACTTAGTAACGGGAACTTTGGCTTGCCATAGCGCTTGAGCCCACTGACGAGCATGACCGGAGAGTGAGATCACAAACGCTATGCGCGCTCGATCGGTGGTGTAAAGATGAGGTTGCATCTCGAAGTGTAGGTTGCAATGAAGAATAAACCCGCTTCAATCCTCCGCCTCGCCGCAGTATGTCGCTGGTCGGGCCATGGCACTGGCAGAGGCAGCAGGTGAAGAAGTGGTGGGTGGTGGAGGAAGTGACTGACGAACTGCGTTCACCAATTCAGCGAATGGATCCGTGACAGCGGTGCTCTTGCTCTTCATGTTGTTGGTCTGGTCTTCTGTCACATCAGTAAGAAGGCAGACAAGATAGAGTGTAACAAACAAACAAACTTGATTAAATGCAGAGTGAGCGATGCAGGATGAGATGAACAATGAAAGCAATGCTGATAAGGTGAACACTTAGCTGAACTTGAATAATATCTTTGCAGGTGATGACGATGAAACGCAGGGCGAGTCGACGATGGACAGAGACGATAGGACCTGACTTAGGGTAAGTAGATCCACAGGTAGGTAATGTAGGTAAGAAGTCTGAATCGTGTAGAGACGAGACCAGACACTGAGGTGCAGAAAACAGTGACTGATAAAGGGAATGCAATCATGATGTGCAGGTGCAGGTGATCAGAACTCATGTGACTGTGATCTGGTGGGCGGAGTGCAGTGATCAGGTGCAGTGGGCGGAAGTGATGGCTCTGTTGACTCCGTGACAATCTCTTTTTCACTCTGTCTGTCACTTCCGGTGTGGGTGTTGAGTGTGAGTGGTGGTGAGCATGGTCTTAATATCTTTGTTTTTTCTGCTTTTTTCGTTTGTTTGTTTCTTTGTTTGTGTTAGTTTTTAGTGTTTTAGTTAGTGTGGGTCTGGGTCGTGTGCTACCGGTCTTTACCGGAGAAAGCATGATGGATTTTTCTGAGTAGTTTTGAAAAGCCGAATGAAGTGGTTGAGCGTGGAATTGTGATTGGTGGCGAGTATGTTCCCATTCTTCCACTCTCACTACCTTTTAAGAGAGTTACCTTATCTAATGTTCCCCCTTTTCTCAGTGACGAGATAATAACAAAAGCTTTATCACGCTATCGTAAATTGGTATCCCTAATAAAATAAAATAAATCACAATTAGCACGTTTTTTTTAAAAACATATTGTGTCCTTCAGGAGATTTGCATACATGATAGTTCAGGATGATGAAGAATTGGATCCAGTGTTGGGCAGTAGCGTCGCTACAAGTAGTGACACTACTAGTTTAACTACATTTCTCAGTAGCGTGGTGGTAGCGTTGTTGTTCTCTTTCGAAAGGGAACTCGCACTGCGTCCAATGATCCTTTGGGGAACGCCTCAGGCATGACAGGTGTCTGAAATCACTATCAACTCACTGCAATCATGTTGACCGGCGACAGCCCGTGAATCATTAGCATGAATGATTAACCCCCTGGGGTCGGCAATCACCCCGGCGTGATCTGCTTGCTTTTTTTCTTGTCAGTGCAAAAGATACTCACAATAAAAACAAAGTGTTGTGCTTTTTGCCAAATAAAGAAAAATAAACATGATGCAAGTTCTGCCTTCTCTCTGTCAGTGAAGTCCATTCTGAAACACGCCCGAAAATGAACTGTAACTCAGCGAATACTCAGTCCCACAAGCATACAGGCACACAGGCATAAAGCTTGAATTCTCTTCTTTTAAATGAAATATTTTTTATAAAAAACAAATATTCTCAGTTTATGTAATCTGTATGAAAAGAGAGAGATGCCAGTCGTTCTCATTTCATCTCATTAAGTGTTAATGTGACCACGCCCACGGAGAGCACGTGCTATTCAAACACAAATGATCTGAGGCGATCCATGCAAACATGTCAACGCCCACATCAGCTGGATAAAACACATCAAGTTTATTTTACGTGCACTTTACACAGCTTCGCTGTGAGGAATAATACTATTGTAATAATCAGTAGTTAAATTGGGCCGGGGCTCTCCGGGGCTCAGCCCCGGCACATAAGCCTGCTCGTTTGCAGTCAGTTGCCTACTGAAAATTATGTCACATAAAATTTGATGAAAGTGATGCTTTTGAAAACATATTTCTGATTATAAATGAAAGATTTTGAAATGGCATGTCTATTTTGTCTCGAGGGAGCTGAGATGAGAACAATCGGGACACGGCCGTATTCTTGTTCAGCTGCTTAATCTCATTGTCAGTCGACCATGATCGTGCACCGCTCGCGCATGCCATGCGCATCTAGGTAGGCTACTACTCAGAACTCCGACACGGATAAATGTACGCAGCAATAATGAATGTTGCTGGGAGATCCGTAGTTGTGCGTGATGTGGAAGCGCGCAAAAGTTCCAGAACCTTCTACTGCCTTGGAAAAACAAACAAAAAACAAAACTCACAAGCTGCTGGCCGCCGCTGCAGCAACAGATCAATTTTGTCAAGTTCAGCACAACGTTGGTTGTACAAAAAGTGTCCTGGCCTTGAATGGCAAGGTAAGGAAAATATGTTTGGCACATTGTATGGGTCACTATATCATAACAAGGTAATACACTGTGTAATCAAGCGTTTTATATTTAATATGAGGGAAATAGGCTACACATGCCGTGGACGTGACACAAAAAATCTTTAACTTTTAGGTGGCAAAATATTTTTTTGTAATTCTATGAATTACACTGCAAACCAAATTAATACTACCCACCGGATGAAGAAGGGTTGGCTCTCCACAGAACATAACATATTCATTTTATTTTATTTTTCATGTTCGCATTTATGAGGAAAAAACAATGTTACGGACGGGACCGCTCTGAAAGCGGCACTTAAAGACTGTTTAAAACTTTCACTGAGACCTCAAACAGAAAGCACAAAGCCTTTCTTTAAAATTAATTTAGTTTTGTATTAATTGTATCTTAATTTTAATCAATGTTTCATCATCCAATTGCCTTAATAAATAAGAAGTAAATATAGTATATAGACAATATATAATCACGACACGGACGCGCCGGCGAGTGAACTGGACTCTCGTCTCATAAATGAACCGAAACTCAGCGTATAAGGGAGCCTACTTGCCTGACAGACCTGATAAATATATCTATAGAAAGCTTGGAAGGTCTTCTTTTAAACAAAACAATTCAAAACGAAAGAAAACAGACCGCTGCTTGTGTAATCCGTATGAAATGTGCATTTCTCTCTGGCGCGTTCACTACTGCGAAGATTGCGAGGATAGCATCGTCAACTTCATCTATGCAGGGCACTGACACAGAAAACACTTGTTTATTAATAAACAATTAAAATGTCTCCTTGCTATATTTTACATATTCATAATCATTACTTTTGCCGGTTCTTTGTGACAGCTTTTAGGTGCTTTATTGGCAGCGCCACCCTTATGTTACATGAACGCGTCACCACCACATCAGCACAGAAAACAGGACATTTTTTTTCAATCCCTGTTTTGGCAGGGGGAAAAACTGATCAGAAAATGTAACGAAACGTTGTAGAAATGTAGTGGAGTAGAAAGTATAATAATTGCTGCAAAATGTAACAAAGTAAAAGTCAAAAGTATGCACTATTGATTCTACTTAAGTAAAGTAGGCCTACAGAAATGAAGTATTTGTACTTCGTTACATTCCACCACTGCTGATTAACAGTAATGTAAATGCTAAATGTCCTAATACCTGTTGATACTACAACAATGCAAATATGCTCTTAACCTTGCAGTTTTTCACATATCATGTAAGACTCAATTTCTCAATTTCTTTGCACAAAACTCTCCAGAAAATGCCATTTAATAGTTTATTTTTCAAAAAAAAATTCCCGGGGGGACACACCCCCGGAACCCCCTAGGGAGAGACCTGCCACATAATAAATCCCAATTTAACCCCAGGTAATAATAATCCTGGGAAATATACCTACAGTTGTAGTAAACAACAGCGCGCATCTGTGTCATTCATTCACACTTGCACTTACATTAGTAAACATGTTATTTTGACATGAACACATCTACTAGTTTAGCTTTAACCAAACTATATTGATATTTTTTTCACTTGGGAGAAATCGAGTGGAATCGGTGATGCTTGCATGGTCGCAGCTCGCAGCGTGTGAGAGGAATTACGAGCCGAGCACGTTATGAGCAAGTTTTTAAGTTTTTATGTTGAAAGGAATGGCTACTGTTCTCTGCTTTTCAACAAATCATTTGCACACACATTTCTGTCATTTTTCTATCTGAAGCTTTGCCTGCATGCAACATTGACGGTCTCTGTGTTTAGCGCGAAAGCTCATGTGATTGCTGCCGGCTCGGGATAAAATTCGTGCAGGACAGTCGTGCCGTGTACCAGCTGCTTTGACGCGATTATCAGTTAAACTGACTTGCAACGTGTGCAGTATCTCACAACCTCCCGAGTGTCCAAACTCGCACTGTGTACGTCCGCCTTAAGATGTTATTATAGTGTTTGTTCCAATATTCAAACTAATGAATCCTTAATTTTGAAATACGTATGATAAAATGCATACTTTTTAAAAAGAAAGATTACACTTGAAATATTGTTCAAATTGTAATTGTTGTTGATTATTGTTGCTAGAGACATATTGGATCACTCCCTTATAGATGATTACAATCGACAGGTAAGGGTGTGTGGGAACGCCAGGCAGCGTTCCTAGGAGGGGGGGTACTGTCACGGTTCATGAATTCGCTGTCTCTTCCTTGTCTCGTGTGATTAGTGTGGGTGTGTCCTCTGATTACCGCTGATCATCAGCGCCAGCTGATTCCACTCAACTCTCCTATATATTCTTAGTGACTGGTGTCTTGTGTTGTCAGATCGTTGTGGTGTCTACTGGTGTTGGTTCCTGTCCTGTTTGGCGTCCTCTCGTGATTTTCATTCCAGTTTGGATTTTGTCTCTTTGTGTCTTCAGTTCCGGTCGTCATCATTGCAATTCTGGATTATGGACTTCTCACTCATCTGCCATCCACCACCTGCCCGGTTGCCCATCGAGGTCCCTGCGTCACTCGCCTGCCCTGTGTGTCGTGTTTGTGTAGACCTGACCTTCACTGTTTATTTATAATAAACATCTTTTACCTGCATCTTGCTTCCTCTCGCATTCATGACAGAACGATCTGACCAGATCATGGAAGCAGCAGGTGGTCCCACGATCAGCCTTGACGAATTCATCGCTCGCAGTATCACTCGGATGGACACACAGGGTGAGAGCATTGTGAACACAGGGCGGGCCGTACAAGCTTTAGTGTCGCAGGTGTCCAAGCTCACCCAACAACTCCAACATCTGAGGAGTCCCACTGCGCCGCCCACACCGCCAGTTCAGCCCACACCACCGGAGTCGCTCTTCCAGTCGGAACCTCGTCTACCAGTACCAGAGGCATATTCAGGAGAACCTAGTTTCTGCAGAGCGTTCTTGACCAGGTGTTCCATGCATTTCCCACTGCAACCCCGAACCTTCAACAACGAGAGATTGAGGGTAGCGTTCGTTTTGATGCTGCTGACTGGGAGAGCGGTAGGGAACGGCGGTGTGGGAGAATCAGGATCCATGCTGCACCTCGTTCCAGGCACTCGGCGAGGAGATGAGGCGTGTGTTCGCCAAACTGAAAAGTCGCTTCGTTTTGGCTCCCATCTTGATAGCCCCTGATCCCTCACGTCAGTTTGTGGTGGAGGTTGACACGTCAGAGGTGGGGGTAGGCGCAGTTCTCTCCCAACGTTCTCCCACAGATGACAAGATGCATCCGTGCGCGTTTTTGTCCCACCATTTATCTCCTGCCGAACATAACTATGACATTGGTAACAGGGAGTTGTTGGCGGTCAAGTTAGCGTTAGAGGAATGGCGTCATTGGTTAGAAGGGTCGGGGGTACAAAAGACTCAACTCCAGGCAGGCTCGGTGGGCTCTTTTTTTCGGTCGTTTTGATTTTTCTCTCTCGTACCGCCCGGGTTCCAAAAACATCAAACCCGATTCTTTATCGCATATTTTTGACCATTCTGAACGCCCGTCCACTCCCGAGTGCATTTTACCAGAGACTCTATTTGTCTCCACACTCACATGGGAGATCGAGTCGAAGGTCAAGACGGCCTTAGAAGGGGTAACGCCTCCGCCTGGTGGCCCACCGAATCGATTATTTGTACCGGAGGGATTACGGTCTGACGTTATTCAGTGGTGGCATTGTTCTAACGTGGCTTGTCATCCAGGAGTTAATCGCAAGGCAACGATTCTGGTGGCCATTAATGGCTCGTGACATTCGCAGTTTTGTCTTGGCTTGCTCGGTTTGTGCCACTGGTAAGACTTCCAATCAACTCCCAGATGGGTTACTCCAACCGCTGTCTGTCCCTTCGAGACCCTGGTCCCACATAGCGCTAGATTTTATCAATTTTGTAAATTATTGGGAGTGACTGTCAGTCTGTCCTCTGGGTTTCATCCCCAGAGCAATGGCCAAACCGAGAGAGCCAACCAGGATTTGGAAAGAGTGTTGCGATGTTTGGTATCCAAGAATCCTTCCTCCTGGAGTCAGCAGCTTTCAATGGTTGGGTACGCTCATAACTCGTTACCAGTGTCATCCATGGGCCTATCTCCGTTTGAGTGTAGCTTAGGTTACCAGCCACCAGTTTTTCCTAGCCTGGAATCCGAAGTCGCGGTCCCCTCCACCCACGCCTTCGTCCAGAGGTGTCACCGCACATGGACCAGAGCCCATGAGACTCTGCTCCAGGTGGGGGCGCGCACCAAGGCTAAGACTGATCGCCACCGGTCGAAGCCTCCCGTATACGTCGTTGGTCAAAAAGTGTGGCTTTCAACCAAGAACATTCCACTCTGCTCCGTTTCTAATAAATTAACTCCCAAATGTATTGGCCCATTTACTGTCACCAAGATCCTTAGTCCGGTGGCAGTCCGACTCAAACTTCCTCCTGCGTACAGGAGAATTCATTACGTCTTTCATGTATCCAAATTAAAACCCGTGTTTTATTCTCGCATTAACCCACCGGCCCCGGCCACTTCCTACACGCCTGTCCTGTAAAAGGGCCAAGCTCGGTAGTGAACTTGAGGCTACTATCGGGTGGGATCTCCGCCGAGAAGACCTCATCACCATCGTCCACGCTCCTTCCGGTAAGACTGAGATGGGCAGCCGGCACACACGACTGTCATGCCTTACTGGACTCAGGAGCGGAGGGCAATTTTATGGACCATAAGCTTGCCCATTGACATGCAAATCTCCACATGGAACGTGAACGCGCTCGTTACCTCTAAAACAAAGCACCAAAAAACTTCACAAGTCTCTACTTTTCGTCGAGTCTGGAAGACACGCCGTGAGCTTACAGTGGATTTACCTCAGAAGAAGAAGAACGCGATTTGAAGACAAGAAATATGTAAGGTAGGAAATTCTTAATTATTAGTTAATGTTATTGTTGCATAAACTTCACATTGCAGTTGAACTGTTGCTAGATACAGTGAGGAAAATAAGTATTTGAACACCCTGCTATTTTGCAAGTTCTCCCACTTGGAAATCATGGAGGGGTCTGAAATTGTCATCGTAGGTGCATGTCCACTGTGAGAGACATAATAGTAATAGAGAGACAAACTGTTGAGTGTTTCATATTTTGGAGCGCGCTGTGTGTTTGAAAAGCAAAACGCACCAAACAATAGGCTTCATGCTTTTACTCTAATCTCATTTCATATCATCATAACGAATGGAAACATTTGAAGTAATATATGATAATCAATATATTTTTCTCTAGCATAGTTGTTACTGAAATCTTTTGGAAGATTTATAGGCTGCTATAGGTTATTGTTTTTATTATTTTATGCAGCACTGCTCGTAGCCTATGACTACAAGGCACAACAAACCTGGTGTTCATTATATATTGTTGGAAACATTTGTGTGTGTGTGTGTGTGTATTCTGTGAATTTTAAAAAGCAATTTTAACCAGAAAAATCTAAAATCTATTCCCAAAATCATGCAGCCCTATAGTTTCTCTTGATATCAGAATGTTTTTTTTTTTTACAGGGACCAAATGCCATGAGTCCTGCTGACTTCAACATTCACATAAGTCTCTGAACATGAACATGGTAAAGTGAAAATCAAACATCTTGGAAATGAAAGGTATGTACAATGTTTTTAGGAATGGCACAAAGGTCTCTGTCTTTGGATCATTGTTTTCAATAATGTGCTTTTTTGTCATTTGTTGTGTATCTTTGGATTATGTTGTGTTGTAAATAAATCCAAACAATTTAAAAGCCATTCTTTTTAAAATCTCCTCATTCTTTGTGCAAGGTTGCTCAGAATGACAGGGCCTGATAGCTCCTAATAGGGCCATTAGGGGAGGGTATTTGTCTTTCTCAGGTGTGAAAATCCATACATATTCAGGATGTGTTTACGCCTACTCGCATAAAGCTTTCTTACACAAAACACGTCTTACAATTTTTAAATCAATATATTGTCTTATCTGAATGAGCAGTCAGGGTGACTTTCACATAGTTCTGGAGCAAATATTCTAGGCTACGTGATACAATTTTCAAAAGTCTTGTGAAGAAATAATCAGTATGGGTTTCATGACCTTATTTCAGTGACAATTTTCTTTTGTATTTTCACAAACCACGCATAAATGTCATTATCTCAAAACTACAAACTTTTACATACATGCTGCTGATATATTATTGTAGCAGAGTTTGTACTAATACAGTGTAATCAGACTTTAGCCATGAAAATGTCACAAGTAACAGAAATAAGCACAAATGTCAGAGCATGTCAGAACACCTCCAGGACCCAGAAAACACCCCAGACCCCAGAGGGTTAATGACACATTTGGGGAGAGGATATATTCCAAAACTTTCTGAAAATACAGTATGAGAATTAACTGCATATAGTTACTAGAAATGTTTACCTTGGATGTTATACAATTTGCATGCATTCAAAATAAGTCCTCACATTCTTTACTTGTGGTACTCTCAGTGACACACCTGAATGAAAGGCTCATTATGCAGCTCATTATGCAGCTCATTATGCGGGTCATTGTCTTCTTAGGTGTGAATCAGAGCATTATTCACGACCATTCACGCCCACTCGCATATTGCCTTTCCAAACAAAATGTGTCTTACAAAGTTTAAATCAATGTATTGTTTTATGTGAATGATTAGGCAGGATGATTTTCAGATCATTTTGAAGCAAAAACTCTAGGCAACAACATCCATTAGTCAAAAGTCTTGTGGACACATATTTAGTATGTGTTTTGTGGCCTTATTTCAGAAACTTTATTTTTTTGTTTTTTCAATAACCATGCATAAACATTATTCTCTCAAAAATACAAACATGTACATACATGTTGCTCACATATTATGGTAGGCCTATTTGTGCTAAATAGAGTGTAATTACACCTTTGCCATTAATATGTTTATAAGCAACTGAAAAAGCACAAATGTCAGGGCATGTCAGAACATCTCAAGGACCCCAAAAACACCTTAGACCCCAGAGGGTTAACGTGCTACCTGGAAGTATAAAAGGGCGCCTTGCAAACATGACAATATCCTTTTCGTCTTCAGGGACTGTTCTGTCTGTTTCGCTAGAGGATATATACGGTAAAAGAAAAAATTACAATGAAACGCACGGAGAAGACTGACCGTTTTCTGAAATGTGCCAACCCGTGCCCAAGTTTTTTGATGCTGGGTGACACACATGAACTGTGTGTTTTCTGCCTGGGTGAAGAGCACGCACGGGAGGTTCTCGAGGGAGCCTCCTGTGCAAACTGTGAGCGTTTCTCTATGAAAACGCTCCGCTCTCGTCTGGCCCTCTTCTCGAGTGATTTCACTGCCAGCTTCGCAGTCTCTCTCGGGTTGGATGCCTTACCTAAAGGCAAGTGTCCAGAGACTCTGTCTTCGGACAGACAGGAAGTGGCCAGACTGAAGTTTCCAATGTAAGTAACACCAGGTCAGGCCTTCCTGGTGGCATTTCAGGTGGTACGTTCCCCTGAATAGTGACTGGCTGGGGTTCCCTCGGGTTCCCTAGCCACATTCCCGAGAAGGGAACCCTTCTATCTTGAAGTTGTGGTCCTAGGCCCTTGAGCAGGCCCAGGTAGGACTTTCATTAAACTATGTTTATGGAGGTTTTCCTTGGAAACATATAGCTTGGGCTATGACCGTAGGGAATGCTGTCACTGACATCCCAGTGTGACCTGAGGATGAGTGGTGCTAGCGTTTCATTGAATTTGCTGGTTCTGACAGCTGTCACTGCAATGGGCATGCACTCCCCTTAGCATGGCAGCGTGGGTATATCATTCCCCAAAGCTTCATTCGACGCAGTGCGAGTTCCCTTTCGAAAGGGAACGTCTCAGGTTACAACTGTAACTTATGTTGCCTGAGAACAGGGAACGAGACACTGTATCTTCTCGCCATGCCTCAGGGCCTGCCTACCAAACAGTACCTTCAGACAAAGGATATTGTCATGTTTGCAAGGCGCCCTTTTATACTTCCAGGTCGCACGTTAATCATTCACGCTGTTGTATTACAAATTTATTAAATGTTTTAATTTAGATTCCAATATAGACTGAGAAAGTTTAGCAGCGGTTATGATGATTAAATCAAGAGATTCCTGCCAGTCCTGTTCTCTAAATGAGTCAATTCCTGAGACTCTCACCCTCACCCTTTGTCCTTATGCATTTCCTGACCAGTAAGCTCAATGTACAGCTGTGCTTTTGTCTCTGTGATCATGTGAAGGTGTGGGTGATACTGTAAGGCTGATTGGATCATTTGAATGATAGTGTTATGCTGATTGGGTCTGTCTCTCTTGAGCAAGCCAGATAACCTGCCAAACAGGTTTTCACTGGATAGAATCAAATCATCCCTATGCTTTGTCTTGATTTGTCTCCACCTCCCAAAGTCCCTCCCCCTTGGAAGGTATATACTGTAACTTACAATGTATAATGTTTGAGTTAGATTATGTTGGACGAACCGCAGCCGCGCTCAATAAAGAATAACTTTGTTTGAATGTGATCCCAACGTCTCCTGGTCTCTGCTTCGATGAAAGAAAACTTTCCAACAGATGCTGCCGTGACCCGGATGGAGAAACTGAAACTCAACAAAAAATGAACTTTTCCAGACGGAATCTTGAAACTTCAAGCTCAAAGATCTGACAAAGATTGCCAGACTGAATCTTTCCAGCTTCCTCCAGATTGAAAACTTCAAGCTCCTAAAAGATCTCAAAGCCTGACTGAGTTCCAGACTGAATCTTGTAACTTCAAGCTCAAAGATCTCAACAAAGCTGACTGAGTTCCAGACAAAAATTTTCTGTACAACCAACGATTCGGTGAGTTTCACTCTATTCAAAGAACCGATGCAGACCAGTACAAATTTGTTTTCCTCTGCACCGACAGAGAAGAAGTTAACAAACAGCTGCAGGGTTTTGTTAACTAAGTTATCCTCTAAAGTTGTCTTTTAGAGATGAAATTTATCCTCTGTTCTCGTCAGGCAGGGAAGTTTAGCGTAAAGTGCTAGTAATTTGTGTTATCCTTTGCTCTGGGCAAGGAAGGTTAACAATAGTTGATCTGTGTTAACGTGTACCCTCTGTTGATCAGAGAAGTTTAGTGTTTGTTTGTGTGGTAACATAGAAATTCACAAAATGTTTAGGAAAAGTACTAGACTGATTCCCACAACTGAGAAAGCTGGACTAGCTACACCTTTATGGACAGATAGTGAATTCAAGTCTTTGTTATCAGAGCACATGGACTCCATCGTGACTGAGCCAGTCAGATTGAATTTAACAAAGAAATTTGGCATTGATGCAGACAAAGTATGGTCAATTGAAGATTGCAAGAAAGTGTTGGGTGCATGTATCAGGAAGAAAAATGTGAAAGGTATTATCTTCTGTCACAGAGAATTTAGCTTATCCATTGTACAAGAACAAGCTCATTGTATTGATAAGTTAAAAGAACAAAACAAACAATTGCATACTCAAGTGTCCCGTTTCACGAAAAAGTTGGGCCATAACAAGGCCTCAACCAAATGTGACTCAGAAGACCAACAATCAGATGAAAGCTATCCTGATTTACAGTCTTTTGATAGAATAGAAGACAATGTCAATGTAAATGCAGTTGAAGTGTGTGTAGCAAGACAAAAAGCTCAGGGAAAAGGGGTTGATCCAGTTCAATCTGCAACCCCCATACTAGCAGTCAACACAGCTTTATGTCCTAAAGATATAGAGAGACTCTCCCAGAGTTTACCCTCAGCACGCACAAATTTTTCTGAATTTAGAAGAGCATTGATCAGTAAAATGCGTCTTTACGACATGTCATTGCCAGAAGTCACACAGCTGATGTCACAAATTCTAACTGAATCTGAATTCAACAATTTTGAGTCTGCTGTTACTTCCGAACTGCTATATGCCAGTAAAGGTGATTTGAGAGAAGGTGTCTTGAAAATTCTAAAGAATATCTTAGGACCCAAAGTAAATTGGTCTAGAGTTACTAGCTGTGTACAAAAGAAAGAAGAAACTGTGAGTGAATATACTGAGAGGTTTTGTCAGGCAGCCGTAACTTACAGTGGAATAGTGGATGATTCCGAAAGTGTGCTAGCTGACAGAGGAGCTCTAATCCGAATTTGGGCAGATGGTCTTGTAGCTGAGTACAGAACAGCCTTGCCATTCCTTGATATTACGTGGGCGAACAGAACTCTCAGAAGTAACCTAGAAAGTTTAGCTATTTGGGAAAGAGATTCTGATGCTAAAGAGAGAGTAAAAATTGCAGCAGCATCCTTTAAGGTCAACACAGAGAAGCAACAGAAACGCAAATGTCCAAAGAGAGAGGGCAGCTGTAATTACTGTGGTAAACCTGGCCATTGGATGAGAGAGTGTAGGAAAAACAAAAATAACTTTAAAGAAGTTAACAAGGTTACTCAACTTCTGCTCAGCTTGCTTGCTACTCTGAAGCAGCCCCTCCCCTCCTCGTTAAACTCATGGGGCAACTTGATAAGGTGTTAACCATTTGGGCTGTGAGTGCTTAATTTCCCCAGAAACAACAACAAAGACGAAAGACTGATTTTTGTTTAAAGAAAAGTGACTGTTCTCCGCCTTCCTTTGGGGTACCCTGGTTAAGTAAGACTCACAGCCTTAAATGTTATACCACAGAAATATTCCAGTCAGACCCCCATGCTCTATATATGATGTCTACTATGACTGATGTTTCACTGGAGAATGGAAATGTGCCAATTTTCTCACAAACTGTACAGTGTGCACACAACAGGGACAGAATAGGACACACAGACCAGTGCGGAGCCCAGGGAAGAACCGAAGTGCAACAGGCCTCGGGGGCAAAACCTTGTGGTGAAGATTTCCTCATCCCCCCTTCTTATCCCCACCTCACTGGTCCATAGGTGTCAAATAAATTAAGAAATAGGGAAAGAATGAAACAACAACAGCAGACTCTGAAAACGATACAACCCGTATTTAAAAAAATACTGCTACAACCCTAGTGTTAGAACAAATACTGCTCTGTCGTCTCTTGTTTTCTTTCTTACTCTGTGCAGATAAACACTTGTCCCGAGACCCATATGTAACGACCGTCTCACCTGCATATGAAGCCACAACCTCGAGACGACAACTGCTGAACGAACTATCACAAAAGAAAAAGAAAAAAATACACAACGCAGAGACTCACCTACGGGAACTTCAGTCATCCATCAGAGAACTTGAACAAACTACAACAAGACATTCTTGATCTTTCAACAAAATTACACAAGATGACTGAAGATAACTCTTCATGGTTCGGAAACCTGTTAATATCAAGTGTGTCAACCAACAAATGACTCACGTCCAGCACAAGGAAATAACAGTTTTCAACCAGAAAAGACTATTACTCGTAAGGACTTCACGGACCCTAATTGCATGTTTTGTTTCTATGTCAGCATGCAATTACAGATGAACAACACAGATCATGCTTGTGCCTGTAACTTTTTCAAGTTACAAGAATGAACTTTTAAGTGTCTAAATTTGTATTTTGTGAGAGTTTTAAGAACTCTCAAAGGGGGAAGTGTTGTATTACAAATTTATTAAATGTTTTAATTTAGATTCCAATATAGACTGAGAAAGTTTAGCAGCGGTTTTATGATGATTATATCAAGAGATTCCTGCCAGTCCTGTTCTCTAAATGAGTCAATTCCTGAGACTCTCACCCTCACCCTTTGTCCTTATGCATTTCCTGACCAGTAAGCTCAATGTACAGCTGTGCTTTTGTCTCTGTGATCATGTGAAGGTGTGGGTGATACTGTAAGGCTGATTGGATCATTTGAATGATAGTGTTATGCTGATTGGGTCTGTCTCTCTTGAGCAAGCCAGATAACCTGCCAAACTGGGTTTCACTTGATAGAATCAAATCATCCCTATGCTTTGTCTTGATTTGTCTCCACCTCCAAAAGTCCCTCCCCCTTGGAAGGTATATACAGGGCCGGCGTGTGCACTTCTGCCGCTCTAGGCGAAAAACAATTGTGCCGCCCCTAGGGCTGGTCCGAATACCATTTTTTGAGCTTCGGTAGTAATGAACATCGAATATTTGAAGCTTCGGGGAGAGGGGGCTGAACATATTCTTCTCTCTAATTGAAGACTCAAATTTCATCATTTAATGTTGTTTTTAGTATTATTATTACTTTTTATATACATTCATAATCATTTGTACTCAATGTATTTTGTGAATATGTGGGAGAGACTTTGGGAGACTTTGGACTTGAGTGTGTGCTGCTGGACTGAAATGTATATGCAGTTTTTTATCAAGCATAACATAAGGGGTACATTCCAACATTAATGGAAACCATATGTTCCTCTGCTGAATGTATGTGTTCCTATGGTGATGTAGTTTTTTCCTTGGTCAGTGGTATAAAAACCAAGCCCTGTTTGTCCGAAAATCAGGAAGAGATGGAAATGTAGGAAAGATGACTGAGAAGCTGAATTAGACCTTCGCTTGGTCCATTGTCTCTTCCTCCTATGTTTTATATAATAAATAAATAAGAGATCTCTTGGCAAAATCACTGGTGTCTGCTTCCATGAAATTAAACAACAGGGGAAAGCGAGATTTTTAAATCAACAGTTGGCGTCACGAAGAACAGGATAGTATATCCAGGCATTGGTCTACTCTAAGTCATTAAGGTAAGACTTTTTTATTCTTATAAAAAGTTCTAAGTCTACCTGATGATTAGAGACAATGACTGTAACTGCTAAAAAGAACTGTGTTGTTTAAGGAACCTGTGATTTTGCCAATAAAATATAAAACATAGTATGATAAAAAATAAAAATAATTCAATTTAATTTGGCTTATTTAAATTCTCTGAAAAGTAAACCTCTAAAGTTATTTGATATGCTGGGATTGAGATGGATCTTTTTTAGAAAAAAGACCATCTAGTCAAAAATCTGGGAGAATTAGCTGTAAGACGGTTAAACTATTTATAGATATTTGCTGGTTCACTGTTTGGTGAGGGATATGGCGGAACTGTAAAAACGAAGGCAGAGTAATTCCTAAAGTATACCCATCACGGAAGATTCGTACCCGGGGCGAGGAGGTGAAACACAGGCAAAGCTCGATTGACAGGAGTGGTTAAAGTGTGGCGAGTCTGTTTAAAACGATGGCAGGTAAAACTCTAAAGCACGTTAATACACTGGAGTAATACGAGTAAAAATAGTTAGGATCGCGTGCATTCCAATTTTGACCGTAAAGCTGTTCAAATATTTGAGGTTACTGATCTGAGTAAGCTTAAAGAAAGAAAAAATAAAGGAAAAAGGAAACAAAGAAATTAATCTGAGATAAAATCCACAAATATTTAAAAAAAAGAAAGAAAAAAAATTGTTTTGAGTTAACTGGAAACTAAACAATACTGAAAAACATTGGAGTTAACTTTTCTTTAAAAAAAAAAAAAATTCTTTTGTTCTGTGAAGTGAAAAAGAGAGGGACAGAGAGGAGTGAGACAGCCCCTCCCTTCAGAATTTGCTCCATACCTTCACACACACATATACTGTAGTTTGGAGAAGGGAGGGAGAGAGAGAGAAGAAGGGCAGCCTCTGACACACACACATACATACATGCATATATGCATACACACACATACATAGGCTTGCAGTTCTGAGCGCACACACATAATATACAGAGAGAGAGAGAGAGAAGCAGAGTACCATAGCCCCACCCTTACAGAAACTCACACTCACAGACACACACATCCCTGCTGTTCTAAGCAGCACGAAGAAACTTTGCAAGATGTCAGAAAGTGACTGTAACAGCAGATTAATTTCGGCTTGGTACCTTGAAAGAAAGAACAAGAAACAAGCTAAGCTTTTGAAAAAAGGACTTGACATAAATGCAAATATGGATGCACAGTTACACTGGTTCGAGTCTCAAAAAGACAAGCTAAAATCACAAG
The DNA here is from genome assembly GCF_963993115.1 of Abramis brama. Taxonomy (NCBI): domain Eukaryota; kingdom Metazoa; phylum Chordata; class Actinopteri; order Cypriniformes; family Leuciscidae; genus Abramis; species Abramis brama. Next base: position 21,997,300 of record NC_139971.1, read on the forward strand.
CATTTCCAATACTAGCAGCTCATTGGATTGTGAGACAAGGTGGAATTTGTTGCGATCCAAATGGCGGTCCAGTTCCACTTGTTGAAACAATGAAGCCTCAAATTGAAGCATTTAACAAGTTGAACAAAATCATGTCAATTAAATGTTCAGATGGAGAAAATACAACCAATGATGATTCGTTTGATCCAGATTGGACAAATATAATAACTGAAGCGGAAAGAAAATATTCACAACCACCAGTGAAATCTGCAACTACAGTAACGCCTCCTCCTTACAAACCAATTTATCCAGCTTTGCCTGAACAATATACAAGTTCATCTAAACCTTTGACACAGCCTCAAGCTTTGAGATCAAATGGAGGTCCAATAGACAAGATGTACATTGCATCTGCACAAGCAGCTCCAATAATAACAAGATCTAAATCAGCCCAGCCAAACAGAGACTTGCTGCGATGTACACCAGCTCGTAATTATGGATCTGACTGGGGTGATGAGACAAGAGATGACGACATGATCACAGTTGACAAGATCGGTCCTGAATTTTCTTCACCTGTTGTTAAAAGGGAAGACTTACAATCTGAAATGATGACAGAAGAGAGACCATTCACACCAGGAGAACGTCAAGCCATTCTCACAGCCTTGCCTCCTCTGAAGAGACAAGATCCAAACACAGAGTTTTGGCGAGAGTTAGATTCTCTGGTTGAAGCGCATCAAATGACATTAAAAGACATACACACCATTGTGAAAGCTAAAATCCCAAGAGACAGATGGGAACGCTTGCCAGCTTCGATAACAACAGCCCAATGGATAAATTTGTGGGTTGATGACCAAGGACGACCCCTGGGTCTTTGGCAAACATTAGATGTGTTTCGAAAAGAAATCCAAGAAATCTTGGGAAGTGGAAAAATTCCATTCACATCAGTGACATTGATTAAGCAAAAGGATGATGAATCTCCAGATGAATATGCTCTGCGTAAGTGGAATGCTTACGAGAGATGGGCTTTCTGTGCTAAGAAACATCCGGACAGAGATGATGTACAGTTCACTGACACACTTGTGGATGGCTTTAGCTCAAAATACCAACAAGCCTTATCACTTGGAGTAAATCCAGGTGAGACATTTGACCAAATTTTGCAATGGGCTGGTCGCTTAGAGATGGCTACGAGATCAAACAATGAAGAAGGAAACAAGCCAAATCGAAGAGGAGTGGCGACAGTTCAATACAACATAAACACAGAGAAGTGGTTGAATATTTGCAGCAACTGTGGAAAGCGTGGTCACTTAAGAAAAGATTGTTGGGCTAAAGAAGGTGGAGTAGAAGGTCAAGGTCCATCATTTAAACAAGTCAATGTGCAAAATCATGATGAAACCTCTCAAGGGAAGGTGTGGACAGAAGAACAAGTTCGTCAGCTCATTGAGGGAATTATGTGTAACTGATGACTGGAGGAGCAATGATTCTACCTCTTGATACACCGCTACCTGCGGGAATGGGAGGAGATTCTACTTTGTTCCAAGAGAAGTTATGACACTATTTCACAATGCTGGACAAAGCTACCAAAGACAATAATAAGAAAGTGCGAGAAGCTCAACAGTAATGGGATGAAAAACATACCACTACTGACATTCCACACATTCCTGAGTTAGGCAGTTTTGTTATGGTCAAACATATTGCTAGAAAGGGTTAGCATCTAGATAGTAGGGATCATATGAGATACTCTTAACAATCGATACAAGTGTTTGCCTTAAAAGGAGATGGTATCATTAGTCACAAGTTAAACCTTGCTTAGTGAATGAACAAAATTATGAAGGTTAATGACCTGATATTGAGCACTGTTCATGTATTAGTTTTAAAGATTGGGAATAAAGAAGTGATGTTTAATTATTTCTCTGCTTCCATTTCAGGAATCAAGTTCATTGACATTGATTAGAGATGGTTGCAAGTTATTCTCAATACGAGACATATTGATAGAACCAAGAATGGGAAATTCTGTGTGAAATAGGAGATTTTACACATTCTACACTACATACAAAACACAACCTCACAAACAATGAACACCCGCTGACTGATTTTCAACCCAAGGGATAGATCCTTTAACATCAACGTTTATTTTAGTTTGTTGTTTTGGCCAGGAACTTGAGGAGTTAAGTAATTAACGAGTCAAGGCACTGGCAGAAGACTTATTAGTTTTTCTTTTCTTAGATGATTGGGGTTCATTCTTAAATGCTTACACATAGATGTTAAAATGAACACATAGTATACGGGGACATAACATGGGTTGGGGTTCTTTGTTGTTTTGTTCTTTGTTTTGTTTTTTTGTTTTTTCCTTTTTCTTTTCTGTTTCTATTCTTCTGTCTCTATGTTTTGTCTTGGTCTTTTTGTACTTCCTTCACTATCGCTTCATTAGGTGGCCACTGGTGAAGTATTGGTGTGGATCTTACTGACGTAGTTCCAGAGGAGGGACTGAAGACTCAAATTTCATCATTTAATGTTGTTTTTAGTATTATTATTACTTTTTATATACATTCATAATCATTTGTACTCAATGTATTTTGTGAATATGTGGGAGAGACTTTGGGAGACTTTGGACTTGAGTGTGTGCTGCTGGACTGAAATGTATATGCAGTTTTTTATCAAGCATAACATAAGGGGTACATTCCAACATTAATGGAAACCATATGTTCCTCTGCTGAATGTATGTGTTCCTATGGTGATGTAGTTTTTTCCTTGGTCAGTGGTATAAAAACCAAGCCCTGTTTGTCCGAAAATCAGGAAGAGATGGAAATGTAGGAAAGATGACTGAGAAGCTGAATTAGACCTTCGCTTGGTCCATTGTCTCTTCCTCCTATGTTTTATATAATAAATAAATAAGAGATCTCTTGGCAAAATCACTGGTGTCTGCTTCCATGAAATTAAACAACAGGGGAAAGCGAGATTTTTAAATCAACACTAATAAAGGCAGGAATCTCTATATGTCTGTCTGTTTGCATTTTGATTATTTTGAGAACCGTTCATCCAATCGACTTCACAAGGTAGTGCATTTGGTGCAATATAGATGGACACGCGAGACGCGACACGTTCAGAATTTATAAACTTTTTGTAGCCTATAGAACAGCGCGAGCGGGAAGCGCCGCGCCTCACGCGGGCAGGGCTTATTTGCTTATTTATTAAACGCACACACACAGGTCTGTTAACTTAAGCAAGGCTACTTTTAAGGTAGTCTAATATTTTTCTGACTAAAAAATTACTGACACAGTAAAGGGTAGATTTAAATTAAAAAAAACGAAATTTAAATAAAGAAAAACGAAATTTAAATAAAGAAAAAACAAAATTTAAATAAAGAAAAAACGAAATTTGAAAAACGAAATTTAAATAAAGAAAAAACTAAATTTAAATAAAGAAAAACGAAATTTAAATACGAAAAAACGAAATTAAAAATATTTTAAATATTTAAAAACTAAATTAAGTTAAATTAAAAACAAGATTAATTTAGATTGATAATAACGGGTAAGAAGGCTAATACATTTTGTTTCTGTTATTCTATTTTCCACAATGTCAAAGCAACGCAGCTTAAACCAAAACACAAGCTCAGGCACTTCTGTCCACACACACTCCGCTGTTCTGCTCTAGCCAGAGAATACTCCCGTTGTATGAACACTTTAGTAGGCCAAGAGGAAGCAAATATATTAGTTTGGGTTCCTTCAACTGTCCATCCTATTAAAATGGCTATAGGCTATATAAGATAGGCGAATTGTAAAAAAAAAAAAAGGCCTATTGTATTTCACCAGATTTTATAGTGTTGAACATATTCAAGCGTGAATGAGACCGTTTCGAGAGGGATGCCAGGTGTGCCATTGTGGTGGACTTGACGGCGTGTCATCCTTGCAAATACTCCCTGGATCAATATATTTTAACAACGAACCCCTCTGTTGTTGGTGTGCTTTCTCCTTCAAAAGTCTCGATTCATGAACGATCCGTTCATTGCGTATATATGTCAGGTGACAAATGAACGAAAGACTCGGAAGGTAAAGTAATTATTAACGTTATGTTCTGCATTATAATGATTTCTTAAATCAGAATATGATCAACATTGCGTAGGTGGATGTGATCGGGGAATTTGTCTGTTAAAAGTATAACATTTAAAGCCACTTAAATTAACTAAATTACTCAAATAAAGATTCGTTCATTTTGATGAACGAGATCGAACAAGAGAGTCAGTAAAATGATCCGAACTTCTCATCACTCTATGTCATGACAGGGGGCGGGGCGGGGCGGGGCGGGGCGGGGCGGGGCGGGGCGGGGCGGGGCGGGGGAGCGGCAGCTCAGCAAATCATATAGCCTATTTTGTGAATTGTTCATTCCCGGTTGGCACACATTTTGCCGCCCTTACAAAAGTGCCGCTCTAGGCAATTGCCTAGTTCGCCTATATGGACGCGCCGGCCCTGGGTATATAACTTACAATGTATAATGTTTGAGTTAGATTATGTTGGACGAACCGCAGCCGCGCTCAATAAAGAATAACTTTGTTTCAACGTGATCCCAACGTCTCCTGGTCTCTGCTTCAATGAAAGAAAACTTTCCAACAACACTAATGATTCACGGGATGTCGCCGGTCAACATGATGGCGTTCCCCAAAGAGTCATTCGACGCAGTGTCTTGTTCCCTGTTCTCAGGGAACATAGGTTATAGTTGTAACCTGAGATGTTTTCTTAATCAAATAGCTTTTCAGTAGCAAAGCTCTTCTTTTGATCAAGTAGTGCGGTAGCATCCACACAAGCTATATTTTCCCAAGCATTTCTAAAGCTCAAGCTCAAATCAGAAATACAACTGCTAAGTATCACTGATGCTGGATCAGAAAGTGATGGTGACTTCTTCTACTTCTTCGTGTTTTATGGTGGTTGGCAACCATAGGGCCATATGATTTCATTCCCGCGATGCGGAAACACGAATGGAATCACGGAATCCAGGCATAAAAACGGAATTTTCTGTATAACGCGGAATGTCACAGATTTTTTTAGATCTTGGATACAGTCACGATATAGACTAGTGTCTGTGAATATTACCCATTTGTGCCCATTTTTTTCTGAATGGTTTCATGCATATAGTCGTGTTAATAGTGTCTATGTGAACATGTTCTGCATTTATTTTCCCCAGGTTTTTTTTGTTTGTTTTTTTTTGTTGAAAATCCTATTTGAATGTGCAGCAACTATAGTTGCTGGTGGGCAAATATGTTATATGCACCCTGTTGCAACAATGGGTTGTACATTAATATTAATATTAGCTCAAATGATCTATAGGGAATTTTAATAATTAATCATGAATATGATTAATATTTTGTATGTTACAGTTAAATTAATTTATCGCAGCTGAACTAGATTGATATATGAATGATTACCATAACGGGTTATGGTTCGTCATTAATACATCAAATAGTCTTATTTCAGCTCGAAGTAATGGGATAACTTTAATGGAATTAATCTAGTTATCAAACAATCTGTTTGTCCAGCAAACATTGAGATTAACTTAATTCTCAAGGAAAATTATCCTTCTTACAAACACGAGAAAGAGTATCTTTTCCAGGCCTTGAAAAGACAACTTTCTATGTTTGTAAAATTAGCTTACTTAAATCGTACCAAGATAAAGCATATAGCTAAGATCGAACATTTCAGGGACTAAGTAACATGGGCAATTAAAACAGAGTCAATCAAGGACATATGGAATTTAATAATTGGACTAATACATCGAACTAAGGAATATATCAAACTACACAATACACACGGATTATATGTCTATGTACATAAAATACAGTTAAACAATACAAAATAACGAATAACAGTGAGAGAGAGAATAAAATGATCAGAATTAGAGAAAGATAGAGCGACAGAAAAGGATGAGAGAGAGAGAAGGATGGGAGATGAGATCGGAAGTGAAAGCAAAAATCTGCGATCAGAGATCGCAGTAGGCTATGGCAAAAATCACAGACAGTAACCCTGGAGAGACCACAAAGAAATTACATTAAAAGCTCAATTCAATAATCGATACTTGCATTGCATATGGTTCTCTTTGTATGAGGAAGGAAGGCAGGGTCCTGCGTGTGTCTTTAAGAGCAGCGTGAGTCGTCTGAGGGGAGGCGTGCGCGTGCTGTGTCTTCCATGCGAGCGCGAGCGCGGGAGGTTCAAAGAGTCTCTTTCTTTGAGGTGAAGTTGCCGGGAATGATTCAGGCTAAGTTCATTCAGCTCGTTAATGAACAGAGGCGAATTGGAAAACGAAACTAGACTATAGGAAAACATAAAAAGAAATAAAAGAGAAGAAAAGAGAAGCAGGCCGAAGCCGGTCCGGACTTGGGGTTTCCAAAGTTTTTGGAGGAGGGAGAAGAGGTAGGAACGAGCTAGAGAAGAATGAGGGTTTGGACTTTTTATCAGTGTCCTGTGTACGCCTCCTTTTTCGTGGATGACGAATCAGTTTAGAGCATTCCAAGCAGGAAGATCGTCTGGGTGTGTTAATGCTTCCCGACCCTCGTGTGGAATCACGAGGGGGCAAAATATGATATTATGCTCGGGGAATTAAAACGCATGGAACCATAACGTTTATCACAGTCTCTTATCAAAAATCTTCTTCCTTGTGCAAAGGGAATTTAAACGATACTAAGGACGAATATTGACAAAGTTAGCAACATAGAGATACATTATTTTGTTGAACCAAGGCACTTAAAGATTACATTACTGTAATTCAAAAACACAACTATTCTAATATCACACTGGTGAACATGCAAATCACCTGGAACACTCTTTGTACATTTTTAATAGTTAGTAAAATGAAATTTTACTAGTGGAAGTCCATATATGTCAATGTGTGTGTGTATATCCGTGAGGTCGGCATCTGTTGCATCTCGTGGTGCATACCACGTGAGGGGTTGGGGGCTATTTGAGAATGTATTACTCGGCAAAACAAAGGTAGTTCTGTGGGCAGACTAACTTGACAGCCTGAGGCGTCATATAATTTTGCTGAGAGAAGCAAGATAGTCCTAGTTGTCCAAAACAACTGAATGGGGTAAGTCTTGTAATTTTGCCTTCAGTACACAAAGGACAAACGTTAGACACAGTAAGGGAATTGTGGTCGCAGCACGTGATAGTATGAGAAACAAACAGGGGCCTGTTCGTTGATTTCATTAAGTCGTGTAAAACATTAACCAGGGCCTGCTTGTAGACACTTGTGTCAGAAAGCTAGTCAACTAGGCCTTTCTGGGTATATGCTCATAGGTGTTTTAGCATGAGAGAAACAATCAGGATTTGCTAATTCAGAACATCTGGCCGGATGGACTGTCAGTGTCGTTACAACCCCCTCAATGTCAAATATGAATAGGAGTAGAACATTTGGCATTATCTCAACATAACTGCTTTCAACAGATCAGTCTTTATTCATAAACAAATGTATTACATATAAAAGTCAAAGAACATTTGATGCAAACCCATGCTGCATCTAGCTTATAATCTTATGAATATGAAAACACAACAAACAAAAAATCCATTTGTCTTAACCCTTGTGTGCTGTTCGGGGTCTTTTTGACCCACATTTCTAACTTTCATTCATGGGGATAACATGGATAATTTGACATGGTTTAGTGTAAGTTTTTTGCCCATCTTTTGGAAAATGCAGTTTTAAAAGTATCAAATTATCACTTTAACCAGTAGATGGCTGCAGAGCTCCACTATTTGCTATTTGACTAACTGAAAGACATCTTTTCACAAGTTTTTCCAGTTGTATTCATATCTACATATTATGAAATCAAAATTATAACAATTAATTATAACAATAAAAATTACTTTTTGTGAAAGTTGAGACATTTTTTGTACTGAAAAAAAAAAAAATTGTTTTTAAATAATATTATATTATATTATGATTAGAATCAAATTAATTTTATCAATGGACAAAATTCATCCTCAAAATCAGAAACACAGAACACACAGACAGAAATGAAGTGGCACACTTTAAATTTGTAGAATTATATGAAAAACAGATGTTTCCCCATGAATGAAATTTAGAAATGTGGGTCTTTTATAAGGTGAATTTTACATAAAAAACTATTTAACAAAACCTATTTAAATAGGTTTTTAAAACCTACACTCTAAAAACTGCAGGGTTAAAAAATAACCCAATCTTAACCACACCGCTGGGTCACTATTGGACAGAACACACGCTGGGTTGGTTTGACCCAAGTGCTGGGTTTTACCATTTAACCCATATTTCTGGGTCATTCATTTGACCCAACCAGTGGGTGAAATTAACCATCTTGCTGGGTTAAGTCTTACTCATGTGCTGGGTTATTTCCTGTCTAATTGCCTTAATAAATTTAGTAACAAATATTTTTTATATTACAAATGTAAAATTATTATTGTCTCTGTAATACAATAAACCAGAGAGACCACTGTATATGTGATTTCAATCTCATTTAATTGTTTTTTTCTTTTTTACATTTTTAATACATTTCTTTAATGTTTTTTTTTGTATACAAGTATTGAATACAAATGTATCGGTCTCGATGGCGTGGCCTGGAACAATGGCAAAGGTCTGACATGTCCCCCTCGTCTCATCCCTGAGGCACAGATTGTGCAACAATGCTCCAGTCATCTCATTTTGTAAACATTCAACCATGTTGGTCCCCACCTGTTGATTACACACAATCACTTAGAGTGTTGCAATATAACTGACATGCAAGTTAAGCTTTTAAGTATATATATATATATATATATATATATATATATATATATATATATATATATATATATATATATATATATATATATGTGTGTGTATGTATGTATGTATATATATATATATATATATTGCAAACATTACCAAATTTGCCCAAATGTGAAAAACAAACAAAATGTCTATTTACATTCAGTATTTGCAAACTGAATTAAAAAAAGAACACAAAAAAGACTGCAACTTTAAAAATTATATGCAATTTTATGTTTCAAACAGAGATGGTGGCAGAGAGGACTGCAGCTTTAAATATTCTAACCTTAAATTACTTTCATAGTTATCAAGCATATCAAACAGTGCAAACGTCTACCCTTATTAAAGTAGAAACACTAAAGCAAAACTTACAGGTTGCATGCCAGTAAATTACCTCTGGGGCTCCTCTGTGGTGGGTCTGAAGACATTTCCTCCTCTCCAGTAGATGGATGGAGGAAGCAGAGTTAGCAGGAAAGCTGTCTCCCCTTTAGCAGCTAAACAATTTGACCATAATACATAAAGATGCATTGACATTTAAATAGTATGTTGTATACAACAATTCATATTTCTAAAGTAGCATTCTAAAGTGCTTTTAAAAATGCATATGTCTAACCCTCACAGCCTCGCTTTCATTCCTGTTAAAAAACAAAGATGGCGCTGTTGTGAATATAGCAAAAAATGATTATTTGGCCTCAAATTCTTCGCAAACACTTGGCCCATGACCACTGTCTTAATACTAAATTGACCCTTCGCTAAGCCACGTATGAAAACCGCCACAGGCCAATCGTGGCTTAGCAACCGTAACTGGCTGCGTTATGCGTATGGATTGTTCAAATCTGATATGATTTACAAATCTAACTTTTGGTATCCTAAAAGTTTTTTTTTGGGGTGGGGGGACCCAAGGGGAGAACCCAAGGGGAGAAATGCCAGGCGTGGATCAAGCAGTGTGGGAGACCCCATTCACAACTAAATGTCGACAGGAAACGATGTGTGAGCAGTAGCCTGGCGCGCTAAAAATATAAGCGGGAGAATGTTATCATTGTAAAGTGGTCAGGCTAATGTCTTGTGTTTATTCCACAAGACTGATTTATAATTATTAGATTATTTTCAAATTTCACTTACCCTGCTGTGCATGAACAGAGCTGTTCCTCAATTTGTGTGTTTCCCATTTGAATGGTCAGCGTATGAGGCGGCTGCTGCTTGCGCTGGGACCTACAGTATAGGCTTTAGCTTCAATTTAGATGAAATTATTCTCTAATCGGTTGCATATTATGTCGTGGATATATCCCTCGAATGCATACTGCAGTCCCTTTTGTCTTGCTCACTCAGATATTTCACCTGTTCGCCAAAAATTATTAACTATCTCCTCGGGAATGTCTGACACCGGTGCATACATACTGTAATAGACGTGCCAGGCGCGAAAGCTTGACAGGCGTAGCAACAGTAACTAAGGAGGGCAGGGCTTAGCGAAGGGTCAGTTAGTCTTAGTACCTCAAGTCATTACAACTTGTAATAGGTTTTCAGGCCGAGAAAATGCTTAACATGAAATCGATTTATTTCTCCTTTCCTCAGTCGCTGTTTGTAAAGATTGCACGTCATACATTTACTAAAAAAAACTATCAAGCTCTTGAAAGTATTTATTTATTTATTTTTTGGCAAAAACGATCCTGGTTCCGACAGAGACATTACAGAAGACACACGCAGACTGTGATGGAACTTATCCCAGTCACTTCTTCTGACGAGTATTTCTAAAATATGCCAGCAGACTTTCCACACACAACTCACTCGCTACATTAGCCTAGACTAATTTCCCGCAGATTTTACGAGCGAGCCCTGTGAGGGACTAGGCTAAAACATACTGCGCTTGTATGGATTTCCTTCATTTAAATACGCAACGTCCACAATGAATGCGATAATTACGCGATGAATTTACAATTTAAACTGCATATTTAAAAAAGGTTACTGATATAGCTGGTTGACAACTAACGATTCAGCATTTTGTCCAAAAATCTTACCGGCTAACTGTGGCTATTTAAAGTTTCACAGAATAAATACGTTACCCCTCACACTTCCATATCAAAGACTATATGTTGAACAGTGAAATTAGCTTGTTGTTACCACAACTTGTTAAAAAATATAGGTAAACATTCATATTAACTTAACATAAAACACTGCCCGCTCCGAGTAGTGTGCTCCTCGAGTCAGAAGTGTAGAATCCATAAAGTTCTGCAAAGAATGAAAAAGTAATATTTTATTTTTATTTTATTTTACCTTTATTTTTACAGGCAAGTCATTAAGAACAAGTTCTTATTTACAATGGCGGCCTGACAAGTGTAATAACCACTTAGGGAAAGGGAAGGAGGGCTAAAATAAATACATTAGAAATACATACAGGATACAATTTCATAAAAATACAATTTAAAACACAACACAGTAGACAACAGACACTTATAACCAGCTAAGTGTACAGGTACACAGAAGTGATAGTGGGTGAGTCATCAAAATCTATTTACTGAAAAAAATAAAAATAAAAATAAATAAATAAATATATATATATATATATATATATATATATATATATATATTATGTAGAGAAGCAACTGCATATATCCGTGAACAAGGATGATTTAATAGTTTTGAAGGATGAAATTGAAATTAGTGTATCCAGTTTGAGAATATTTTGCAGAGCATTCCAATCACGAGCAGCAGCAGATTGAAAAGATGCAAGACCAAAGGCAGAGTTGGTTTTGGGAATGCTTAATTGAAGATGAAGTGAGGACCGGGTATTATATGTGACAGGCTTTGGCTGCAGCAGGTGACCTAAGTAAGGAGGTGAGCAGCCGAAAAGGGTCTTGTAAATGAAGGTGAACCAATGAATTTTACGGCGACTGTGAAGGGAGGGCCAGTTGACAGATGAATATAGCACGCAGTGGTGTGTATTGAAAGGAGCATTTGTGGCAAACCTGATAGCGGAATGGTAAAGAGTGTCATGTTTTGATAGAGTGGACTTGCAAGCAACCCTATATATAGTGTCTCTATAGTCTAACATGGGTAGAATGGTCATTTGAATAAGAGTAAGTTTGGCAGAAGTGGTGAAGGAAGAGCGGTTTCTGTAAAGGAAACCAAGCTTGGCCTTGTGAGAGTGAGTTTGAGTTGTGTAAAGGACTGCTGTAGTTGGAAAAAGCTATCTTGCAGGGTAGCTTGAACAGCATCTGGGGAGGAACCTGTGGCATAAAGGATTGTATCATCAGCATATAAGTGAATGAGGGAATTACCAACTGCCTGGGGAATGTTATTAATATAAATTGAGAAAAGTGTAGGGCCAAGGATGGAGCCTTGGGGGACACCCCTGGTGACCGAGAGGGAATGGGAAAGGGAAAGGTTTTCAAATCTTACACGTTGAACCCGGTGAGAGAGATAAAATAACCCAACCAGCTGATTATTTGTGAATGACCCCCTTACAACTCATTTGACCCAGCATGAGCAACCCAAGAATGTGTTTACAGAAACAACCCAGCATTGTTTTTGAGTGTATTTAAAAATATTTATTTTTATTTTTTTATATACATTTTGTGGAGTAAAAATGTCCAGATGTGGAGTAAATACATTAATAAACTGAGTAAAATTATATTTGTTAAAAAATATATATATATATCGTCGCTGTCGGGCGGAAACCTCGTATGTCCAAATTTGGTCAATTTCATATTTTTCCACAAATCGATGCTATTGGTCAGTCCCCACGTGGTTCTGTTATTTTTACAAATTATTAACCAATCTAAAGTGTTGAAAATAGCTTGAGAGCAAATCTCGTAACTCCATTGGACACTTAAACTGTCTAAGAATCCTCCTAACTCCACCTCTTCTTCACTCCGCGGCAGGAGTTTACGCGGCATAATCCGGCATTTTGTCTCCTCAGGATTGAAAGTCGCAACGATAAGAAATCCTCGTCGAGTAACACGTAAAGCAAGCCTTAACTTTGATTTTTATCTGTGTTAAACTGAGTTATTGATATATTTTAAATGTCTATGTATATAGGCTTATTATTACTAGGCTTATTATACGTGTGCATTGTTTTAAAATGTATCTAATATAATACTTGAATTGAAATAAATGTTTTGGATACCAGCATTAAATTATTGTTTTTATTATTATTTTACTGACTCGAAGTTGGCACTGTGCATGTAAAATACCCCAAGTAGCAGGCTTTATTTATGGGAGAAAAAGGGTCTGTCTAACGTTAACGTTTCTGGTGCCAGTAGCAGCTAAGCCTATCATTGCATAACTCTGTCTGTTTTTTTAGACAATAACGAGTAAAAATAGTTAGGTTAGGTTAGATACATTTGAGTAAGGTTGTTTTGTTAAAAATCGATTGCTGTAATGCTTTGGTGCAGAAGGAAGCCCGTGAGCCACGGTAAGTTTGCGTGCAGATTAGGCAAATTTCCGCCTATTAGACAGCCTAGTTACCTCATCGTTTTTTGTTCTGCTTCACGTATAGCTCTTAAACCTTTAAAATAGAGTTTAGGAAGATGTATGTAACCACAGTCGTTAGCTTTGGTTAACTATTGAAGCCTTTTCTCTTGTCAAAAGGCTCAACGCGACCGCCGACTTTGTTTGCGTGCAGATTAATTTCCGCCTATTTTAGACAGCCTAGTATTTTGGTATTGCGCACTCATATCTCTTAAACGTTTAAAATAGTTTAGGAAGATGTATGTAACCACAATCATAAAGTCTTATCTCTTGTCAAAAGGCTCAATGCGACCGCAGACTTTGATGAACACTGCTGGCAGCAGCGACGTCTGTGTCCATACCATTCTAATCAATGACAGCGTAACCTCGTATCTCCTCGCTCCCAAGTCATAAAGCTTGTATCTCCGATGAAACATGATTTTGGGGAAATGTTGTGTTAATGTTGGTATACAACAGTATATGATAGCAATATAAGTTATAATACCAACTTTAACGATACAATGTTTCATAACTAAAAAAATATGCAGTTTTTTTAATTTCCTGAAAAATAATGGTTTTGGAGATACGAGGATTCCGCCCGACAGCGACGATATATATATATATATATATATATATATATATATATATATATATATTGTTACAAAATTACATTTAGTTGCCTGGGGTCTCTGAGACCCCAAACAGCCAGACTGTAATCCGCAAACGAATAGCTTTCAAGGGTTAAAGTGGTGGAACATAGTGCAGAACAAAGTGCAGCCATAACAGGGCATTGTGTATCAAAAAGTTAAATTAAAATAAATAAATAAATATTTATTTTACTCTGAGACACTGACTCCTCTCGAAGATTGTAAAATTTCGCGAACGTGTTGGGTGTCGCCCAGCCTGAAGCTCTGTAAATGTCTGTTAGCGAGGCACCATGCGCTAGAGCCCGAGAGGAAGCCACACTCCGGTGGAGTGTGCCTTCACACCAAGGGGGCACGGTCGACCTTGCTGTTGGTATGCCAAAGCAATAGCGTCCACTATCCAGGGAGACAACCTTTGCTTGGAGAGAGCCTTTCCCTTCAGCTTCCCACCATAACAGACAAAGAGCTGGTCTGAGGTCCTGAAACACTGCGTTCTGTCTACGTAAGCATGGAGGGTGCGTACTGGACAGAGCAGTGCCAAGGCTGGGTCTGCCTCCTCCTAGGACAGCGCTTGCAGGTTCACCACCTGGTCTCGAAAGGCAGTGGTGGGAACCTTTGGCACGTATCCAGGCCAGGGTCTCAGGATCACGTGTGAGTAGGCCGGCCCGAATTCCAGGCATGCTTGGTCAACTGAAAATGCCTGCAGGTCCCCTACCCTCTAGATGGAGGCCAATGCAACCAGGAGCGCTGTCTTCATTGACAGGAACTTAAGCTCCACTGATTGCAGAGGCTCGAAGGGAGCACTCTGCAGGGCAGTTAAAACACCTAAAAAGGTCCCAAGAGGGTACGAGAGGTTCTCTCAGGAACCTGATCTGATGACCAGGTCATGCTTTCCCACGGACTTACCTTTGACTGCGTTGTGATGTGTGGCGATAGCGGCAACATACACTTTCAGTGTGGAGGGTGACAGCCTTCGCTCCAACCCTTCTTGCAGGAAGGAAAGCACGACACTGATCAGCATTTTCTGGGGTCTTCTCGGTGAGAAGAGCACCAGGTGACGAATAGGTTCCACTTCAACGAGTAGGCATGTCTCATGGACGATGCTCTAGTGGAAGTGATGGTAGCCACCACCACTGGTGGTAGGGTACACAAACCTGGGTCGTCCCATCCAGGAGCCACACATGGAGGTTCCAAAGATCGGGACGAGGTTGCCATAGGGTGCCCCGTCTCTGAGAAAGGAGGTCCTTCCTCAGAGGAATTGGCCAGGGAGGTGCTGTCGCGAGGAGTACTAGTTCGGAGAACCAGGTCCGGGTGGGCTAATGAGGCGCAACCAATATGACCTGCTCAGGGATGGGCAGTATTTCAGATACATGTATTTAAAATACGTATTTGAAATACAAAATACTATTTTGTATTTTGTATTTTAAAGCCTTTGGAAAAAATCAAATGTAATTTGTATTTAAATACATTTAAGATGAGTATTTTAGTATTTTCAAAATACATAAAATACTTTTTGCCAGTCAACCTCTTTATCAGGGTACTGATTTTGTGCATCAACTAGTTCAGACATTCACTAGCTCAGCATTGGATCAGCGATTTTTTCTTTTCTTTTTTTTCTTTTCTTTTTTTATAAGGTGAGAATGTCATGATCAATTCTACTTGTTGATTAAAGTTAAAACAGTGTATTATTCACTTCAGTTAACATGAAAGAATAAAAGAGCACAGACAAGTGGAAAAATAGCGTAAGCCAATCAGTCTTGATCGGTTGTTGATTTTTATCAACTAGCTTGTCAAATGTGTTTAAAACATTACTGCATGTTAGGGCTGGGTGATATGACACTACATATCATAGCGATGATATAAAGTTTGAATTGATGGAACTTTTTCTAAATCGTTTACATAGATGGGCCAATTTGTGGGGTAAGCAAATTTAAATTCAAAATTCAAATTTAAAAAAATTAAAGCTTTTAGTGGGCAGGAATTATTGGAACGTTGGAGTGGAAAAAGAAGCACTGATGAATGATACACCACAAAAATCTTCAGCTTTTAGTTTTATTGTACATACAAAATAATAATCAAAAATGGGTAAATAGTGTCAAATGAATCTAAATTAATTCTAATTTAAAATTTTAGATACACTTTCTAATTTTAATAAACTTATAGAAACAAATAAACTTTACATAAAATAAACATAAAATTGCTTAAAAAGCATTGGACTACCTGCAAAAAAAAAAAAAAAAAAAAAAACAACTCAAAAGAGTTTGAAATTCAGTTTATGCTGTGGAATCAAAACTGATATTGAGAATTGTGAAACCATGATATTGTTACTGTGAAGTATAATTGAGATTTTGGTCATATCGCCCATCCATATTATTTGCTAGATAGCAGAAAAGGTTCCCACAGTTTTACATACAGTATGAATTTCTTAATAGTGTTCACAACAAGTAATAGACTACATTGTAACCAGAAATAAGTAGCCTATATAAATGGCTGCTATTTTGCATACGTTTATTTGTAATTGCCAGAAAGAAAGAAAGAAAGAAAGAAAGAAAGAAAGAGAGGGCAGAGATGAGGTTAGGAATGAAAAGTCAGTAGGCCTATGTAGTTTCTTCATTCACTGTGACCTATACCTGCACTGAATGGCCAATTTCACATGTATTTTGTGTATTTTCAAAATACAAAATACTGTATTTGTATTTAAATACGTTTTTACACACAGTATTTTGTATTTGTATTTAAATTTTTTCACACAGTATTTTGTATTTGTATTTTAAATACATTCCATGTATTTATGCCCATCTCTGGACCTGCTCCTCGTCCTCCCTGATCTTGCACAGGGTTTGTGCAAGAAGGCTCACTAGGGGAAACGCATACTTGCGGAGGCCCCGCGGCCAGCTGTGCGCCAGTGCATCCGTGCTGAGCGTGCCCTCGGTTAGGGAGTAAAACAGGCCGGTGTGGGGGCACGGTCATTGCCGTGTCCTGACAGAGGAGGCCAGGGAAGGACCAGTGTTCCACGGGGGCCTGCTCTGACAGGGGTCTGGCGACAGAGGGGGACGAGAGTGGCGAGGCTCGTGAGCGGCGAACACTGTCATCCGGGACCTCTGGGGGCTCGGAGGAAGGGGCATCAGTTCTTAAAAACAAAAGATTCTCCCCCGGCCCTCCACCGGGGTAAGGAGTGGCCCTGATACCAGCTCCTGAGAAGAACTGAGTCCCAACTCCAAGCTGCCCGTCTCAGGAGTGCTGCTTAGCCTGGCGTTTAACCGGCTAAGGGGCAGAGACGGGCAGTGCTGCCCTCCTGCGACCTCCTCCTGGGGAGGAGCCACAGGGAGGCGGCCTCGGCGGGAAGCAGACTAAGGAAACCGCACGAAAGGATGGCTGTCGGTGCAGAAGAGCCTCAGTCTACTTCTGGGCGGTTGAAAACTGTTGGGTGCAGTTCTCAACCACACCGCTGAAGAGCCCAGCCTGGGATATGGGGGGGCTGAGAAAACGAGTTCCCAGACACCCTCACATCAACCTGGCTGAGCCCATTCCTGGACCACACTTGTGGACATCACCTGGCCCAGTTTATAACGCAGGTACCGATTTCGCCTGTAGAGCGAGGTCAGTAGTGTGCGTGGTGGATCGACCAGCCTGGGAGGCATAGTGTCCCTGTGTGGGGGCATGGTCGAGTTTCCGCGTTCTGTCAGTGTTGGCCAGGGAAGGACCAGCGTTCAATGGCAGCCAGCGTTCAATGACCCAACTCCCGGGTCAGCACTGCCTCGAAGGCGAAGACGACACACAGCACTGCATGCCTGTGCCACAATAGTGGCAGAGAACATACAGACCATGATTGCCGCGACAATGAGTGCAGTGAAGGTGGAGGACGCCCGCGGGCCGCGATAAGTCACGGGAACTCTCGCAACCCGGAGGCGTACTGATGCACGTCCGTGAAGAAAGGCACTGGGGGCGAGTGCTGGTACTGCAGCACGCGCCGCGCCCAGGAACCAATCGTCCAGCCTACAGCGCTCGGGGAGGGCCACTCCAACTGACACTTTCAGCTGCCTGGGAAAGCATGGCCGTCAGCTCTGGATCTGACACGACTAACGCTGGCACTCCTGAGGGAGGCAACGCAGTCGAATCCTCATTTCCAGAGGAATCAAGCCCGCCTTGTGATGCTGTGAGTGACATGACATCATCTGTCGGAGCCCCAAATGAAAAACTGGGTCCCTGAGAGGAACCAGCCACACACGGAAGCCCCACGGTTTGCGATGTGGAGGGGGGCGTGGCCCGAGGAATGACTCGTCGGTTATATGCCACACCATAACCCTCAGATCACCCTGGCCACCAGCCAAAGTATCCCCTCTCGTGGAAGAGATAACTTGGGGTGTGGCAGAGGGGACTCTACCCACACGGAGATCATTGAGTTTCGATCTATAAACATTGCGATGGTCATGTTCCAGCAATGAAAGCATGACTCATCCACGAGCGCTGCCGAGCGTGATTAAGCCCAACACACGGGCAAACCGTCTTGAAAAAGACGTGCTGCATGCAGCTCTTTTAGAGAGAGGAAAAGCTCAGCAGAGTGCTGAAGCACCCAGGGAGAAACACACACACTGTCGGCAGATTACCGCACAGATCAGCAGCAGGCAATGTGATCTCGCTGGAATGCGCCGTCACACCAACACACTGAAGAGCCGCTCGTCTCGTAGAGTGAAGATGATTCAGAATGGCTTGTGGGAGTTAAGAGAACTCTTGGCTCCGAAGCGAAAACATATCTGCATGTTGCCAGCGTACTTCCTTATATACCCACGAGGTAAGGCGGAGTTACGCAATGCAATGCAAGATATTTGTATTTGTAGTGATTCGTCACTTTAGCTCAAAGGAATTATTAATTAATTTATAGGGAATTCGAAAGAGTCACTTATTACAACCGAGCAAATGACTCGTTCGCGGTTCATTTGAACTGGCTGTAACTATCAACTCTGCAACGGATATAAATATCCGAACTATAGTGAAACACTATGGTTAGCAAGGTAACTTAGATCAGAAGTTTAAGACATTAAATTCGTAAGCACATAACACAAGTAATACTTCTCTTTAAAATACAAACATGACTTTATTGATTATTCTAACACATAAAACTAATATCTAACACAAACACACGCACACACACATTCATACGAGTTGCAGAAAGGAAGAGAGTGAGGAAAGATTGAGATGATGATGAGTGAGATGATGAAATCTCAAGATTCTATATGCACTTAAGACATGACCTGGAACGAACCATCAATCATTAATTTAACCCTTCTATCGTTTCTTAGACAGGTTATTAAATTTATATCAATACACCAGTTCAGCTTTTAGTCTGGAGGTACTTGCTTGTCTTTGCGTTCCTTTTTGGGAATTCCCTTCGTTGCGTAAAAGGGGGTTTCCCCGGGTTCGTTGGCTGGTCTCCTTGTGCCTGGATAGATGGGGCGGCCAGTCACGTCGTGTGCTGGCGGAATGAAAGTCTTTGTTTGAAGCTGGCCTTGCAGAAGAAACGTGGCTCGAAATCTTGTCGCAAAACTTAACTTAGAACCGAGACTCACAACGGAAAATAAAGGACAACTTAGAAAAGAAAAGAAAACTTAGACGAGAGTAGTAAGATGGCTTGAATAAAGCTGTTGAACCCGTTCTTCTGATCTTAATTTGGGTTCTTTGTCTCTGCGTTTACATGGTTACTAGTCTGGTTTAGATCTTCATCTCCCGCTGCATTTTTGGTTCTGCACCACACTTCTTGAGAGTGATAGCAGAGAGTTTCTTGAGAGCGAACACAAAAGATAGAGCAGCACAGAGAGAGAGAGCTTTGTTTCGGGTCTAAGATTTTAAACTCCAAAGTTTGTCCCACCTCCTGAAGAGATCGGACCAATTAGACGCTGGCTTTATTTGTCTCATCGTAAATCATGCGTTATCTGGGATCTCCTTACTCTCCACGCTCTAGCAGAGAGTACAGAGGCCACAGTTTAGACATCATTACTATTATAGGAATACAAAACATTTTACACAGATTTCAAACAAGCCATCTTTTGAATCACGAGCATACGATCATACTGATATGAAACACAACACACTTTCATTCAAACATCTAACAGTTATAACCATTAAATGACTTACATGGGATTTCAACTTATTGAACATACACATATATTGTAGAAACACATAGGATTATGTAGTTGCATGATGTTCATCGAAACTTGTTCTGTGATGATTTTATTTATTTTGATATGTAAAGTGTGTTGGTGTGTAAAGTTTATGGGCTTTAAGAAATTCCGATCTGAGGTCATGTATAGTTCCTGCTTACGTCTGTTTTGTTCATCTCATGGGACCTTGGTCTTTAAGAAAGACGGGGTCTGTTAGTCGCAGGGGTCATGTGACCTCTTGTTAGGGCCCTGAGCAGTACCATCTTCTGAACCGATCTGTCTTGCAAAACTATCAAACGTTGACAACGTTCTTCCTTAAAGTTAACCAATAAAAGTCTTTGGTTAGCAGACTTTCTGGAGACTGTTAATGATTCATGGCTCTGGGTTGGGTCATTTGAATCTGGAATGTGAGGACTTTTGTGTGAGACCTTGGTCTCTGTCTTTCTCTTAACCAATCAGTATTTTGGCAACAAAGCTAGCATTGACCAGTTATTTCGTTAGTGCTGGGGGCTCTTTTAATTAGTAAGACCGGTGATGCCTGGACCCCATGACAAGATTGATGAGGATACGAAGTCCTGACCAAATCTTCCCCTTTGTTCGGCAGGAAGTGGAAAGTTTGAATTAATTTTCTGGAAGAAGATTAGTTGGTGGTTGGTTCCTTCTCATTGTCGCTACAGCAAATTCCGCAGACACATGACATTTCTTTGCCATTGGCTCGTTTTATTTCTCGAAGATGAGAGACTTTCTAAGCAAAACCCCATTCGTCTTCACAACATAACTCGTAGTGACCACGAAATGGAAAGATTAGTTCCAAGAAAGAAAGAATGAACGAATAGTTGAGAACGAAGAAAGAAAGAAAGAAAGAAAGAAAGGTAAGTTAGAAAGAAAGAAAGATTAGTTAGAAAAAAGAAAGATAGATTAGTTAGAAAGAAAGAAAGAAAGATTAGTCTGAAAGAAAGATTAGTAAGAAAGAAAGATTAGTTAGAAAGAAAGAAAATGTAATAAGAAAGATAGATAAATATATAGAAAGATTAGTTAGAAAGAAAGAATGAACGAACGAATAGTTAGAAAGAAAGAAAGAAAGAAAGAAAGAAAAAGAAAGAAAGTTAGAAAGTTAGAAAGAAAGATAAAGATAGGTTAGGAAGAAAGAAAGATTAGTTATAAAGAAAGAAAAGTTAAGAAAGAAAGAAAAGTTAATAAGTTAGAAAGAAATATTAGTTAGAAAGAAAGACAGATTAGTTAGAAAGAAAGAAAGATTAGTTAGAAAGAAAGATAGATTAGTTTAAAAGAAAAATAATAGAAAGAAAGAAAAAATAAAGAATATTAGTGTGAAAGAAAGAAAGACTAGTTAGAAAGAAAGAAAGATAGATTCGTTTAAAAGAAAAAGAATAGTTAGAAAGAAAGAAAAAATAAAGAATATTAGTGTGAAAGAAAGAAAGATTAGTCTGAAAGATAGATTAGTTTAAAAGAAAGAAAGAAAGAAAGATTAGTCTGAAAGAAAGAAAGATTAGTTTGAAAGAAAGAAAAGTTAATAAGAAAGATAGATATATATATAGAAATATTAGTTAGTTAGAAAGAAAGAAAGAATATTAGTGTGAAAGAAAGAAAGAAAGAAAGAATATTAGTGTGAAAGAAAGAAAGATTAGTCTGAAAGAAAGAAAGATTAGTCTGAAAGAAAAGTTAATAAGAAAGATAGATAAATATATAGAAAGATTAGTTAGAAAGAAAGAAAGAATGAACGAATAGTTAGAAAGAAAGAAAGAAGGAAAGAAAGAAAGAAAAATAAATAAATAAATAAAGATTAGTTAAAAAGAAAGATTAGTTAGGAGGAAAGAAAGAAAAAAAGAAAGATTAGATAGAAAGAAAGATTAAATAGAAATAAAGAAAGAAAGAAAGATTATTTAGAAAAAAAGAAAGATTAGTTAGAAAGAAAGAAAGATTAGTTAGAAAGAAAGAAAGATTAGTTAGAAAGAAAGAAAGAGAAAGAAAGAAAGAAAGAAAGAAAGATTAGTTAGAAAAAATGGAAAGAAGGAAAGAAATAAAGATTAGTTAGTTAGAAAGAAAGAAAGAAAGAAAGAAAGAAAGAAAGATTAGTTAGAAAGAAAGAAAGATTTGTTAGAAAGAAAGAATAGTTAGAAATAAAGAAAAATATTGGATAGATCTATTAACCACTTACATTAGTAAACATGATATTTTTACATGAACACATTTCCTAGTTTAGCTTTTCCCAAACTATATTGCTTTAATGAGATGAGTAAAAAATCGACTGAAATATGTTGAAATAAAATTAGTCCAGGCGTTTTAGGAAAAAAGGGTGAACAAATTGCAACAGAATCAAACTCAACTGATTTTTTTATCCTCCATATGTCCTGAGTAAGGAAAAAAAAAGCCCCGAAGAATCCCATTAGGGAAAAGTCCCGAAAAAGACCCAAATATATCCTATTCATACGCCTATTTATTATTTTTCTCACATGAATAGGGTAAAAAATTTAACCTTTAGATATCACCATGAAAATTACTGAGTTGATTACTTATATCAAGACAAACAAAAAATGTATTACAAGTTTTTTTTAAATTGTTTGTTAACATGGACAAACGGTGCATAATCTAATTACAGATGTGCTAATTTGCATAAATACCACAACAGATCTAAACATTGGGTATAGCCAGGTGAAAATGTCTTGTTGAATCTTGTTGACATATAACAGTAAAATACTTAATGTTAAGGTTTCAATGGAACCCATTTAGGCTACCCATGAGCATTAATACATAGAGGCAGGAAGAAGTACTTTAAAAACCAGCCTTTATTAATTTTTAAGAGATGGGGTTTGGGGCTGGGTAGAACAGGAGACAATGGTAACGAGAATGCAGAAGACAAAAGGTAAGTAAAATAAAAAGTGAATCCCCAGAAACAGTCCCACGGACCCAGCCCCAAACCCCATCTCTGCAATAATAATTAATAAAGGCTGTTTTAAAGTACTTCTTCCAGTGTATCAAATACTTGTTCTCCCCACTGTATGTGCAACCTGTACCAGCAGCGTATCCTTTTTCTAACAGTGGCACTTCCTCTCTGTGGACTACACCTTGCCGTGGTGGAGAGGCTTGTGTACTCCAATGAACCTGAGATCTATGCCGGCGGGGATTTTATATCCCTGGCAAGTTTAACTAAGCTGGACAGGTCAAAGGAGAGGAGGCAGACAAAGCAGACATTATGACTATTTGACAGAAATGGTGGCCATCTTGAAAATGGTGGCCATCCTGAATTTTTGAGTGGCACATACCTTTTTCCAAAAGAGTGATCCTTGAAGAGTATTTCTGCCTAATTTTATGCTTGCATCACCATTTGAACACTTTAAATAATTTATATTCGACAGGAACGGTGGCCATCTTTAAAAATGGCGGCCATCTTGAATTTTTGAGGGACAAGCATCTTTTTCTATTACAGTTTTTCCAATTGCTAACACACAGTTTTGCAAACTAGGCTGGTTTTATCAAAATACTTAACACAATTCACAAAACCACACACCAAAACTGCAAAATACCTTATATATCCTACAAAATGAAACACTGCAACCAAAACAACATATAGCATTATCAAAATCAAACTTTTGCACAAAATGGCACACACTTCATTCATATTATCAGATTTTTGTCTAACCAACTACACACTGTTGGGCATAATGAAAAGCACTCTCATCTTTAGTATGCTTTGCCATAATACTAAAATTATTCAGATTGTTCACATGCACAGAAATATTTGCAGATACACACACATGCTGTTGAAACATTCAATTTTTTTTTATTTTTCACCAAACAAGTCAGTGCATCATATGCACAGCATATAACAATTATATATATAAAAAAAAAAAAAAAAAAAAAAAAAAAGAGAAAGTCTAAATATTTTCAATTATTGAACAAAGTGTCAGGTACACCTGTGGTAATTAAAACCCAGTTGACATGGAAGATAGTCAGCACTGTCATAGGTCGCCACTGCACAAGCTGCAGGCTGTCACAGTGTCTGGTGGTTCCCTGGGTTAAACACTAGAGGTCCTCAGTTTTCACGGTGTCTATGCATTCTCACTACAATTCCCATGATCCTGTCTGTCACTGATTGTTCATTGCCTTACAGCTGTTTCTCGTCACCTTGTTAGCACTTGTGTATATATACCCTGTCTGTTTCAGTGTTTGTCACGGAGTCCTTGTATATTGTCCCCACACTTCTGTTGTTAGTTTGAGCCTGTTTCTTGTGTTTATCTTTTATGTTTTTGGATTGCCTTTTGGATTATGACCTTTGCCTGGACTGGTTGTGAGTACGGATTACCCTTTAATAAAACACTGCTTTTGGATCTTACCTTTTCCCTGTGTGTATCGTGACAGAAGGACTCCGTCATGCAGAGATCCAGTGGTATGTGGTCTCCAAAATCTCCAGCCACTGAGAAGGGGAGGAAACAGCAGAGGGGGAATTCTCAACCTAAAGAGATTCCTCCTCGTATGAACATCTTCGAGTGTTTTGCACTGTGGGGCCGATTGACTGAGGAAGCTGATTTGAAGAAAGCTTCCACACCCCCTTCAGATCATCCCAGAGAGTCGTTCGAGGGAACCCGGCTGGCAAAATTTTCTGGGACCCGTGGAGGTCATAGGAGAGGAGGTACTAGAGGGGAGTCCAGGTATCACTCTCCATCTCGATCCTTCATGGAACCTGAGGTGGTGAGATCCAGCCCAGACTTCCATCGGCTGCCGATCCCATCCAGTCCAGAGCCTGCCTGTCACTATCAGAGGCGGCAGAGGAGAAGGAGAGGGAGAGCTTCCTGCACTCCTGACGTCCCCGAACGGCCCGCTGTCTCCCTGGAGGTCGTCCCCTCCGAGCAGCCCGCTGTCGTCCTGGAGGCCGTTCCCTCTGAGCAGCCCGCTGTCATCCATGAGATCGTCTCGGAGCCGCCCACCATCAGTCCTGCCACGGCCAAGAGAGCGGTCTTCCTCTTTTATGCAGTGGCGGTACTGCATGCGTGGAGGAAGCACAGCACGTCTGCCGAGCCTGTGTCTTCGGACAAGATGGCCGCCGCCGAGCCTGTTCACGTCACGCCTGCCGAGCCTGGGTCTTCCGACAAGATGGCCGCCGCCGAGAGTGTTCACGTCACGTCTGCCGAGCCTGTGTCTTCCGACAAGATGGCCGCCGCTGAGCCTGTTCATGTCACACCTGCCGAGCCTGTGTCTTCGGACAAGATGGCCGCGCCGAGCCTGTTCACGTCACGTCTGCCGAGCCTGTGTCTTCGGACAAGATGGCCGCCGCCGAGCCTGTTCACGTCACGCCTGCCGAGCCTGTGTCTTCGGACAAGATGGCCGCTGCAGAGCCTGTTCACGTCACGTCTGCCGAGCCTGTGTCTTTGGAGAAGATGACCGACGCCGAACCTGTGTCTTCAGACAAGATGGCCGCATCCGAGCCGGTGGTGTCTGTTCCTGAGCCGGTGGTGTCTGTTCCTGAGCCGGTGGTGTCTGTTCCTGAGCCGTTGGTGTCTGTGCCAGTTCCTGAGCCGGTGGTG
Source organism: Abramis brama (assembly GCF_963993115.1). Classification (NCBI taxonomy): domain Eukaryota; kingdom Metazoa; phylum Chordata; class Actinopteri; order Cypriniformes; family Leuciscidae; genus Abramis; species Abramis brama. Next base: position 22,022,824 of record NC_139971.1, read on the forward strand.
TCTGTGCCAGTTCCTGAGCCGGTGGTTCCTGTTCCTGAGCCGGTGGTGTCTGTTCCAGTTCCTGAGCCGGTGGTTCCTGTCCCTTGGTGCCAGACGGGCCGGTCTGAGTATTTCACAATCTGCTCAGTTACTGGGATTTTCACGCACAACCATTTCTAGGGTTTACAAAGAATGGTGTGAAAAGGGAAAAACATCCAGTATGCGGCAGTCCTGTGGGCGAAAATGCCTTGTTGATGCTAGAGGTCAGAGGAGAATGGGCCGACTGATTCAAGCTGATAGAAGAGCAACTTTGACTGAAATAACCACTCGTTACAACCGAGGTATGCAGCAAAGCATTTGTGAAGCCACAACACGCACAACCTTGAGGCGGATGGGCTACAACAGCAGAAGACCCCACCGGGTACCACTCATCTCCACTACAAATAGGAAAAAGAGGCTACACCAAAATTGGACAGTTGAAGACTGGAAAAATGTTGCCTGGTCTGATGAGTCTCGATTTCTGTTGAGACATTCAGATGGTAGAGTCAGAATTTGGTGTAAACAGAATGAGAACATGGATCCATCATGCCTTGTTACCACTGTGCAGGCTGGTGGTGGTGGTGTAATGGTGTGGGGGATGTTTTCTTGGCACACTTTAGGCCCCTTAGTGCCAATTGGGCATCGTTTAAATGCCACGGCCTACCTGAGCATTGTTTCTGACCATGTCCATCCCTTTATGACCACCATGTACCCATCCTTTGATGGCTACTTCCAGCAGGATAATGCACCATGTCACAAAGCTCGAATCATTTCAAATTGGTTTCTTGAACATGACAATGAGTTCACTGTACTAAAATGGCCCCCACAGTCACCAGATCTCAACCCAGTAGAGCATCTTTGGGATGTGGTGGAACGGGAGCTTTGTGCCCTGGATCTCCAAATCTCCATCAACTGCAAGATGCTATCCTATCAATATGGGCCAACATTTCTAAAGAATGCTTTCAGCACCTTGTTGAATCAATGCCATGTAGAATTAAGGCAGTTCTGAAGGCGAAAGGGGGTCAAACACAGTATTAGAATGGTGTTCCTAATAATCCTTTAGGTGAGTGTATATGTATCTATCTTTGGTCCTCACATTCTTCCTCAAAGTTCAATCTTGGTGACATACCCGACTGAAAGGCTCTATGGTCATTGTCTTCTCAGGTTTGAATCACATCAATATTCATGATCATTCACACTGCCACGCATATTGCCTTTCTAAACAAAAAGTGTCTTACAAAATTTAAATAAATGTTTTGTTTTATGTGAATGAGTAGGCAGGATGATTTTCACATCATTTTGAAGCAAAAACTCTAGGCGACAACATCCATAAGTCAAAAGTATTGTGGACACATATTTAGTATGTGTTTTGTGGCTTTATTTCAGAAACTTTAATTTTTAGTTTTTTCAATAACCATGCATACACATTATTCTCTCAAAAATACAAATATGTACATATATGTTGCTCTCATATTATGGTATCCCTGTTTGTGCTGAATAGAGTGTAATGACAGCTTTGCCATTAATATGTTTATAAGCAACTGAAAAAAGCACAAATGTCAGAGCATGTCAGAACATCTCAATGCCAAAAACACATTGGACCCTAAGGTAGTGTTGTTTTTGGCAGCCTGTTTTAATTTTAGTTTTAGTCTAGTCTTTGTGTCAGGCTGTCATTTTAGTTTTTATTAGTTTTAGTCACATTCATACTCTTTTTAGTCTAGTCAAGTTTTAGTCGACGAAAACTGATGACATTTTAGTCTAGTTTTAGTCGACGAAAACTGATGACATTTTAGTCTAGTTTTAGTCAATGAAAATTGTATTTTAGTCTCTTTTAAGTAATGCGATTCTATTTAACCCAGTCAATATAGAATTTCAAACAAGGCTATCTTATTATAGGCTATTTAGTAGGCCTATATTTAGGGCTGTGACGGTGGCAGGTTTTTTTTACCACCGCGGTAATGGACCAACTACCGGCGGTGGTTGGGGGGTTATTAAAAAAAAAACCTCGTTTTATATTTCCACACAAAGACGCGTGATACACTCTGCGCTTTGAGAGGGATATGGGACACGAGCAGGAAAACACGAAGATATCGATCTCTTTATGATATCTTCGTGTTTTCTACTTGATGTAAATTGGTTTGAAGAGCGAATTTTATCCTCCACAAGGGCGAGATATTTAGGCTGTGTTTGAGATTGCGCTGCCAGAGAAAGTGAAACTAAAAATCACCCACACGTGTCAAACGCGCTTTACAACTAAACTCGCGCCCAATGTCTAATATAACAAGCACAAACTGTGTTAAAAAGAATTTGACATGCAAGTAGAAATGTAGGCTATCTGTCCTACAGCGTTTTTCTACTTTACCACAGTAAAGAATACGAATATAATAGGCCTAATTAAAAGCGAACCAAGAAACGTTTATAATACCTTTAGAAAATGGGTGAGACGTGACGTGAGTGAAGATTTGGGAAAAGAAACAAGAGATTCCATGCAGGGATGAGTCACGATTTTTGGATATTCGATTAGTTTATTTAATTATAAAATATCGAATAGGTTGTGCGATTATATCTACTCTAAAATAAAATCTCCATGTTCTGGCGCTGATGCGGTGACGTGTTCATGTAACAAGAGACGCTGCCAATAACGCACATAACAGCTGTCACAAAGAACCAGCAAAAGTAATGATTATGAATGTGTCAAATATATCAATGAGACATTTTAATAGAATAACTAATGGAGTAATATATGGTTAAATTCGCTGATAATCGGGTGACCAGATCGCAATCCAGAATTCACGCACAACTCTCTCATTCGTCGTGACGTTACATTTCGTCTCGTCTCGTTTTGGTCAACGAAAATGAAGAGACATTTTAGCATAGTTTTTATTTTTTAAACCACATTTAGTCTCGTTTTTATTCGTCAACAATATTGCATTATACATGTATTTTAGTCATCGTCACATGACCATGCATTTACGTCTAGTCTCGTCTCGTTTTCGTCAGGTGATAACGGTTCGTTGACGACAATATTTCGTCATAATTTTCGTTGACGAAAGCAACACTACCCTAAGGGTTAGTTATGCTAATTTATTGGAATGAATAGTTGAAGGTAATCTCTGACAAATGTCTGTTTGGACCAAAAAGAGGCATAATGTGTTAGATAGGTATCACAGTATGATTTCACAGCAATGACTGATTATTTAAATATTCACAGTTTAACAATTTAATGCCTTTTAATGGCTAGATTAAATCAGACTCTATCATAATAGCGTGACTCTATTCTGTCTCTACTTGACTTGACCCATGTCCTTACCCAATGAGGTCACTGGCTGCATTGACAATCAATCATCCATATTAATTGTGTGTATAAAAGTGCAAATATTGAATTAAGCCAGTTGCATTTGGCCTCTGTTGAACTCAGACTTTTGGATGTCTGTCTTTATTTGCATACTCTTGCTTAACTTTCAACTTCATGCAAAGGCAGAAAAGCCTTTTTGCCGAATGATGGGGGACCCAAAATACCCATTGCTATCCAAGGATGGAGACGTAACTATTGGAGCACTTTTTCCAATCCACAGCATAGAGACATTACCTTCATTTAAGTTTAAGCAAAAACCTCAGCTTTTATCATGCTCAAGGTTTTTTACTTCAAAATCTATTTTGGTCATTATAGCAGATTGTGCAAATAATGCAGTTTGTTTAACCTTCTGGTTTAATTTTTTTGTACAGTGTGAGTCTGAGAGATTTCCGAATGGCTCAAATCATGATCTTTGCCATAGAGGAGATTAACAGAAGTGAAAATTTGCTCCCAAATGTTTCTATTGGCTACCGAATTTATGATACCTGTGGTTCAATACTATCTTCTATGGGTGCAAATATGGCATTGATGAATGGTGAACAATTTGCATCAGGGGACAGATGCAATGGACAGTCTCCTATTCATGCTATCATAGGAGAAACAGAGTCATCCAACACAGTGATTCTGTCCAGAACTACAGGACCTTTTAAAATTCCAGTGGTAAGGAGCAAAAACACTTAATGTTTGACATAAATACTGATGACTGTTTCACTGTTTTCTTATGCCTTATTTCAGATAAGTCCCTCAGCCTCATGTGAATGTCTCAGTAATAGAAAAGATTACCCCCATTTCTTCAGAACTATCGCTAGTGATTACCACCAGAGCAGAGCACTAGCATACATAATCAAATACTTTGGCTGGTCTTGGGTGGGAGCAGTGAACAGTGACAACGATTATGGAAACTATGGAATGGCAATATTTCTGAATACAGCCGAGAAGGAGGGGATTTGTGTGGAGTACTCTGTAAAATTCCAGAGAACAGAGCCTGAAAAACTAAAAAATGTGGTAGACACAATAAAAAAAGGCACTGCAAAAGTCATTGTTGCATTTCTTACCAATTTTGAAATGAACAATCTACTTGATTATTTAATTATTCAGAACATTACAGGCCTCCAAGTAATTGGTGTGGAGGCATGGATAACAGCAAACAGTATGGTCACTCCAAACAGTTTTCATGTGCTGGGAGGATCATTGGGGTTTGCTGTGAAAAAAAACAATATTGAAGGTTTTGCAGATTATGTTATAAAAGCATTCTGGGACACAGCTTTTCCATGCTCACAGACTGAGGGGAATTCTTCTCAATATCAATTAATTTGCAACGCATATCAAGATCTCCTTGTGTTGAAGAGCAACAATGAAGATGTGCCTGAACAAAGATATGCAAGCAATGTATACAAATCAGTTTATGCTGTGGCTCATTCACTTCACAATCTACTGAAGTGCAAAGAAAAGGAGGGTTGTGAAACAGACCTGAAAATACAACCACAGCAGGTAATAAAAAAGATAGAGTGATAGACTGAAAGGCAATGAACAAGAGGATTCACCAATTTGTGCCTGCAAATGACTTTTTCTCAATAGGTGGTTAAGGCTCTGAAAAAGGTCAATTTCACCATAAAGATGGGAGATCATGTGTGGTTTGACAGCACTGGTGCAGTTGTAGCCCAATATGAAGTCGTGAACTGGCAGCAGGACTCTAATGGATCAATCAAGTTTAAACCAGTAGGATACTATGATGCCTCACTGACCCCTGACCAACGATTTGTGCTCAACACTGACAACATAATCTGGGCCGGAGGACAGCTGGAGGTAAATGGCTGTAACATGCTTATCATACAGGGTTTGTTTAAAGTTTGGAAATAAAATGTCAAAACATTTGAACTGGTCAATAAAAATAGCTTGAAGGATATCACATTAGAAAGGTATTTTGGTAATACTTTATTTTGATGGTCCCTTTTGAACGTGCTGTTGACTAAAAGTAACTTTGCAACTATATGTCAACTAACTTTCATTGGAGTATAAGTAGACTGTCTGCTTAATATCTGCAAACACTTTATTGTGATGGTCCTCCAACAGACACTCTACTGACTATAAGTAATTTTGCAACTACATGTCAACTTAATCTAACCCTAACCCTACCAGTCTATTAATACTTAACTACACTCTAATGAGAGTTAGTAGACATGTAGGTGCAGCGTTACTTATAGTCAACAGAACGTGTTAAAGGGGCCATCAAAATAAAGTGAAACAGTGCCCTCCAACTTTGCTCAAGGCTTTGCACCAATTCAAATTCAGAACAGAAATTTTGGTTTCCCCTACACAAAACCGTTTACAGATGTATGCTGTATGATTCCACATTTATGAAAGTAAAATAATGACAAATGTATTTGAAACAAAAAAGATTGTTGAATTTCACTAATTGAAAAATAAAAATGCACTGCTTGCACTTCAACATTTCACACACATTTTCATTATTAAAAATTCAATATTACTTATTGAATTGTCTCTCTCTGGTATACATCAACACCCACTTGCACCACCAGCTGGTGAGGCCGACTAGCAGCAGATGGAGATTATGCACCAATACTCTACTGCTATTCCTGCAGTTCCCAATGTGTAATGATTTATTCATTATCCAATAATGAATTTATGGACCACTGAATTTATGGAAACTGGACCATAAAATGGACTTAAAAATTGCCTGTCGAATATTATAGGTTGTATTTTTAAACAGACTATTTTGGAAGTGAAATCTGAAAGGTGACTATGGATTATTACATTTTTTATAATGAAAATGTGTTTGAAATGTTTTGAATTGAAATATTCACAGCTTAAAGGTGGGATAAGCGATATTTCAAAAAGGCTGTTGGACATTGTTGATATTTGAAATCAACACAAACAAACACACACACCCCTCTCTTCATTGCTCCGTCTCCAAAACTCACCCTCCAAACCTAACCGCCCTGCTCCGAGTCAGTCTCAAACCCTGCGAGTACACTAAAAATGCAAGCCCTAAACATACAATGCATTAAAATACAAGCAATGTTAATGCAATGCATTTTATTTTTTTAAATTAGTGCAATTCAACAAGCTTTTTTGTTTCAAATACATTTGTCTTTATTTTACTTCAATCATATTGGTTTCAAAGAAGATAATATGATTTACATTATCAACTGAATATTAGAAAACGAAAATTGCATTAATTCTTGGTGTACAAGGAAAATAGTTGTGGTCTAAATTGTATACAGTGCATTTATATTGTTTACTGACACTGGAAATTCAGAGCAGAAAGGTCAAGTGTATAATGATGTTTGATCAAATGTACAAAAGCAACAGCAGAGGGCATTACTGAACAAGTTTTGAACAAAATGGCATCACTACAGTTGTAATGGTTTTGAATTACTGTAACAGCACTTTGAAATGAATTTCATTCCAAAAACATTTTCACTGACCATGAGCATGTCTCCCATTGCATATTGGCATCAATTAACATTGCAGGTATGAAATACTGTTCTCAGAAATTGACAAATTAACAAAAAAATTACAAATATTTTTATTTTGCAAAGTAAAATTAGGTAATTGTGTACAGTGTATTTTTCTATGTAGAAGCCAAGGTCTGTGTGCAGTGAGAGCTGTCCTCCAGGAACTAGGAAGGCTGCACAGAAAGGAAGACCCGTCTGCTGTTATGACTGTATTCCATGTGCAGAAGGAGAAATCAGTAATGAGACAGGTAATTTTCAGCCCATCTCTCAGTTTCGGTCCATGTACCTTCGGATAATTTGTTTTCTCGTTTTTGTTTTCTAAACAGTTAATTTATCACATATTCAACCCTTCTCATGAACATAAATAAACAAATCTCGGATCAGATTTTCATCACACTTTGTTCTAATCTGCCAACTGGAATAACAATAAAACTAAAATGGATAAACAGCTTGAATATTCGATCTCTACATGGGCGGGAATAAAACGCCCCTTTCCACTGATTGGTCAACCATAGATAGATCAAGCTGTGTCATCAGTTCTTACTCAGGTCCGCGCAACAGAATAATAAGTCATCTGATACAGTTGTTCGGATTATTACAGAGTTTATTGCAACTACATTTAATCTCTTTCTCATCAAACATCCAGACTAATAAATGGCTCGACACAAACCATACCAGGGCAGAGCCTAGACAGAGCTTTCTTCTGTGTAGGCTACACATAAATTTGCGTGCCGTGAAATACTAATTTATCATATTAAATAATAGTTTACTTGGCATTTGCTGTCACAACTACCCCTAGTCTACATATTTGGCACACCGCCTGTTTTGTTTAGCTGACCAAATCTTAAAATCTGTGTCTGTGCATTCAGACTGCCGCCGGCAAGAGCATCAAAGTGACCAGAAGTCATTAATTTTCAATGCGAGCTCTGACGACACAAAATAACACAAAAGCCTTACCACACAAATGGCTTTTAATTGGTTTATTTTGTTAGCAAACATGTAACTATAATTGTTAAGTTCTTTCCATTGATCAATTTCTTACTTTCACATTTAAAAGATTTCATGAGGTTAACTTATACTCTACTTGTGGTCAGTCTGCACAAATACCAATCAACATGCTTGTTTGCTTTGCGGCCCCTTTAAAAAAGTTTCACAATGCGTTCTTCTGCCTACACATAAATTTGCGTGCCGTGAAATTAGTTTATCATATTAAATATTAATTTACGTCATATCTGCTGTCACAACTACCCGTAGCCTACCTATTTGGCACACTGCCTGTTTTATTTAGCTGACCAACACTTGAAATATGTATGCCAAAACTGTGCAACGCACTGGACAGTGCGGAGAGAATGTAGCATATTTACACTGTAGAGAAGTGCAGAGCAGCAGTCCTGACTGTTGTTTTGAGCAATAGACTGATTGTATTTCATTAACACTGAGTATTAAAGGGATAGTTCACCCAAAAATGAAAATTAGCCCATGATTTACTCATGCTCAAGTCATCCTAGGTGTAAATGACGTTCTTCTTTCAGACAAATACAATCGGAGTTTTGTATAAAAAAATTGTTTGGCTCTTCCAAGCTTTACAATGGCAGTGAATGGCCGTTTCTGTTTTGAAGTCCATAAAAGTGTATCTATCCATCATTAAAGTGCTCCACACTTAAATATCCATATTTAAAACTTTATAAAGTAAAATAACTAGCTTCCGGCCAAAAGAAAATACGGATTCCACTTACGCCTAAAGCGCAACTTATGACGTCGGAAGTAGTGTAGTGCGTCATGTCGTAGCGTAAATATCAGCAGTACGTTGCATTAATCACATAAGTTGCGCTTTAGACTTTAGTGGAATTATTTTACTTTATAAAGTTTTAAATATGGATATTTTTCTTACACAAACACATCGCTTCGCTTCAGAAGGCCTTTATTAACCCCCCGGAGCCGTATGGAGCACTTTTATGATGGATAGATGCACTTTTATGGACTTCAAAACAGAAACGGCCATTCACTGCCATTATAAAGCTTGGAAGAGCCAGGATATTTTTTAATATAACTCCGATTGTATTCGTCTGAAAGAAGAATGTCATATACACCTAGGATGACTTGAGGGTGCGTAAATCATGGGCTAATTTTCATTTTTGGGTGAACTATACCTTTAATATCACTCAAAACAATGTTTTAATAAAGTCACAGATCATTGTGCGACTCACAGCATAAGCACACAGAGTAGTGATTAATTTCTGAACAAATCGGTTAAGTAAGTGATTCACCAGCCATACAGCCTTTTATTACTGAACGAGTCAATGTTTGACAAAATGACTCATTCATTAACACAGTGACTTTCTGCCACCTACTGGCGATATTTCATAATCGTTTCATCTTGTAATTTATTTCAGATTTCTGTATTCAAAATGTTGTTTAAAACATAAAATTAATCTCATTGTATTATGCATTTGCAGTTGCTGTGTAAATGCATTTACTGACCTCTCTGAGCAGCATTACATTGTGTAAATAGGCCTCCATCAAAAAGCAACTTCAGATGCTGCTTCTATGCCACCTCTACAGCACAAGATGCCTTTGGTTGAATCAGCCTATAGAGTTAAACTCTAATTTTATTGACTAAATTTAAGAATTTAAATTTAAAGATGACATAGGCCTACATTAAATAAAAGTATTAATTATTTAAGTATACTTAATTATTTAAGTATATTTGGCTTAATTAATTTCTGATGGTGATACATGGCAAAAAAAAAAAAAAATACTCTTCATCTCTGGCTTTATTATTCAAAGTGTTATTTCATAGTCTACCATTGAATTGATTCTGCTCTGTGCTTCACTGTAATTTATGCATTCTCTCTGCACTGTCCAGGCCGCCGTGCAGATTCGGGACACAGATTCTGAGAGTTGGTCAGCTAAATAAAACAGGCAGTGTGCCAAAAACGACTAGGGGTAGTTGTGAGAGCAGATGCCACGTAAATTATTATTTAATACGATAAATTAGTATTTCACGGCACACAAATTTGTGAATAGCCTACACATAAGAAATCACTGTCTAGGCTCTGCCCTGGTATGGTTTGTGTCGAGCCATTTACTAGTCTGGCTGTTTGATGAGAAAGAGATTAAATGTAGTTGCAATAAACTCTGTAATAATCCGAACAACTGTATCAGATGACTATTATTGTTACGGTCACCAACTGGAGTGCCCTTGAGAGCCCCCAGAGGGCACTCCACATCAGACTATTGTCATTCCCTCTCAAACTACAATTCCCATAATTCTCATTGTTCTCAGCACTCATTGTTTTCAGCTGTGTCTCATTATCCTGTTAAGCTCACCCTATAAAAGCCTGGTTCATTCTATTAGTCTCTGTGTGAAGTCTTGTATGTGTCTTACTGCATTTCTGAGTGTGGTTTTCCCTGTTTTCCCTGTTTTCCCCTGTTTTTCCCTCTTTGCCTCAGCCTAGTGGTGGGCATATCGAGGCTTCGTGGAACACTGAAACAGTTGAAGCAAATGTGTCGTATTGTGTCAAGGCTTCGAAACAATTCGACACCCGTCTCTACGGTGACCCCTAATTGTCAGAACAGTGTAAATGCAACAAAAATGAGAAGACAGAGAACATCGCCCCCAGCTGTGAACCATTGAAATTTTTAAGTGTTTCGAAACGTTTCGTAATGAAGCCTCGTTTATTGAAATCACGTGACTCTGGCAGTTTGATACACGCTCCGAACCATTGATTTGGAACAAAAGATTTGTAAAGGTTTCGAAGCTTCATGAAGCAGTGTTTCGAAATTACCATCACTATCTTTAACTGTTATTGTTTGTTTGTGTATGACCCTTGTCTGGATTTGGATTACGATTGTGGAAAACACTTTAATTAAATACTATATTTGGATCCTCAACCTTCTTGTCTCTGAACAGTAAGTGTAACAATTATTCTGTTGTGGAGAGATAAGAACAGATGACAACACGGCTTGATCTTTGGTTGACCAATCAGCGGAACCATGTAGAGATCGAATATTCAAGCTGTTTATCCATTTTGGTTTTAGTGTTTTTCCATTTGGCGGATTAGAACAAAGTGTGATGAAAATAAAAATATGAAAAAACGAGAAGGGTCAGATATGTGATAAATAAACGGTTATACGAAAAAGAATACGAAAACAAATTATTTGAAGGTACACAGAGTTTTTTTGTTTTTTTTTTAATGGTAATTTCCTTCTTTGTTTTTCCCTTCTCTTGCAGTATTGGCATGCAGTACTGCAAGAGAAGTATTAGCAAAGAGTTCATAAATAAAATTATTCTCCTTTTGTTTGTAACATCACAATTTTCTTTCCAGATTCAAATAACTGCAAGCAGTGTCCAGGGGAATATTGGTCTAATGCTGAGAAAAATAAATGTGTGTTAAAGGCTGTCGAATTTCTGTCATTCACAGAAGTTATGGGTATAGTGCTAGTCTTTTTCTCACTATTTGGAGTTGGATTGACTATACTGGTGGCCATCCTGTTTTACAGCAAGAAGGACACCCCCATAGTAAAAGCCAACAACTCAGAGCTAAGCTTCCTCCTGCTCTTCTCATTGATTCTGTGTTTTCTCTGTTCACTTACTTTCATTGGTCGGCCCACAGAGTGGTCCTGTATGTTGCGACACACAGCGTTTGGGATCACTTTTGTCCTCTGTATCTCCTGTGTTCTGGGGAAAACAATGGTGGTGTTAATGGCCTTCAGGGCTACACTTCCAGGAAGTAATGTCATGAAATGGTTTGGGCCTGCACAACAACTACTCAGTGTTCTTGCCTTTACACTTATACAGGTTCTTATCTCTGTGCTATGGCTAACAGTATCTCCTCCATTTCCCAACAAAAATATGAAATATTACAAAGAAAAGATCATTCTTGAGTGCAGTCTGGGTTCTACTATAGGTTTCTCAGCTGCTCTGGGTTATATTGGTCTACTGGCTGTCTTGTGCTTCATGATGGCTTTTTTGGCTCGGACGCTGCCTGATAAATTCAATGAAGCAAAATTCATCACATTCAGTATGCTTATATTCTGTGCTGTATGGATTACATTTATCCCATCTTATGTCAGTTCTCCTGGAAAATTTACTGTAGCCGTGGAGATATTTGCAATTTTAGCTTCAAGCTTTGGTTTACTATTCTGCATATTTGCACCAAAATGTTATATAATCATGTGTAAGCCTGAACAAAATACAAAGCAACATATGTTGGGAAAGTTTAACAAATAAACTGATTTAATTTAACTGTTCTTTTTCAATGCTATATATGTGGACAAAGTCATAACAATTTGACCATGTACAAAGTAGCTCTGTAGAACGTATGTGGTCCACGAGTTTGAGTCAGTCACTATGTTCTGTATGTTGTAGGTTTTCATGTTGCTAGTTACATTAAATAATAGTTTAGGGTATTTTCTTACAAATTTCACACTGCTTTTTATGGTGGTATCTGAATTGTTGTAATATGTGAAAAACAGAGCTGTTACTTGCATGAATGACATGTGGTAGGCCTGCCTGAAATGTTAATCTGGCAGTTTTAGTGCTAAAATTGGGTCTTTTCATTGGAAGAGATTGCAGCAGATGGTAGTTTAAATAATCTTTTATTTAAATGAAAAACTTCACTGACAAATATATTTATTGCTTGTGTGTATATCTTTTACCCATCTAAAAGTGTGTAGAACTACTTTTTTATACATCCCATCTCAAGTACCCATTGATTCCAAAGCGCATAATTTAAGACCAAACGGAGGCCATTAATATCCAGTTATTGGAGCCAAAGAAAGAGTGTGAGTGACTGTGTGTGAGAGAAAGATTGAACGTGTGAATTACTGAGTCTGTGCAGCACTCAACACAGCGCTTAAAAAACATCTGCCGATATCTTCGAAACCGCTAGTCCGATCGAGACGAAACCACCGTCAGAAGTTTGGAAACATAGGTCGATAGCTATACGCCAATGCCAAAATGCGAAAATATTGATAGTAAGGGGTAGTAAAATCCAATCAAAGTCATGTGTCAGTCATTTTTTACGTGTTTTTTCATATAAATGTCTATAACTCCGAAGCAAATTGAGATATTTTTACCAAAATTGACACACATATGTATGGGCTCATTCTGAGGAAACATAAAAAAAATGGTGGGACTGACCCTCTTGGTGGCGCTATAATAGAACAAAACATGCTAATAAAATGCTATACTTAACAAATGCATTGGTGTAATAATACGCAACTGTACTATACGTATATACTGCAATAATACGTATCCCCTGAAGGTACCCAAAATAATTCGAGACAGCGCCACCTGTTGGTCAAAAGTTATAACAAAATTTTCAAAACTGCTAATAACTTTTGAATAAATCGGCCTATTGTAATGCCACTGGTCTTAATAGATTCCTTGGGTCAAGCCGAGAACATAGATACCAAGTTTTCCTTATTTGGCTTCCTGTCCCCCATCTTGATTTTTCATTTAAAACCTACTTTTTCAAACTCCTCCTAGACCGTTTGTCCGATTTTCACCAAAATCGAATCGTATCATCTCCAGACCGTGCCGACTAAAAGTTATGGATTTCGTGTCGATAGACGAAACCGTTTTTGTATAGCGCAGCAGCAAATTTGAGGCATGATGCCAAAAGGACTATTCAGGTTTTATCTCTGCAATGCCTTGACATATTGACACCAAACTTTGTATGTGTCATTGTCACTTCACTCTGACCACATCACATCAGTTTTGTGACTGCACCACCTATTGGTCGAAAGTGATAATCAATTAAATCATATTTTTTATTATAGTTTATATACCCTTGATATCTTCAAACTTTAATATTCTTTTTTTATGCTTTTGAGACTCTTAACATACTTGAAATTGCATGAAACTCGACAGACACATCACACTTATTAACCAGTAGATATGTGTAAAGTTTCAGAAACGGCCGTGGCAAGGGGGCTCAACAGTGCCACCTTTAGTCAAAAATGGGGGCTTATTTTTTTCCTAGAATCACAAAACTTGGTACATATATTACTCTCATCAAGCCGGACAACTTTCTAATTTACAGTCATTAGCTCCGACCAACAGGAAGTCAGATATTTTGTTTTGAATGTGGATTTTCTCTTTTAAATTCTTGTTTCGGGGGCTTTTGGGGCCTTTAACGTGCTCGAAAACTCTTGAAACTTTGCACACAGGTTAGAACCCACGGCCATCAGGGCCGGGCTGAAGGTGGTACCTGGGCGTGGCAGGGGGGCTCAACAGCGCCCCCTTGAACGGGGTCTAAAAACTTGGTCCATATATCAAACACGCTTGCATAAATTAATATGAAACTCGGTACACATATAGATCTCATCGGGCCGAACAACTTTCCCTCGGTCAAGTTTTATGCCAGCCCGACAGGAAGTCGGCTATTATGGGTTGTTTGGAAACGCATGCTGTGGAATTTGATGTACTCCTCCTAGAGAATTCATCCAATCCCCACCAAACTCGGTGTGTATGAAGTCAAGACATTAAGGATGCTAAATTGAGGACAGATTTTTGATATCTCGAACGGTTTGACCGTGGCGAGGAAATGAATTTATGGCGAGAAAAGAGAAACACAAAGTGTTATAACTTCTGCATAACTGATTAACTGATCTTGATGAAACTTCAGCAGTGTGTTCGTGTAAGAGGCCAATCAGATGGATGTAACTTTTGTGAGTCAAAGTTAAAGCGCCACTGACTGGCAGCAGGAAGTGTGTCACTTTCAAAATGCTTTTGACAAAAGTGGGGGGGTTAGTTTTACCTACAGTTTAAAAAATCAATACGTATATTGGTCTCATCAAGCCAGACAACTTTCTAATTTACAGTCATTAGCTCCGACCAACAGGAAGTCAAATATTTTGGTTTGAATGTGGATTTCTTTGCAAAATTGGCCTCTGAATTTTTACCCACTCCTCTTAAGTGGTTTATTTTATTCCCACCAAACTTTTTCAACATGATGAAAATACATTAAAGATGCTAAATTGTGAACGGATAATAAATATCTCAAATGGTTTTGCTATGGCGAGGGATTAAAGTAATGTCAAAAAAGGAAACACTAAAAGCCTCATATCTTCTAAAAATGTAATTATACGCCATTTATTTCTATATAAAATTATACAAATATCAGAACTAAACCCATTTTATTCTTTTTTTTATTTAATTTAAGAATTGTTTAACCCTTAACCCTCTGGGGACCACAAACGCGCCCGCGCGTTTTGCTCGTTTTTTTTTTTTAGCAATGAAAATAAACACTAAATGCTCTGTTAATTTTGATCTTTCATTTTCGTGTAATACATCAATCGATCCTGTTCAGTTTCTATTTTTTTTCTGTATACTCACAATAAAAATAAAGTGTTTTGCTTTTTGAAAAATTAACATGATGCGATTTCTGCCTTCTCTCTGTCAGTAAACTCCCATTTGAAACGCGTTCGAAAATGATCTATAACTCCGCGAAAATTCAGTCAAACAGGCAAACAGACCCACGGGCATAAAGCTTGAGATCGCATCTTTTAAATTAAGTCATTTATATAAAAAACAAATATTCTCAGCTTCTGTAATCTGTATAAAAAGAGAACGACTCCTGTCGAGCTCATTACGAGCTAATTCACAGTAATGTGACCACTCCCCGGAGAGCGCGTGCTATTCAAACGCAAATTCTGAGAACTATTTCAGAGCTGTGAAACGCCCACATCAGCTGTAAACAAAGCGCGTCGCGACTCCTCGCGAGTGAGACATTATAGCCTACCTTATGGAGAAAAGATTCCTCAGAACAGTGCTGATGAGGAGCAATATCTCCTGAAATAAGGAGCAGATTCCGCTGAGGAGTGAGGTAGGCTGTTTTCTTTTCTCACGTGTGGAATAACGTTATGGAATAACGTTAGTGCAGGCCTATGTAAACCGCAAAAAGATGAATCGCATTTCTATAATATGACTCGCCTTTCTGTGAGATGAATGAAGGGGACATATTTGTAAAGACTGTTTAGCCTAAATATGAATCGCGCGTCTGTGTGTGAAAGAATAAACTGCTTTGCTATAGCCTACTGAGATGAGTAAAAATCGACTGGAATATGTTGAAATAAAATGTATTTGTATAAGCAACGTATTAAACTGCAAAAAAAAAATACTATTTTTGTCAAAAATAAATTCATAGACTAAGATGTTAGATGTTCCAATGTTGGCTATATTCAAACTAATGAATACATATGATAAAATGTAGGCCTATAATCTTTTTTTTTTTTTTTTTTTTTTTTACAAAGAAAGAGTACACTTGAAATATTGTTGAAATTGTAATTATTGTTGTAATTGTAACATTTTTAATAAAATAGCAAAACATATTTACAAGAGAGATGTAAGCGAAATCTTAAATGGTCAATATAAGACTTCTTCTAAATACATCTTTTGTCCTTGCATTGTGGCTCAGTCAGTGTCACACCTGAATGAATGGCTCATTATGCAGAGTGGGTGGGACATTGTAATCTAAGGTGTAAACTACTCCTCCCCCTCGCATATTGGCTTTCCAAGCAAAACCTGTTTTACACCATTTAAATCAATGTATTTTTTTTGTGAACGATAAAGCAAGACTATTTTTACATCATTTTGAAGCTAGAACTCAAAGGGACAACATCCATTAGTCAAAAGTCTTGTGGACACATATTTAATATGTGTTTTGTGGTCTTAATTCAGCAACTTTCATTTTAATTTTTTCCAATAACCACGCATAAACATTATTCTCTTAAAAATACAAACATCTACATACACATTGCTCGCATATTATGGTAGCCCTGTTTGTGCTATATAGAGTGAATTTACACCTTTGCCATTAACATGTTTATAAATAACTGAAAAAAGCACAAATGTCAAGGCATGTCAGAACATCTCAAGGACCCCAAAAACAGCTTGGTCCCCAGAGGGTTAAAGACCTAGAACATTTTTGGGGCGCCTGACTCACCTGTACTTTTCTTTGTTTTTCTAACCCATTCTAGCAGCAAGCATCAAGTGCCATATATCATTTTAAACAGGAGACCCTAAAGTTTCCATCTAGTTCATTAAAAGTCACAGTTTTACATTTCTTTTGTCAGAGAATTTATGAAATTAACAGGATTTTAAGAAAAACGGCAGCAAAAAATGTGGTGTTTTCAGTGTGAACTCAAACAGAACTTCCTGAAGTTTTGTTTTTTTTTCCTTTAAAAAGTTAGACTTGGTTGTTTTAGACTTCCAGATTAAATTTTGTCTACATGTAACAATCCCTCAGCAAGTTATAGCCATTTATTATAATATTATTCTAGGCGTTTTTGAGTAAAAACGATACTTGGTTACTCACGTAACCTCGGTTCTCTCTAGAGAGGGAACGAGTATTGCGTAAGCTCTGCTTACGCAGCGGGAAAAGCCTTCTTTTCTCGAGATACTGAAACCAAAAATTATCCTTAATTTCATATATTGTCAACGCAGTGCGGCTGCAGGCAGCTGAGCTAGAGCGGCATACTGCGCGCTCATTGGCTGCCGCGCGGCAACTGCTTAAGCCTACCAGTGAGCCTGGCGTGACGTCACGCCCAATGAGGGCGCGCGCGACCTCGCGCGTCACAGCCCGCCAGAATGGGCGGCGTCAGAGCGTATATAAGGAAGGCTCGTAGGCTATATTCTCTGTTTTCTGTCGACTGAAGCGACGCGAGCGATAGGCTCAGCACGGTCAGGGAACGCAATACTCGTTCCCTCTCTAGAGAGAACCGAGGTTACGTGAGTAACCAAGTATCGTTCTCTTACGAGAGGTTCTCTCGTATTGCGTAAGCTCTGCTTACGCAGCGGGAACCCTTTGTCCACGCCGTGCGAGCCTAACAATCACATATGACTCATAGAAAAACATAGAGGTGATTAAACAGGTGGCCAGCGGTGCGGGCCAACACATGTTCATAAGCACACATAGGGAAAAAACACAGAACGGCACTGCCGGTTCATGTTAACTGATACCCTGAGCGTGCAGCTCAACAGACAAGCTAATCGGAAATACAGCCTGACCCTTGGGCAGGACACGAATCACGACTAGACTGACAGAAGTTTAGCCTGCATAGCGGGAACTTCCAGGTTATAAAACCTAACAAATGTGGAGGGGGACGCCCAGCCCGCCGCCTTACAAATGTCATCAATGGAAATCCCACTGGACCATGCCCACGATGAGGCCATGCCTCTGGTGGAATGAGCCCGTATGCCTAACGGACATTGCAGGTCTTTTGACGCATAAGCTGCTGCAATAGCGTCTACTATCCATCTGGACAGTGTCTGTTTCGAAGCGGCGCGACCCTTGGTGCGCCCGCCAAACGAAACGAAAAGCTGCTCTGAGAACCTGAAGGCTGCAGAGCGCGTCACATAACACCTTAACGCCCTGACCGGGCAAAGGCAGTTAACCCCTTCCTCACTGCTGGAGGACGGCAGAGCCGATAGGGTAACGACCTGAGTCCTGAAGGGAGTGCCTAACACTTTGGGGACATAGCCGTGCTTCGGTTTGAGAATGGCTAACGAGTCGTTAGGTCCAAACTCGAGGCACGACGCGCTGATGGACAGCGCGTGTAAATCTCCCACACGTTTAACTGAAGCCAGAGCTAGCAGAAAAACGGTCTTAAGCGTCAAGTATTTCAACTCCACTGAGTCCAAAGGCTCAAAGGGATGCGCTTTTAAGGACTCCAGGACCAGGGACAGGTCCCAAATAGGAACCGTCGGGGGCCGTGGAGGGTTCATTCTCCTGGCCCCGCGTAGAAAGCGGGTAATGAGTTCATTTCTGCCCAGTGCACGGCCGCGCGCCGACTCAGCGAACGCTGCTATGGCCGCGACATAAACCTTGAGCGTGGAGGGGGACCTGCCCGCGTCCAACATCTCTTGGAGAAATTTCAGTACCTGTGGAACTCCACAGGTTCGAGCATTAGAACCCGTATTCACACACCACTTGTTAAACACTGACCATTTAGACGCATAGAGCCGCCTCGTCGAGGGGGCTCTGGACTGCGTGATCGTGTTAATTACCCCTTCTGGCAAGCCAACGAGTAATCGTTGATTATCCACGCATGCAGAGACCAGTGCTCTGGATGGGGATGCAGAATCGAGCCTCGGGCTTGAGAGAGGAGATCTCTCCTCACCGGAATCGGCCATGGGGCTGTGTCTGCCAGTCTCATTAGCTCGGGGAACCATGGTTGGTTTTCCCAACGCGGGGCTATGAGGAGCACTGCGCAGTTCAAACTCCTGATCCTCGCTAGCACTTGAGGTAGCATCGAGATCGGTGGGAACGCGTACAGCGGGGCGCTGGGCCAGGTCTGGGCCAGCGCGTCTTCCCTTTTCGAGAAGAACCTCTGGCACTGAGCATTCTCGCTCGTGGCGAAGAGGTCGATCTTCGCTTCGCCGAAACGACGCCAAAGCGTCTGTATCGTCTGGCGGTGTAGAGACCATTCCCCTGGGGGAACGTTGTCCCTGGACAGTCTGTCCGGGCCGTCGTTCAAACGACCGGGTACATGAGCTGCCCTTAGGGAGCGCAACGGGCCTTGAGCCCAGGATAGGAGGCGCTCTGCGAGCGCGCACAGGGTTCTGGATTTGATTCCACCCTGGCGGTTCACGTACGACACCACTGACATGTTGTCCGAGCGAACTAGCACATGGTGTCCCCGTATAAGCGGTAGAAAGTGCTTCAACGCTTTCTCGACCGCCAGCATCTCTAGACAGTTTATGTGAAGGTCTTTCTCCGTATTCGACCACGGGCCGCAAATCGGACTGCCTTCGTGAGTCGCTCCCCAACCCATGTTGGACGCGTCTGTCGAGATCACTTTGCGGTGTGCGATGGTTCCCATCGACACTCCCCGCTGATACCATTCGGCCGTCAGCCAGGGCTGCAGGGCTGTAACACAGCGCTGAGTCACTCTGATTGGAGTACGGCCTGAAATCCATGCTTTGCGGGGCGTCTCCGTTTTTAGCCAGCGTTGAAGCGGACGCATTCGGAGTAAACCCAGCTGCAGGACAGCTGCTGCTGATGCCATGTGGCCCAGCAACCTCTGAAAAGTTTTCAATGGAAAAACTTTTCCCTCCTGAAAGGAGGCGGCGAGGTGTCGAACACAGCGCGCGCGCTGTGCGGACAGTCTGGCTGTCATTGCCGCCGAGTCCAGATCTATACCCAGAAAAGTGATAGACTGGCTGGGGGCTAAAGAGCTCTTGTCCCAGTTCACGGAAAGACCCAAGCTTTGCAGGTGACCGAGAAGCGCTTCTCTGTGGGAAACTAGTTCCTCCGCCGAGTGCGCTATAATGAGCCAATCGTCCAGATAGTTCAGGATTCGCATTCCCCTCGATCTCAGGGGTGCGAGAGCCGCATCCATGCACTTCGTAAATGTACGGGGTGCCAGGGATAGGCCGAACGGCAGGACGGTGTACTGATATACCTGGCCGTCGAAGGCGAATCTCAAGAATGGCCTGTGACGGGGTATAATCTGAATCTGAAAGTACGCGTCTTTCAGGTCGAGAGATATGAACCAGTCCCCCGGGCGAATCTGCGCGAGGATTTGACTGGTTGTGAGCATTTTGAACGGCCGTTTCATAAGCGTTTTGTTCAAATATCTCAGATCCAATATAGGTCTGAGTGCTCCGCCCTTCTTGGGTACGAGGAAATAGCGGCTGTATACGCCTGCCTCGGAACCCGGAGGGAGAACCCGTTCTATCGCCCCTTTGCGCAGCAAATTCGCTATTTCTGTGTGAAGCAGATGCGCTGCATCCGCTTTCACTGTAGTCTCGGCCCGAGCGCGATAGCGCGGAGGGCGGCGAGCGAATTGAAGCGAATAGCCCTTTATCACTGTGTTCAGTACCCACTTCGACACACCCTGGATAGCTTTCCATGCATTCGCACTCATAGCTAGGGGTCGAATCGCCTCTGACTCTCGCCCGTCGCACAGCGCGGGACGGGGAATCTGTGGCGGTGTAAGCGCGAATCGCGCAGTGGCAGTGAGGGGGAACGGGGGTTCGCAGATGGCGGCAGCCGGCTGAACAGCGCTGTGAGAGAGCGTTTTGTGAGACGGCTCGCGGCGCAGAAGCGGGGCGGGCTCGTGCATGTTTATCGGAGAGTGTGCGTGCTGTAAAGCGGGCACAGAGCTCTTTATTATCACACAGCCGGTGGCTGACTTGTGCGTGTGTACATGAGGGTGCGCGCGCTGTGTAGCGGGCACAGGGCTCTTTATTAACACACCGCCGGTGGCTGGCTCGTGCATGTTTAGCTGAGAGTGTGCGTGCTGTGTAGCGGGCACAGGGCTCTTTATTAACACACAGCCGGTGGCTGGCTCGTACATGTTTAGCTGAGAGTGTGCGTGCTGTGTAGCGGGCACAGGGCTCTGTATTAACACGCGGCCAGTGGCAGAATGTTCCGTTACCCAAGCGTGTGAGACAGAGCGAGCACTGTGTAGGTGTGAGCACTGAAGTGTGGGCACGTGACCTACAGTTATCACTCGAGCGGCCGTAGCGCGCTTTATGTGAGTGCACTCTGTGGGGTACACAGGGGAATTTGTGCTTGTGTGTAGTGATGAGCACTGGGAAGTGGGCATGTTTACTACACTCATAACACTGACGGCGTGAGCCGTCTGACCAGACATTACACTCTTTATTCGATTTATCTGGGTCGCCGTAAAAACGGCGTTTGTGTGCAGGCGAGAGAGTTGCGAAACTGGCTCGTTGGCTGCTGTGGGCACTACTGCAGTAGCCTTTGACAAGGGGACTGGCAGAGGGATACATCTTAGTTTTGACGGTGGTCCGGCCGCGGCGGGAGCCGCCCGTCTTTTCCTCCCGACGGGTGCTAGGAGGACTTAGCAGGCTCGGGCTTCAGCGTTACCTTAGGCCGAGGCCCACGCGGGGGCGGCGGCCTGTGCTGGCTGGTGGAGCGGGACCTGGGGCGGCCGCGCTGGCGCTGCTTAGAGTCTGGGGGTCGAGACGGCCGCTGTGCGGAGCTGCGTGCAGGAGGCTGGCTAGAGCGGCCTGCAGCGGAGCTCGAGCGGCGGGGCAGGAAGAGGTTCATGGCCTGTGACGCTTTCTGTACCTCAGAAAAACGGTCCACGAGGCCGCTCACTGCCGGGCCGAAGAGACCAGTAGGCGAGAGCGGGGCGTTCAGGAAGACGGATCGCTCTTGTTCCCCCATATCGGCGAGAGTTAACCAAAGGTGGCGCTCGATGACGGTCAGCGAAGCCATGGATCGTCCGATCGCTTGGGCTGCTGTCTTAGTCGTGCGAAGGGAAAGGTCCGTCGCACTGCGCAGGTTGGTTAGGGCCGATCTGTCCAGTTCTCCCTCGTCAAGCTGGCGGAGGAGGTCCGCCTGGAGAACTTGAAGGACCGCCATTGTGTGCAGAGCTGAGGCGGCTTGCCCAGCGGCGGAGAAAGCGCGGCTGGCGAACGCCGAAGTAGTCCTGCAGGCTTTGGACGGGAGGGCAACCTTTGAGCGCCATCTCGCGGATGGGGGGCAAAGATGCGCTGCAACCGCCTGTTCGACCGGTGGAATCCGGTCATACCCCTTCTCCGTGGCTCCGTCCACGCGGGAGAGAGTCGATGAGGCCGGAGAGCGGAGTCTGGCCGAAACTGGAGCGTTCCAGGATTTAGAAAGCTCGTCGTGGAGCTCAGGCAGAAACGGCGCCGGTCTAGACGCTGGAGCCTGGCGACTGGTGGTCAGGAAGCATCCATCAAGTCTGTTAGGCGGGGGTACCTCCGGCGCAGACCACTCGAGGCCCAAACGCTCGACCGCCATAGTGAGGAGGTGGAGAAGCTCGGCCTCCACTCCGGCGGGAGCCCTGCTGGAAGCTCTGGTGGAGGAGGTGGATCGGGCGGAGCCGGACCACGCCTCGCTGTCCGACGCTAACAATGAGCATGTGTCCAGCCGATCGTTGTCGTCCGCTTCATCCGCTGTGTCGACGGCATCGAGGGCGAGAGCCGTCGGCTGCGCGTCGGGGAGCGGGGGCGGAGAGGGAGAGAGCGAGGCTCGCGGGAGAGGCTCCGGCGAGGCCTTGGCTCGTGTCTCAGGCTCCGGTGGGCGTTGTGAGCGGCGTTTTTTCTTTCGCGGCCCAGCAACGGCAGGAGCGGCGTCTGAAAAGAGGGCGAGTCGAGCCCGCAGGGTCGACATCTGCAGCTCTTCACAGCATTCGCAGCCGCCCGAGGAAAACGCGACGACTGCATGATCCCGTCCCAGGCAGAGAGCGCAGAGAAGATGGCGGTCTCCGTCGCTGAGCGGTGAGCGGCATGAGCCGCACGTGGTGCGAGGCATTTGAAACAACGCCTCGTGCTCTTTTAGAGTGCTGCGGAGAAAAGCAATACACACAAGAGCTTAACACGGAAGGATATGTATCGCCGGATAGCTGAGCTGGCACGGCAGGCTGAAGGCGGCGAAGAGATCGTCCGGCTTCCTCAGGCTGTCCTAAGCTGGCTCGTTAGCTTGATCCAAGAAGGCCACGGCGACGGTTTCCTCTCAGAGACCAGCGATGCGAGTGCTTCGCTGAAAAGACAGAAATCAGAGAATATAGCCTACGAGCCTTCCTTATATACGCTCTGACGCCGCCCATTCTGGCGGGCTGTGACGCGCGAGGTCGCGCGCGCCCTCATTGGGCGTGACGTCACGCCAGGCTCACTGGTAGGCTTAAGCAGTTGCCGCGCGGCAGCCAATGAGCGCGCAGTATGCCGCTCTAGCTCAGCTGCCTGCAGCCGCACTGCGTTGACAATATATGAAATTAAGGATAATTTTTGGTTTCAGTATCTCGAGAAAAGAAGGCTTTTCCCGCTGCGTAAGCAGAGCTTACGCAATACGAGAGAACCTCTCGTAAGAGAACAGGTGTATTACATTTACTGACAATGTAGATGTGTCCAAATAAGTTCAGGAAGTAAAGTAAATAGAAAAGTTGTTATATTACAACAGAACACTGAAGCAAACATTTTTCTTCAGAAAATTATATTATAATTTGAACATGAACAACAAATGCAAACAATATAACAAGTAGTGACAACTGTGCAATATAAATACTAACAATACAATATAGCCTACAGAGTGTAAATTAACAAATGGTTCACAAATAATCTTCACAAACTAAATACAAAAAGAAATAAACAGTGCAAATGAAGAAATGGTTCATTGAGGGTAATATACTGAGTGCTAATGAGCAAATACTGCAAATAATCTTCACAAACTAAATACAAATAGATAAATAAACAGTGCAAATGATTCAAACAATTTTCTGAATTGGAAGGTTCCACCACCAGGTCATCGTCTAACGACTCGTTTAAAAAAATCAATTCTAACACATCCTCCGATTTGTACTGCTGTTTTTTTGACATACTCATGCTCTTTCGTGTTTTGTGCTCTTTCGTGTTTTGCGCTATGGTCAAAAACTTTGCATCCGTTAGTTTTCATGCGTAGTTTTCAATGCATTGCGTTTGTTAAAATGTATAAAGAAACGAGATTGGTTGTTAAAAACACCAATCACTATGTTTATTGGTTGAATTGATGACCGTTTGGACGAACCTGGGCATGGGGGTGGGACTAAGCATCAACAATCGTTCCTGTTTGGCTCAGAGAAAGAAACCACATGTGTTTTGTCTATTCCATTTAATGTTTGTTTTTCAAGGTTTCAGGGGCTTTTGGGGCCCTTATCGTGCTCAAAAACTCTTGAAACTTTTCACACAGGTCAGAACCCACGGCCATCAGGGCCGGGCTGAAGCTGGTACCTGGGCGTGGCAGGGGGGCTCGACAGTGCCCCCTGGAATGGGATCCGAACACTTGTCCATAAATCAAACACACTTGCATGTAATAATATGAAACTCGGTACACATATAGATCTCATCGGGCCGAACAACTTTCCCTCGGTCAAGTTTTATGCCAGCCCAACAGGAAGTCGGCTATTATGGGTTGTTTTGAAAACGCTTGCTGTGGAATTTGAAATACTCCTCCTAGAGAATTCGTCCAATCCCCACCAAACTTGGTGTGCATAAAGTCAAGACATTGAGGATGCTAAATTGCGGACGGATCTTTGATATCTCCAACGGTTTGGCCGTGGCGAGGAAATTAATTTATGGCGAGAAAGAGAAACACGAAGCGGTATAACTTCTGCATACTGTGGAATAACAAATTTAAGAATCTATTTCAAATATGCTTCCGTACATAACATCACGGTAAATAATATTGTATTTAGCTTTTAAGGTTAAGATGATGATATCACACAAATGATTTGGCTCAGCAAAGTTGCAATTCCTGTTTTCTCCATTATAAGTTAAATGAGTCAGATCACTGAGACTGTCACCTTTTGTTCTGCAAATGGCTTTCGGAGCCCAAATAGCTCTTGGAGCCCCAGACGTTGAATCCTTAGGCTAATTGGATTAGCAATGCAATAGACTGTTATGCTGATTGAATTAGGATTGGCCAGACCCTCAGTTTAGGGTGTGTTCCTACTTCATTTGCATGCTTTGTTCAGAGTCTCTGCCTCTATGTAATCCCTCCCCCTTGGAATGTATATAACTACAATGCATACTGTATTAGAGATTGTTGGAAGTACTTCAGCCAAGTACAGCGAAGTTCTCAATAAAGAATAACTTCTGTTTGAACGCGATCCCAACGTCTCCTGGTCTGCTTTGAAGAAGGAAAAAGTTCCCTACAATTTGGTGCCGTGACCCGGATGGAGAAAAAGGAAACTCAACAAAGAACTTCAAGCTCAAAGATCTGAATCTTGAAACTTCAAGCCCAACAAAGATCTGACTAAGTTCCAGACTGAATCTTCTGAATCCAGATTGAAACTTCAAGCTCAAACAAAGATCCAGACTGCATCTTTTTGGAATCCAGAGCGAAACTTCCAGCTAAACAAAGATTGCCAGACTGAATTTTTCCAGCTGAATCCAGATTGAAAACTTCAAGCTCAACAAAGATCTGACTAAGTTCCAGACTGAATCTTCTGAATCCAGATTGAAACTTCAAGCTCAACAAAGATCTGACTAAGTTCCAGACTGAATCACCTGAATCCAGATTGAAAACTTCAAGCTCCAAAAAGATCTCAAAGAATGAACTTTTCTGACTGAGTTCCAGACGAAATTTTTTTTCTGTACAACCAACGATTCGGTGAGTTTCACTCTATTCAAAAGAACAATTTTCTCATCCTCTGCGCTGTCAGAGAAGAGTTAACAGACAGCTGCAGGGTTTTGTTAACTAAGTTATCCTCTAAAAGTTTGCTTTTAGAGATGAAAGATGTCCTCTGCCAGGCAGGGAAGATTAGCATTACATATTGTTTTATCCTCTTGCTAGAGAAGTTTTATCCTCTGTAATGTTAGTGAAGATTTATCCTCTGCTTTATCAGGGACGGTTAGCATCATGTGCTAATATTTTGTATCCTTTGCTTTAGGCAGAGAAGGATTAGCTTTACATGCTAGTTATTTCTGTTTATCCTCTGTTCTTGTCGGCAGGGAAGTTAAGTGTGAAGTGTTGGTAAATTGGAAAGTTTACAAGTGTACCATCTGTTGAACAGATAAGTTTAATGTTTGTTTGTGTGGTAACAAAGAAATTCACAAAATGTTTAGGAAAAGTGCTAGACTAATCCCCACAACTGAAAAAGGTGGTCTTGCGACTCCTTTATGGACAGACAGTGAGTTCAAATCATTGTTAGGACAGCACATGGACTCCATAGTAACCGAGTCGGTCAAATTGGATTTGACCAAGAAATTTGGCATTCATCCAGACAAAGTATGGTCAATTGAATATTGTAAAAAGATACTAGGAGCAAGTATTCGCAAGAACAATGTGAAAGCCATTATCTGTTGTCACAGAGAATTTAGCTTATCCATTGCACAAGAACAAGCTCAGTGTATTGCTAAGTTAAAAGAACAGAACAAACATTTGCACACTCAAGTGTCCTGTCTTAACCCTTCTGCTGCATTAGGATATTTTTGGTCATTTTCAGTTTAATTTCTTTGACCATTTTGGCTGTTTTAATGCAAATGGTATGTAATTTGGCAAAATTGTGACTTTTTGGATACATTTAAAAATTTTGATCCCATGTTGCATAATATGTATAACACACACTGTGTAGATCAAATAGGAACATCTAGCACCATAATGACCAAAAATGGCCCATTGAAACCCATTAAAACGTTGTTTAAAGCCGGGTCCGTCATTAATACATGAATCATGACTTATGTTGAAACAACCTTTCATTTTGAAGCAAAAGCATTATATTTGCATTATATAGTGTATTCCACCAGATGACGTCACTATATAAGTATTCCCTATGGGGGGAAATGCACGTTATTTTCCTGATTTCCACTAGGGGCACTATTGACTGTGTTATGAAGCATTTTAATGGCTCAATGATCTAAAAATGATGTTTCTGAGTATGTGTGGATGTCTGAGAGCAATGTATGTCTGCGTTGACAAAAGTGTGTGTGTGTGTGTAGGGCCTAAATATAATACATGGTGTTTAGGCGAGTGACAAAAATCATAATATCCATCCATCCATCCATCTTCTTCCGCTTATCCGGGGGCCGGGTCGTGGGGGGAGCAGTCTAAGCAGGGATGGCCAGACTTCCTTCTCCCTCGACACTTCCTCCAGCTCTTCCGGGGGGACACCGAGGCGTTCCCAGGCCAGCCGGGAGACATAGTCCCTCAACCGTGTCCTAAGTCTTCCCCGGGGTCTCCTCCCTCTCGCGCCGGACGGTTTGCCAGAATCTCTTCGAGGCCGACCGGTAGTCCTTCTCCATGGCCTCACCGAACTCCTTCCAAGCCCGATTTTTTGCCTCCACAATCACCCGGGCTGCAGTCCGCTTGGCCTGTCGGTATCCGTCAGCTGCCTCAGGAGTCCCACAAGCCAGCCAGGCCCGATAGGACTCCTTATTCAGCTTTACGGCATCCCTTACTTCCGGTGTCCACCACCGAGTTCGGGGATTGCCGCCTCGACAGGCACCGGAGACCTTATGACCACAGCTCCGAGTGGCCGCGTTGACAATGAAGGTGGAGAACATGGTCCACTCGGACTCAATATCTCCAGACTCCCTCTGGATCCGGTCGAAGCTCTGCCGGAGGTGGAAGTTGAAGATCTCTCTGACAGGGGATTCGGCCAAACATTCCCAACAGACCCTCACAGTACGTTTGGGTCTGCCGTGTCTGTCCAGCTTCCTCCCCTGCCATCGGATCCAACTCACCACCAGGTGGTAATCAGCTGACAGCTCCGCCCCTCTCTTCACCCGAGTGTCCAAGACATATGGCCAGAGGTCAGATGAAACGACCACAAAGTCGATCATCGACCTCCAGCCTAGGGTGTCCTGGTGCCATGTGCACTGATGGACACCCTTATGCTTGAACATGGTGTTCGTTATGGACAAGCTGTAACTAGCACAGAAGTCAAATAACAGAACACCACTTGGGTTCAGATCAGGGGGGCCGTTCCTCCCAATCACGCCCCTCCAGGTGTCACTGTCGCTACCCACGTGGGCATTGAAGTCCCCCAGTAGAACGACGGAGTCACCAGTTGCAGCACTTTCCAGCACCCCTCCCAGAGTCCCCAAGAAGGCCAGGTACTCTACACTGCCGTTTAGCCCATAGGCGCACACAACAGTGGGAGACCTATCCCCGACCCGTAGGCACAGGGAAACAACCCTCTCGTTCACCGGAGTGAACTCCAACACATGGCGGCTGAGCTGGGGGGCTATAAGCAAACCCACACCAGCCCGCCGTCTCTCACCATGGGCAACTCCAGAGTGGTGAAGAGTCCATCCTCTCTCAAGGAGTGTGGTTCCAGAAAAGCACCGGCCCCTTACGCCCCTAACCCATGGGGGGAGGCCCGACCACCAGGCGCTTGCATACGAGCCAATTTCGTATTGTTTGTTTTGAAGTTTTTGATATGTTTGATATGTTTATAGAATTTAGAAAAATTAAAATTCATGTTCATGGTGATCTTGTAGTTTTGCTTTGTTTCTAGAGCAAATTTTGATGTATAGGGAGACAGGCACAGGTTATAGTCACCTAGTAGAAATCAGGAAAATGTTTGCAATACTGCAGATGTTTGCAGTATGTCAATTATATGAAAAATGGTACCAACTGGTGGAAAACAGTAAAAAGTAAATATTTTACCCCAAGGCTTGGTAATGACAGGGTATTTGAATAGAAATTATGATTTTATGATATTATGACAATGGGTTCAAAAATGGATATTTTAATGGGTTTAAATAGGATCAAATTTGTCCTTAACGCGCTATGTGTGATTTTTTTAAAAAAATCTGACATAGCACAAAAAATAAAAATGCACCAAATATAATGTTGCTGCTAATCATTGACATATTCAATACTGTGATAATCCAAAGCCAAGGTTTTCACTTTGCATTTAGTATATGGAAAATAATTACATTTATGTGTTTTTTCCTCTTATACAAATTGATGGTATCGTCACCAAAACTGGAATTTAACCCTCTGGGGTCTGAGGTGTTTTTGGGGTCCTTGAGATGTTCTGACATGCCCTGACATTTGTGCTTTTTTCAGTTGCTTATAAACATATTAATGGCAAAGGTGTAATTACACTCTATTTAGCACAAACAGGGCTACCATAATATGTGAGCAACATGTATGTACATGTTTTCATTTTTGAGAGAATAATGTTTATGCATGGTTATTGAAAAAACTAAAAATGAAAGTTTCTGAAATAAGGCCAAAAAACACATACTAAATATGTGTCAATAAGACTTTTGACTAATGGATGTCGTCGCCTAGAGCTTTTTCTTAAAAATGATGTGAAAATCATCCTGCCTAATCATTCACATAAAACGATACATTGATTTAAATTTTGTGAAACACTTTTAGTTTGGAAAGGCAATATGCGGATGGGGCGTAAACGATCCAACACCATCATGAATATTTAGTAGTTCACACCTGATGAGACAATGCCCCTGCATACTTAATGAGCCATTCATTCAGGTGTGTCACCTATAGCCACAAGAAAGAATACAAGAGCAATATATATATATATATATATATATATATATAGAAATTATTGAACTTAAATATACAAGCTTCATAAAAATGATCATTCTAGAAGAAAATTTCAGATGGCATTTAGAGGCTTTTGCATCTGAACTCTTCATATATACACTTCATATATATATATATATATATATATATACACACACTACCAAATTGGTTCACAGTTGGAAGCATCGCAATTTTTTTTTATTTTTCCACAAATTGTGCTTGCAAATTGTATAATATCCAAGGTAAACATGTCTAGTAATTGTGCAGTTAATTCTCATACTGTATTTTCAGTTTTGGAATATTTATCCTCTCCCCAAATTTGTCACTAATAAAACACAATACAAATTATTTAAAGAAAAGGCTTATATTTACCTTTTAATAGTTTGTTTACATCTACCTTGTAAATATATATTTTTTATTAAAAAGGTTACAATTACAACAACAATTCAAGTGTAATCTTTCTTTGTAAAAACTAAAGTATACACAACGTATTATTTGTTCATTCATTCACACACAAAAACGCGATTCATTTTTAAACAGTATTTTTGCCAGCTGTAGTAGCTACATAACAGCGCGCATATGTACATTCATTCATTCACACTCAGAAACGCGAAATTCATATTTCAACAGTCTTTTTGCGTGTATAGACAGACACTATTGCGATTAGAACAAAGGGAACTGAACTGACCTATTCCTCAGCCGGGTCTTTTGCTCCTCGAAATGAAACTTCTGAGGTAAATTTTCCAGGATTACAAAAATTTTCCTCACAGCGTTGTAAAGTACATGAGACTGAAAGTGAACTCGCGGTGTGTGTTATCCAGCTGATTGTGGGCGTTCACAGGTTTGCCTGGATCGCCTCACATTTGCGTTTGAATAGCACGCGCTCTCCGTGGGCGGAGTCACATTACAACTTAATGAGCTGAGATGAGAACGACTGACATCTCTCTCTTTTCATACATAGTACATGAACTGAGAATATTTGTTTTTTATATAAATTACTTCATTTAAAAGAAGAGAATTTAAGCTTCATGCCTGTGTGTCTGTATGCCTGTTTGACTGAGTATTCGCTGAGTTACAGTTCATTTTCGGACGTGTTTCAGAATGGACTGCACTGACAGAGAGGAGGCAGAACTCGCATCATGTTTATTTTTCTTTATTTGGCGAAAAGCACAACACTTTGTTTTTATTATGAGTATACACAAAAAAAATACACACTTAACAGGATTGATTGATGTATAACACAAGCATATAAGATACAAATTAATATTAGTATTTTGATTCTTTTTTGCACTGATAAGGAAAAAAAACGAGCCTATCGCGCCGGCGCGATAGCCGACCTCAGGGGGTTAAAGGGTTAAAATCCTGAAATTAAATAAGTATTTGGTAGTTATGATGATGACTGATTAAAAGATTTAACTTAGTAAAAGTGGAAAATAATAGTAATATATAATATTTTAGGCAGTGTTTAATATGTGACTATTTTTGGTCCTTAACGCGCTAAGTGTGATTTTTTTTTTTAAACTGACATAACACAAAAATCTTTAAATGCACCAGAAATAATGTTGCCGCTAATCTTTGACATATTCAAGACTGTGATAATCCAAAGCTAAAGTTTTCTCTTTGCATTTAGTGTATGGAAAATAATTACATTTTTGTGTTTTTTCCTCTTATAGTAATTGATGGTATCGTCACCAAAACTGGAATTTAAAGGGTTAAAATCCTGAAATTAAATACATATTTGGTAGTTATGATGAGGACTGATGCTGGTTAAAAGATTTAACTCAGTGAAAGTGGAAAAAATAATAATATATAATAGTTTTATGGCAGTGTTTAGAGTGGACATTTTTGTCCCTTAATGCACTTAACGTCGTAAAATATATAATGCAGCACAAGGGTTAAGAAAAAGATGAGCCATAAGGCCTCATCCAAATGTGACTCAGAAAACCAACAGTCAGATGAAAGCTATCCTGATTTACAGTCTTTTGATAGAATAGAGGACAATGTCAATGCTGGATTGATGAAAAATGTAAATGCAGTTGAAGTGTGTGGAGCAAGACAAAAGGCTCAGAATAGGGGAAAAGGGGTTGATCCAGTTCCATCTGCAACCCCCATACAAGCAGTCAAAACATCTTTAGGTCCTAAAGATATTGAGAGACTTGTTGAAAGTTTGCCATCAGTGCAAAGAAATTTTTCTGAGTTTAGGAGAGAATTGTCCAAAAAGATGCGGCTCTACGATATGTCTCTAGCTGAAGTCACCCAGCTGGTATCACAGATGTTGACTGAGTCAGAATTCAATGATTTTGAAAGTGCTGTAAACAATTCTGAGTTTCAAAATGCCAGAAAAGATGAATTGAGAGAGGGAGTTCTGAGAGTGTTAAAAAACATTGTTGGACCAAAAGTTGACTGGTCAAATATCACTAGATGTGTACAGAAGAAGGGTGAAACTGTTTGTGAGTACATAGAAAGATTTTGCCAGACCGCTGCAGCTTACAGCGGAATTGCTGACACTTCAGAGAAAGTGTTAGATGATAATGGCCCATTTAGTTCGCGCATGGTTTTACTGTCTTTTGTCAGAACATACAAATGCATTGCCTTACTTAGGCTGTGAGTGCTTAACCTGTTAAGCTGCAACCCCACTTTTGAAAAATCCCAAGAAATGACATACCCAAACTGAAACAGATACAGTTCATGAACCCTTTGTACTAAAAGCACAAGTATGATCTCATTTGAAAGCTGACACCTGGCAGTTTATTGTAAATGTAGAATTAATTATTGTCATAATGACAAAAATTGTTATAAATAGCTTCAAAGTTTTGTAAAGTTATTAGAAATTATTTTTTATGAAACATCCTCATAAAAAAAAAAATTGAAGTTGGCACTGGAGCAATCTAGAAATGCACTACAGCTAATGCCACATGTCTAAACATTTTATGTTTAAAATCTTAAGATAATAAGTCCAAAACTCTGTATTTAGTGAAATGTTTTTCAAGACCATGTCATGTGACTTTATTTTGATTTGACGCTAAAATGCTACTGATGTTTATTGTCATCTTCTAACCATCTATCCAGTATATTGTCTTTATTGTTTTGTGGTGCAAACGAGCCCCATTCAGTCTCAGTCTCCCCCTGCACACATTCACACCTCTCCAGCCCGGTTATGGCTCTAAATATGCATTTCTTTTGTCTGCATTATAGTTACTAACGACTGGCTATTCACAGGCTATTCATATGGTTTCAGTCACTAATTTCTTTTCTTAAAGTTCACCCTTACATTTTAAACTGTATCAAATGCATTTCTTGAATAAAGAAACATTTCAGTAAGCATTCAAAAAATAATAAAAATATAACTTCTAGGTGGCAGGTGCACCTAGGGCTAGCTAGCATGTTAGCTTAGCACACCATCAATACACGACAATTTATGAGATTAAAACCATGTTTGTGCTTATAAACTTACTTTATAAAGCAAATCGAGTATTTTAAATATTTTTTTGTGATCTAATTTGGCTTCAGATAAAAAATCAGACATAAAATATACTATTGGATAGTGTTCTGCACAACGATTCTATATAGATTAGCATTACATTATAAATATAATCTATTATTATGGAAATACCTGGCATGGATTGAAAAACACAGGTAACTCAAATATCATAGCAAACATGTTTATTGTCTTCAAAACTGCATGTTACAGCCATAGTTACAGCGCGATCTCGTTAGCTTTGTGTGTGTTCGAGGCTTCCTGGATTGTCACATGATTATGGCACTTCTTCATGTTCTAATACTGTGCACAGGGCGGCGAGGGCGCCCTCAGGCTATTGGTATGAATTGAAAACACAGTATCAGAGTTATGCAAACGCTCATAATGATTACATCGACGCATTTGGGTATAAATTCAATAAATATTATTCCTGTCTATAGAAATCTGATGTAAACCTATGAGAATATATCAATATTTCTCCAAATCTGCACATTTTTGAGCTAAAGCCCTGAGGCACGTTGTTTTGTGTATCGCTGTCATGACGACGGCACGGGAGTTTTTTTATGAATGAAAGCGGCTGACGCGCATAATTCATATCAAAGGTATCGACTAATTTTTTCATTTCATAACTCCTGACACAAATTAAGAAATAACTGTCGCTATAAGTTTCTCAGAATACAATAGTGGTCAAATTCTGAAACTTGAGTCTTATATCTTTTTAATGATGTATAGTTTGTCAAGGTATAACATTAAATCTGATAGTAACTTTGAACTATATATAAATAAAACCGCTTCAGTGCGTCCGCGCTCTGGCAACGGTTAACAGGTTAAGGTCCCCAGTAACTAACAACAAAGATGAAAGACTTGTTTTTGTTTGATAGAACAAAGTCTCAGCCTTCCTTTGGGGGACCCTGGTTAAGTAGACTCGTTGCCTTAAATGTTATAGCACAGAATATTCCAGTCAGACACCCATCCTGTATTATGATGTCTACTATGACTGATGTTTCACTGGAGAATGGAAATGTGCCAATTTTCTCACACACTGTACAGTCTGCACACAACACAGGGACAGAATAGGACACACAGACCAGTTGAGGAGCCCAGGGAAGAACCGAAGTGCAACAGGCCTTGGGGGCAAAACCTTGTGGTGAAGATTTCCTCATTCCCCCTCTTATCCCCACCTCACTGGTCCATAGGTGTCAAATCAATTAAGAAATAAGGAAAGAATGAAACAACAACAGCAGACTCTGAAAACGATACAACCCTAGTGTTTGAACAAATACTGTTCTGTCGTCTTTTGTTTTCTTTCTTCCTCTGTGCAGATACCACTTGATGGCTGTTCCGAGACCCATATGCAACGACCGTCTCACCTGCATTTGAAGCCACAACCTCAAGAAGACAACTAGACCCACTGCTGAACGAACTATCACAAAAGAAAAAGAAAAAAATACACAACGCAGAGACTCACCTACGGGAGCTTCAGTCATCCATCAGAGAAGTTGAACAAAATACAACAAGACATTCTTGATCTTTCAACAAAACTACACCAGATGACTGAAGACAATTCTTCATGATTCGGAAACTTGATTAGTAAACCTGGCTGTGGATTAAAGAAATAGCAATTCTGCTGATTTTTCTCCTACTGGCATTCTACGTATGGGTCCACAGTATCAAGTGTTTCATTCAACAAATGGCTCGCGCCTTGCACGAGAAAATGACTGGTCCAACCATAAAAGAATATTACCCGTAAGAACTTCACGGACCCTAATTGCATGTTTGTTTCTGTGTCAGCATGCAATTACAGATGAACAACACAGATCATACTATGTGCCTGTAACTATCACACGTTACAATAATTAACTTGCTATGTGCCTGTAACTATCACACGTTACAAGAATAAACTTGCTATGTGCCTGTAACTTACACAAGTTACAAGAATGAACTTTTAAGTGTCTTAATTTGTATTTTGTGAGAGTTTTTAAGAACTCTCAAATGGAGGACTGTGGAATAACAAATTTAAGAATCTATTTCAAATATGCTTCCATACATAACATCACGGTAAATAATATTGTACGAATGATTTGGCTCAGCAAAGTTGCAATTCCTGTTTTCTCCATTATAAGTTAAATGAGTCAGATCACTGAGACTGTCACCTTTTGTTCTGCAAATGGCTTTCGGAGCCCAAATAGCTCTTGGAGCCCCAAGACGTTGAATCCTTAGGCTGATTGGATTAGCAATGCAATAGACTGTTATGCTGATTGAATTAGGATTGGCCAGACCCTCAGTCTAGGGTGTGTTCCTACTTCATTTGCATGCTTTGTTCAGAGTCTCCGCCTCTATGTAATCCCTCCCCCTTGGAATGTATATAACTACAATGCATACTGTATTAGAGATTGTTGGAAGTACTTCAGCCAAGTACAGGGAAGTTCTCAATAAAGAATAACTTCTGTTTGAACGCGATCCCAACGTCTCCTGGTCTGCTTTGAAGAAGGAAAAAGTTCCCTACAATACATTAACTGATCTTGATGAAACTTCAGCAGTGTGTTCGTGATAAGAGGCCGATCAGATGGATGCAACTATTGTGAGTCAAAGTTATAGCGCCACCAACTGGCAGCAGGAAGTGTGTCACTTTCAAAATGTTTTTGACAAAAGTTGGGGATTAGTTTTATATACAGTAACAAAAATTAGTATGTATATTGTTCTCATCGAGCCGGACAACTTTCTAATTTACAGTCATTAGCTCTGAGTAACAGGAAGTCAGATATTTTGGTTTGAATGTGGATTTCTTTGCAAAATTGGCCTCTGAATTGTTACCCACTCCTCTTAAGTGGTTTATTTTATTCCCACCAAACTTTTTCAACATGATGAAAATACATTAAAGATGCTAAATTGTGAACGGATAATAAATATCTCAAACGGTTTTGCTATGGCGAGGGATTAAAGTAATGTCAAAAAAGTAAACACTAAAAGCCTCATATCTTCTAAAAATGTAATTATACACCATTTATTTCTATATAAAATTATAGAAATATAAGAACTAAACCCATTTAATTCTTTTTTTTTCAATGTAAGAATTATGTTTAAGTTTAAAAACAGTATTAGTAAAAAAAAAAAATCAAGTCATTCATAGTGCTATACTGCCCTCTTGTGTTCAAAATCAGGTAGGCCTATTGTATCTATATAAAAATATACTAGGTATGTGACAATGAGAATATTTTACCACCGGGTTAATCGACGTGTGACACCGCTGGGGGCTTTTGAATCGCTAACTTAAAAATGAAAGTAAAATATGTTCGTCCGCACTGACATTGATAATGGTGCGGAGCAGAGCGAGCGTTTTCAATGAATTCCTATGGAAATAAGAATGAACTAAAAAACGTTAGTAGTAACTATGATATAGCTTATGTCAAAATGATTAATGGCTTTGACCTTTGACCTTTTGACAGGTTGAACTTCCGGTATAGGGGTCAGGGATTAACCTTTGCCCTTCCTAGCCATCGATCATGTGGTTTTGACAGGTTGAACTTCCGGTATAGGGGTCAGGGATTAACCCTTGCCCTTGCTAGCCCTCGATCACATGTTTTTGACAGCTAGTTTGACCTTTTTAACCTTGCTAGCCCTAGATCATGTGGTTTTGACAGTTAGTTTGATCTTTTTAACCCTGCTAGCCGTCGATCATGTAGTTTTGATGGATGTTTGAAGCCGGTGTCAATAAGGGTTATATGGGTGTCAAGAAGGGTTATATGGTGTGTCACACGCAAGCATCGCGCACCCTCCCACCCTCCGCATTCCCGAGCGCAGTGAAAGGGGAAAAAAAGAGATTGTATAAAATGATGTATAATTCACACAAATAATATACAACAATATAAAATAAATATCTTACTAAAATCATATTACATAAAACATTCTGTTCTTTATAAGTATATAAATTAAAATATATAAAATAATTATCTTGCTAATTTAACTAAAGTTGAAAAACATTCTGTTCTTTTTTAAAAGTATATAAATTATATAAAATAAAAATCTACTGATCCAATTAATTTTAGTTTTATATAAACAAAAGAATAAAAAATAAAATTCATCCGACATGTTTAGAGAGATGAAGAAACAATACCACGTATGAAACGGGTTCACAGCTCCATCTGTCGGTCTCTGACTCAGAGGGTTGTATTCAGTGATATCAGGTGCTGAAATTATTTCAAAGTATAATCTTAAAAGTTTAAATGATATCTTTTTAAATTAAATTCAATAAATTATTAAAAGTTGTAATACAAAAGACTGTTTTTTCCTTAATGCCTCTCCAGCGGCATCGCATGGCCACAGTGGTGCGCGTGTCTGTGCGCGCGCCCTCCGCATGTGAGTTCCGACCCCCCTCCTTCGCATCCCTGACCTAACAGTGAGAAAGAGACAGTTGTTCTATGTTGTATATATCACACAAATAATATAATATACAATAATATCTTGCTAAAAAATATACCGAAACCAATTGTTTCAGTTTTAGATAAACAAAAGAATAAAATCCATCCGGCATGTTTAGAGAGCTGAAGGCCTGTTTTCACACCACCTTTTTGACCTGCGGAGCTCTCAAAAAGCACAAGCCAGTGTGACCCTGTGTGTGTGTGTGCAGCAGGTTCCGGTAAATTAGCGTGCCACCGTTCACTCTAGCGTCTGATCTTTCTTAATTTATTTCAAATCATAATCTCTTTAAAATATGTTGTTAATTAAGTTGTCATGCAGGAGTGCCATGTTTTTGACAGTTTCTGATGCAGCTATCTTTGAATTACAGTCTGTTCTTGCCTGTAGCATCTCTGTACCCCTTGATATACGTGACATGGCCGTGACCCGCGCCGCTTCCATGACCGGTCCGGTCCATTCATAGAACAATGGCGTCATCTAGCGGACACACAACACTGTTTTTCATATAGTCAAACAGGACCTATAAATAAGCCTTGGCTTGTGGTCAAGCATCATTTTTGGACCAAAACTTTTTGCCGACTCTCTCTTCTCTGCTCACCTCATGCAAAAGAGTATTTTCTCTATAATTCATTTATGCTACGGTGTTTTAAACAATGCTGCTATAGTAATATGGATTTAAAAATCAGCATTGCTGTTTATCTGCATTATACAATGATTTTTGTCTGCATTTATACATAAGGAAAAATACAGTAAAAATCATTAGTGTTTTTAAACATGCATATATTGTTTATACATTAAGAAAAAGACAGTATAATTCATTAGTGTTTTAAACATGCATATCGCCGCTGTCGGGCGGAAACTTCGTATGTCCAAATTTTGTCAATTTCATATTTTTTCACAAATCGATGCTATTGGTCAGTCCCCACGTGGTTCTGTTATTTTTACAAATTATTAACCAATCTAAAGTGTTGAAAATAGCTTGAGAGCAAACCTCTTAACTCCATTGGACACTTGCACTGTCTGAGAATCCTCGTAACTCCACCTCTTCTTCACTCCGCGGCGGGAGCTTCCGCGGCATTTTGCCTCCTCAGGATTGAAAGTCGCAACGATTGAGAAA
This sequence comes from Abramis brama, assembly GCF_963993115.1. Classification (NCBI taxonomy): domain Eukaryota; kingdom Metazoa; phylum Chordata; class Actinopteri; order Cypriniformes; family Leuciscidae; genus Abramis; species Abramis brama. The sequence continues at coordinate 22,061,672 of NC_139971.1, forward strand.
TCCTCGTCGAGCAACACGTAAAGCAAGCCTTAACTCTGATTTTATCTGTGTTAAACTATGATATCAGTTATTGATGTATTTTAAATTTCTACTTATTACTAGGCTTATTATTATTAGGCTTATTATTACTAGATACGTGTGCATTGAAGTTTTAAAATGTATCTAATATAACGTTAATACTTGAATTGAATTAAATGTTTTGGATACCAGCATTAAATTATTGTTTTTATTATTATTTTACTGACTCGAAGTTGGCACTGTGCATGTAAAATAAGTATCAGGTTTTATTTATGGGAGAAAAAAGGGCTGTCTAATGGCGCCAAGTAAGCCTATTGCATAACTCTGTCTGTTTTTTAGACAATAACGAGTGAAAATAGTTAGATACATTTGAGTAGGCCTGTTTTGTTAAAAATGGATAGCTGTAATGCTTCGGTGCAGAAGGAAGCTAAGCTTTTTATATAGAAGCTAATTTCCGCCTATTAGACAGCCTAGTTACCTCATCGTTTTTTGTTCTACTTCACTTATAACGTTAGCTCTTAAACCTTTAAAATTGAGTTTATGAAGATGTATGTAACCAAAGTCGTTAGCTTTTTCTCGTCAAAAGGCTCAACGCGACCGCCGACTTTGTTTGCGTGCAGATTAATTTCCACCTATTTTAGACAGCCTAGTATTTTGGTATTGCATCACTCATATCTCTTAAACGTTTAAAATGGAGTTTAGGAAGATGTATGTAACCACAATCATTAGATTTGAATAGCTCTTAAAGCCTTATCTCTTGTCAAAAGGCTCAACGCGACCGCAGACTTTGATGAACACTGCTGGCAGCAGCGACGTCTGTGTCTGTACCACTCTAATCAATGACAGCGTAACCTCGTATCTCCCTGCTCCCAAGTCATAAATCTCGTATCTCCGATTAAACATGATTTTGGGGAAATGTTGTGTTAATGTTGGTACACAACAGTATATGATAGCAATATAAGGTATAATACCAACTTTAACGATACAATGTTTAATAACTCAAAAAATATGCCGTTTTTTTAATTTCCTGAAAAATAATGGTTTTGGAGATACGAGGACTAAAATCTGCATCATCGTTTATTTAAAAAGATTGTTTATTTGCATTAATATCATCGCATGTATTGAGCAATCACCGTTAAACTGTTTTTGTAAAAAAGACTCTTATTATGAAAACACGTGCCATCCGTTGGCTTTTCGTAGCATGCTTCGCTGTTTTTTGTTTTTGTCGTGTATATGTTTCCAGAAAACAATACATAGCTATACTGATGATATTGTGATATAATGTCGCGCTTTTTCACCATAAAATCATCGTTTCACCATTGAGTTAACCATGGACTTTTATGATGAAAAGACGCTGACATCCTGTTGGCACGTGTGGCTTAGCTTAGCACCGTATGCTACGCTGCTAACTGTTTCTACATGCTGTTCTATGATCTAAATGAATTGTTTTTGTGTGTATACGTTTCAGAAAAACAATACTGATCGCACTTTTACCATAAAAGTGTCGTTTTAAGCACTTTCTGAAGCACCGTATCCAGGCATGTAATGGAAATGGCCGCCACCTCATGACCCGGAGTTAATACAGCATCCTAGTCACGGTGAAATACTGGCCCCTAGTGGCCCGGAGTTAATACAACATCCTATTAATGATGAAATACTGACCCCTGGTGGCCCGGAGTTAATACAACATCCTATTAATGATGAAATAGTGACTCCTAGTGGGCTGGATGTAGTAGATCCAATAGACCCCAATCATAAACACACCCACCATAGCGTTCACACGCTCTCTCATAGTTCCATCTTCCATGGATCAAGTACCAGCTGCGTCTCAGCCGGTTGATGATAGTCCTCTGATTCGTACGCTCATTAATTCAATAGAAGCGTTGGGCCAACAGTTTCGTGACGCACACACTGATATAAGCAACAAATTGATTGCACTGCACAGTCAGTGTCGTGACGCGCAAATCGAAACCCGTAGCAGATTAGACGCATTGCGCGGTGAGCTTTGTGCCTCTCACCTCGAGACACGTAGCAGATTTGATGTGCAGGATCGCTTTATTCAGGATCTGGCCGATGAAATATTTTGTCGTATACATACTATGAAATCAAGCATCGATCAGGGGTTTGATAGAAACGATCGCATGTTAAGCGAATACCATCAGGAATTGGTTCTCATCCTTCATCATCTTATTCTCACCATCATAGATGAGACAGCGGAGTAAATTTAATATAGATGACCGTAGTTTTATGTATAATCCATTTGTACTTGTATTCCATTAAACTTTTATGGTTGTAGTTTTTTCTTTACCTATCATGTATTATACTCTATGATTTTTATATTGCATGTTTTCTTTGATTTTTTATACTCGATTTTTTATATATGATTTTGTAATATTTCATGTATGCTTTTTACATATACTCTGTGATTTTTATATTACATTGTTTGTCACCGATATAGTCTTTTGGTCTGAAATCTAAAATGGATGGGTCAAAATGCTTTTGTGCAGATGACACAGAACTGTCACCGGACAAGATTGAAATGCTAAGTATGCTGCCGGACGAGCTTGTAATGCTTCCGGATACTTTAGAACAGTATTTGTTTAATCTAGAATCTTCACAACCCCCCGCTAATTTGGATCTTTTTCAGTTAGCTGTAAATCCAAATATGAATTTGTACGATCATGTGCTAAGCGTAGACAACAATCCTGTTGTACAATTGTCACAATCACGCCAGACTCCACCCTCACTCAATCACAGCGCACTCCCTCTCCTGAGTACTGATCACACACACCTGCACGTAATCAATCCAGCAATTACCTCCAACACTTAAGCACCTCTCTCACTCTCAATCATTGTCCGGTATCGTTTGCATCAAGACACTAATGCTGTGCTTACCTCCAGGACTCCTATGCTACTTACCAAGTCTTCCTCGTTGTTCCTCGTCTCCAGTGTGTGTGCTCCAGAGTCTTCTCCGGTTCTGGTTGTCTCCTTCTGATCTCCATCTGCAAGAAAACAAACTGAGTCATTCAAGTCTACATCATCTGGATATCTTCACATCCACTCACCTTCATCTGCACTGCCGATCACTCATCTGGTTGTTCAAAATAAACTCACATTACCTTTATCCGTGTGTCTGCCCCTTCTGTCTTGTAACAACAATACAGTGGTGTTTTAAATAACCAACCCCCAGCATGCACCGGCACTGATCCTGACTACGACAACACAGAGCACCCTGCCGGTAATGATACTTCACAACCATCGACACCCGCAGCAGGTAATGTTGACCCTACTACACAGACTCGATTAAGCCGTACGGACATTGATACGCTGATTCGCAAGGGTGGGTACGTTAACGGATATCATGTTTTACCACAACCTTGTTTCAATAGCGTGTCGTTGAGAAGGACCACGAATCTGAGAGTGATTAACTTTACAGATTTGGCCTCTTATCACACTTACTTACACGACATGCTGAGCGAGATTGTCTCCTTCGCTAGAGATATCGGCGGCGATGCCCCCATGATCAATATGACCATGATGGCTCCCAGTCTACAAACACCCATCAGCGGTGTTTTAACTCCCGGGGATAATTACGACGTGGATTCGCTTATGGATCAAATTGAAAAAGTTTTACAGAGCAACAATCGGTTACTATCTGACGATGCCGTTGACGATTCCGTAGCCATGAACAGACAAGGCGGGGGTCGTCGCCGTAAACTTACAGATCTGGCTGTCGATAAGGTGATCAAAAGAAAAAAGACGAGTTTATTTTGCCCCGCAAATATTTCAAATAATTTGTGCTTCTCTATCTGTCTCGCACGTTTTCTTATCCCCCAATTACCCGAGAGCGAGTTAGAAAAACTGGCTACCGCCATCCAAAACAGCGTCGGCTTCTCAATCCAAGACCGAATCGGTCTTAGCGACATAGCAGCGTTTGAACGAGCGCTAGGCATTAAAATCGTTGTATTTCACAGATCTAATGCCATGGTCTTAGAAACGTACAAAAATTGTGACGAACCCCATCCAAAAACGGTGTTCCTCTATCTGCATAATGATCATTACTACATGATAACGAGTTTGACAGCATTCATCGGTTCACCATACGTCTGTCAATTTTGGTTTAAAAGTTACACTAGTCGCAGAAACCATCGATGTAAGCACGCATGCAATGTGTGTTTCGACGCTGATTGTTACAGGTTCCCTAAAAGAATCATACATTGCCCCGATTGTTTGCGATACTGTAAATCGATCTATTGCTTCAAAATGCATAAAAAACCACCTCCCGGTCAGAAATACCCCTCCTGTGATACTATTAAATACTGCAAACTATGTAACAGACGTTACGACGTTAAACCGGGCGACAAGAAAACCCAACACATATGCGCCCCGGACAAATGTGTGCATTGTCGAGAACGTCTGGTTGACGATGGGGTACACCAATGCTTCATACAGCCCCTAGAGCCTAAGGAAACATGCGAGAAATACATCTTCTATGATTTTGAAAACGCGTTATGAAAATGGTAGGCACGTGGCTAATTCGTTACGAAAATGGTAGGCACGTGGTTAATTTTGTTTGCGCAATCACATTCAAAGGGAAGAAATTTACAGCGGAGGGTACCGACTGCATCGCTAAGCTAATCAACCGCTTAAGACAACCTCAATATAAAGGCTACTGCTTCATAGCTCATTACGCCTCCAGATTTGACTCCTTTCTAATTCTGGAGTATTTTTGCAAAGCCGGGATTGCGATTGAGATCATAATGCAAGGGTGCAAATTAATTTTCATGTACGACGAAACGTTTGCACACCGATATATCGATAGTTACTCATATTTTACAATGGCTTTTGCCAAATTGCCCGCGGCGTCAGACTTAACGACGACTGAAAAAGGCTACTTCCCCCATCTTTTCAACAGGGTGGAAAATTAGAACTATTTAGGACCATACCCTGACAAAAAGTTCTACAACTACGATAACATGTCGGATAAAGACAGAGAAAAGTTTGATGCGTGGTACCGCACGGTTGAGGGCAAGTTCTTTGACTTCAAGAAAGAACTGTACGCGTACGGCGTTAACGACGTCGTCTTATTACGCGAAGGTTGCATGAAATACCGGTTCATACAATGCACCGAACTTGACCCTTTTGGGTTCACGACGCTCGTCAGCTGTTCGATGGGGGTCTTCAAAACACATTATCTCGCCAGAAACACGCTCACTCTCACGCATAACAAAGCGTACGTCCATCATAATAAGTCCTACTCAAGCGGTTCGATCGAATGGTTCGAGTATGTAAAAAAGACTCAAAAAGTGGACGTTCACCACGCCGTAAACCACGGCGAAGTATCGATCGGTAAGTACTTTTTAGACGGCTACTACGAGCAGGACGGTGTGAGGCACGGCTTAGAATACGCGGGGTGCATCTTCCACGGGCACTGCTGTCGCTTTGAACCCCATCAGATGCACCCCTTGTCGGGAGTACCCTATGGGGTTCTCAGGAGCCAGTTTGACGATAAGGTTGAAATTCTGCGGAACGCGTACGGTTTGCAAATCGAGGTTCTTTGGAAATGCGAATGGAACAACATGAAAAAGACCGATCCCACCGTGATAGAATTTATGACCAATTATTCTGCCCCAGAGAGACTGAACCCGCGAGACGCCCTGTACGGCGGCCGAACAAACGCCTATAAACTCTATCACAAAGTGACCGGAGATGAGAAAATAAGGTCTATACCCCTTTTGCCAGGCTAGGAAAAGCTACCCGATTGAACATCCCCAAATCATTTTCAAAGATTTTGAACCGATTGAAAATTATTACGGGCTTATCAAAGCGACCGTGTACCCTCCCCGCAAATTACTGCACCCGGTTCTCCCTTACAGATGCCAAGGAAAACTCATGTCCCCGTTATGTAGAACCTGCACTCACGACCAAAACCAGACCACGAGCTGTACCCACACGGATGAGGAAAGATTGCTCTCGGGGTGTTGGGTCAGTATCGAGCTTTTAAAAGCCATCGAGAAGGGTTATGTGGTAGCCAAGATAGACGAGGTTTGGCATTTTCCACAGCGGTCAGACACGTTGTTTGTCGAATAGGTAAAAAAGTTTTTGCGTTTGAAACAACAAGTGTTGGGGTACCCGTCAAATGTTGTCACGGACGCTGAGAAAGAGACCTACATTTGCGAGTGTTTTGAAAAAAGTATTTTGAAAAAAGACCCCGAAAAGATCAAGTACAACGCCGCCCAGAGGGCAATCAATAAATTAATTCTGAATAGTTTGTGGGGCCGATTCTCTTTAACCCTCTGGGCTTCTTCGTAAATGGGTTACACTTAGCTTCCTCCCGCCCGAAAACGGACGAAGCCTTAATTTTACTTTACTTTTTCCCAGGATAACCAATCAAATATATTTTTGTTCTATAATGTTTTCTGATTATTATTTAGAATATTTGAATTTTTTATGATACTTTGCATTAATTATATAATTTTTATGAGCAATTTTTTCCATTAGAATTAATATATATATATATATATATATATATATATATATATATATATATATATATTTTTTTTTTTATTATTATTTTTTTTTATTTTTTATTTTTTTTCTCAGTAAATGCAACATTTCACATCAAAATAGAGTGCAGGCCTAAAAAAAAAAAAAATAAGTGAGAAGAGCGCCATCTAGTGGCTTCAAAATGTATAAATATGTGTCATGTCCTATAACCGCCTATAGGCGGCCTATAGCTTTTTTATTTATTTATTTGATTTATTCCCATTCAGAAAGAAACAAATTAATTACTAAGCAACCACTGAATGGAACAACACGAGTGCTGAGTAATCCCTCTAAAACCAAGTGTTCCGCCAGCAGGCGCCACCTAGCTGCGAAAATATTCATTACCATATTTTTCAAAAATCTTGCCTTGATTAACACAAAGTTGATGTCATTTGAAAGCTTAGAGTCTGAACTTTACAGTGAATGTATCCACTTTGAAAAACTCTTAAGTATTGCTGAGTTATTTGCTGATAAATAGAATTTATTTTTTTTCATAATCTATAAAATAATGTACTGCAATGTGTCAAAAACATCATACAGCTCATGAAACATTCTCAGATAATTGAAAATGGCACTTCATTTTTTACAGCATATTATTACAATTAAAATGAGCCCAAAATTAACATAATCTATTGCTTTTATGATAAGATATTATTCATGGAGAAAAAATTGCCCATGAGGGGGTGTCAAAGACTGTACAAAAAGGCTATCTCTTTTCCAAATGCTGTAACTTTTGATTCCTTTATCCAAAAATTTTTTTTTTTTTTTCCAGATGCAGCTAACATGTAGGGGGACTTCACTAAAAAAGAATTTTCCTCCTACCTTATTTCCTTCCTGAGTTATTCCATGACAAATAAGAAAGATATGCAAAATCATAATAAAGATTAAAGCTGCAAGCAGCGATGAAAGGGCCCTCGCACTCGTGCCATCGTCACTCGGTGGCTTTAGGAAGACAGAGCATGGTTGGGCAATGTGCATTTAAGGAGGTATATATAGTAGTTGCTAGCATGTTTAGTATGTTTCTAGCATGCTTAGTACACAATAGTTATGTGGTTAGTACTGCATTACTGTGTTAACCATGTCAGTTTCTGTTGACAGTAGGTGGGGCTATGTCTATATCTGAATATCGCTATGTAGATGTGTTCAGTGCAGGACTTTTATCAAACATGTGAAGTTTGGGGCAGATTGGACATTGTATGCTTGAGTTACAACAACTTCCTATAGCATTTCTAGCATGTTTTATGATGTTTCTAGCATATTACATATTAATTTTGGGGTAGATTGGACATTGCATGCCTCAGTTACAGCAAATTCATATTTAATTGCAGTAATAGCATGCTTTAACACTTAGCTAAGTATTTGATAGCATGTTTCTAGTATGTTGCTAACATGTTTAGCAGTTGGTGGCACTTTTTTTATATGTTAATAGGAGTCCAGAACAGTGTTAAACGTCACTTCCTGTTGTCAGCAGGCGGCGCTATGACTATATCTGAATATGAGCATGGACTTGTGTTCAGGATATAATTCTTATCAAACGTGTGAAGTTTGGGGTAGATTGGACATTGTATGCTTAAGTTACAACAACTTCCTTTATTATTTCTAGCATGCTTTAGAACTTAGCTATGTGTTGCTAGTATGTTTCTTGCATGTTACATATTAAGTTTGGGGCAGATTGGACATTGTATGCTTGAGTTACAGCAAATTCCTATTTAATTGCAGCAATAGCATGCTTTAGCACTTAGCTAAGTGTTTGCTAGCATGTTTTAGCATGTTTTAGCATGTTTCTAGTATGTTGTTAGCATGTTTAGCACTTGCTGGCACTTTTTTTATATGTTATCAGGAGTTCACAACAGTGTTAAACATGCCACTTCCTGTTGCCAGCAGGTGGCGCTATGACTGTAACTGAATATGTGCATGGTCATGTGTTCAGGACAAAACGCTTATCAAAAGTGTGAAGTTTGGCGCAGATTGGACATTGCCTTCTTGAGTAACAGCAACATCCTGTTTCATTGAATTAGCATGCTTTAGCACTTAGCTAAGTATTGCTAGCATGTTTTAAAATGTTTCTAGCATGTTTAGAAGTCAATGGCATTTTTAACATGTTGCTAGAACGGCATCAACGTGTTAAACATGACACTTCCTGTTACCAGTAGGTGGCGCTATTACTATAACTGAATATTCTCATGTAGATGTGTTCAGGCCATGACTCTTATCAAACGTGTGAAGTTTGGGGCAGATTGGACATTCTGTGCCTGAGTTACAGCAAATTCCTATTTAATTGCAGTAATAGCATGCTTTAGCACTTAGCTAAGTGTTTGCTAGCATGTTTTAGCATGTTTCTAGTATGTTGTTAGCATGTTTAGCACTTGCTGGCACTTTTTTATATGTTATCAGGAGTTCACAACAGGGTTAAACATGCCACTTCCTGTTGCCAGCAGGTGGCGCTATGACTATAAATGAATATGAGCATGGTCATGTGTTCAGGACAGAATGCTTATCAAACGTGTGAAGTTTGGGGCAGATTGGACATTCCATGCCTGAGTTACAGCAACTTCCTGTTTCATGGCGAAACATCGAAATTTGTCAGGCCGCCGAGGACCCGTCCTTCGACGAAAACTCAAGATCTTCGCAATTTAACGTCGCAAAGGCCTTAAGATTACACTCACCAAATTTGAAGATGATCAGATTAAAACTGTAGGAGGAGTTCGTTAAAGTACGAGGCCTGAAAATGGCAAAAACTGCACAAAAATCTGAGAGGAAGTTCAAAATGGCTGACTTCCTGTTGGGTTTAGACTTTTTTGTAGGTATTAGGTCATTACATATATGTACCGAATTTCGTACACGTACGTGGAACACAGTGGGAGGCGCACTCCGTTGAACTTTTATAGGTGGCGCTATCGAGCCATTTTGCCCCGCCCAATTCTGAAACCTATATCAGATGTAAATTTTCGCCAGTTCTGACACGTGTGCAAAGTTTCGTGAGTTTTCGAGCATGTTTAGGCCCTCAAAAATGCGATTAAATGCGGAGAAGAATAATAATAATAAACAGAGCAATTCCAAGAGGGTCCTCACACCATCGGTGCTCGGGCCCTAATAATAATAATAATAATAATAAACAGAGCAATTCCAAGAGGGTCCTCACACCATCGGTGCTCGGGCCCTAATTATATATATATATATATTGTCTTTTATCCGCCGTTTCTTGGCAGGACAATGTCCAAATGTAATGTAATTTATATTTTCAAAAAATTTAAAAAGAGTTCTTTCAAACGATACCTACCTTTTGACTCTCCTTGCTATAGTTTTGGAGTTATGATGATTATATAATTTTTATATAGTTTGGGGCAAAATTTGCTGTTTCAGTCTTACCAGTTCATTTCTCTCTGTGTGGGTGTGTGTGTGTGGGGGGGGGGGGGGGGGGTGTCTTATTTGCACTAAAAAACTTTGTTTTAGAGTGTCACCCCTTCATTGCTGTACACTTTTTTTCAGCACAGTGGCTGATCTGTAGCTTGTACCACCAAAAGTTTCTCTGAGTTTTCCTATTTTTTCGTATTTCCCATTCATTTCCTATGTTGCCCGTTTTTGACCGGGAGGAAGCTAAGTGTGACTTTTTTTTTTTACGACCCTTTAACATATCAGAATCATCTCCTTGATTTGTTTGTGTGTTCATATAGGTAATACAACAAAAGTCACCAAGTTTCACCCACATCCGATGAAGCAAAAAAATTAAACAATTTGAAACGTTCAAGTTTTCGGTCGTTTTCGGACGAAGAAGCCCAGAGGGTTAAGACAGAACTTACCTCAAACGACTCTGGTGAACAACCCCGAAGATTTCACCAGAATCGTTTTTGGCAATACCGACACGTTGACGTACTTCTCAGTCGTCTCAGACGACTTAGCTCTCGTCCAGCATACACCCGCCAAAGAGGATGTTTGTAAGGCGCGTGACGTTAATGTGTTTATAGGTGCGTTTACCATGGTGCACGCCCGACTGGAATTGTACAAATTGATGGACAGGCTTGGCGATCGACTCCTATACTCTGACACAGACAGCGTCGTATTCGTGTCTAGGGACGGCGACTGGGAGACGCCTCTGGGTGATCATTTGGGGGAGCTGACCAGCGAAATTGACGATGGGGATCATATTAATTACAATTATTTATATTAATTATTTATTTATATTTACATCATTACAATTTTTATCGAGCGGACCCAAGTCTTATGGTTTTTGCACGGCCAAAGGTAAAGTGTGCATGAAAGCTAAGAGTATAACGCTGAATGTTAAAAATTCCCAAGCTATCTGTCTCGAATCCCTGATTGGTCTGGTTGACAACTATGTGACGTCGCATGATAGAACCAAATACATCCTGGCTCAGATGGAAAACATTGTCAGAAATAAGAAGTCTCTAACATTGCACAACAAATCAGTCGTTAAAAGGTGTATAATAAACGCAGACTTTTGCCCGATTTCATGCTTCCTTATGGCTACTGATCAGATGATGCACAGAGGGTCTCAGGATGTTTCCGATTTTGATTTCAGACTTCAACATCCATTTAGTTGTATTATAAGCGGACCGTCCAATTCTGAAAGTCTTATTTTGTGAAACTTTTGTTGGAAAAATGTTTGAATATAATTTCCAAGAAAATTGAAAACATTGTTTGGTTGTATGATTGTTGGCAGACTTTGTACGATGATTTACTTAAATTGTACGACATTAAATTTGTGAAAGGAATACCCCAGAGTCTGAATGATGATGATTTACTACCTGTCACCATGACAAATCTTTTAGTCGTGGATGACTTAATGGAACAAGCTAGCGCCAACGTGGAACTTCAACGTGTTTTTACGCAGTATTCGCACCACCGTAATCTCAGCGCTGTTTATATAGTGCAAAATTTATTTGTAAGTCCAGCCGAACCATCAGCTTAAACGCCAATTATATGATTCTGTTTAAAAATCCTCGGGACGTCAATAAAGTAGTGATGCTAGGACGTCAAATGTACCCTGTACTTTATGGAGTGTTATCACGACGCGGTCGACCGACCTTTTGGTTACCTAATGATAGACTATAAAGCAAAAACTCCAGAGCAGTACCATCTCAGAACAGGATTGCTTTCCAACCGTCAAGTGGTTTATATCCCGAAAAAAAAGAAGAACGTGATAAATCACCATGTCCGCCAGACTTTGTAAACATCTGCCGGTGTTAAAACTGCTACATAAAGCCACTCCTAAACAACGACGTCTTATTTTACAATTGGTGTCCGACAAATTCATTTTAACGCTGTGTGAAGTGGCGCTTAACATCCTCTACGGCACGATCCCGGTCAATCGACAACAGTACCGAAAACTGAAAAAGAGAAAAGCCGAAATCAAATTTGTAGCCGATAAAAAAAATTGGTATAGCGGCCAAGAAACGAGTCTTCAACCAGAAGGGCGGATTCCTTTTACCGCTCCTAAGCATCGTCATACCCTTTCTTTCGAGCTTGATAGCAAATCAATAGGATGGAGTATGCTGAGAAGATGTATTTAGTCCCGCACCATCAACTGGATAAGATGAAGAGTGAAAACGTTCACGAGAACATTCAGCAGACCGTAGAGAACGATTTGGATGATGCCATAAGAAATATTTTACGCCGCACTGATTTGAATCCGGACGAAAAAGTCAAACTTTACACACATACCCTGAGCAGGTTTTTGACCATCGTTAAACAAGGCGATCGTGAGAGCAGTGTTTTAACGCTTTCGTTACCCAATACTGATCCCGGTCATAAAGATGAACCACTGGCTGCTAACATTGAAGATGGCAGAGCTGAGGGGGAGGACATTGTAGATGAAGTTCTGAAGAATGTACCTTCGAGAAGTGTGAAAAACAGCAGATACATTTTAGACAAGATGTCTAAAGATAAAGGACTAAGCGCGTGGAACGAATCGGGGGAGTTTGTGTTCAGGGGTAAAGCCGTACAAGGTTCACACATGGTCGATTTGTTAAAAAATGTTACGGGCCCGCAAAAGGTTAGGGATGACCGGAGACCTCCAGGATGGTCAGAGTTTCTACGCGCCTTTGCCGAATTAAACATCCAATTTTCTACAGTGCCGAATCAGCAGGTCAGACGCACGATTAACTCTCTAAAGAGTTAACCCGACACTCCCAGCCCACCCCGTGTTAGACCTTCTAAAAAAGCACGAAGATATTCACGCTCCATGGTTCTAGAGTCCGAAAACTCGGTGTTTAAATCACCGACTATCGATCGAAGAGCATGGTTGGAATTTTAACCAATCCTTCTATTTTGTGTGTACATTAATGTGTATCTTATGATTAAATAAAAGACGATAAAAAATATAATGGTTTTAAGCTTTTTATTTATACGTCAAACATGTCTGCACACAGTGAACGCAGGATAACATTGTATCATTACAAACATACGGCCTTAATCTCTTCACAAAGAAGGACACCATTTTATCATTTTTAATATAATCATCAGTGTATAGTTTCATCACATAGTTATAGTCGTAACCTCTGGCTAAATGATATAGAAAAAACACACAGTGCTGCCCGCAGGTATCCAATGAATAATCCTGGACTTGTCTGTCAGAATATAATACGTCAACGTCGTTGGTGGCTAGAAAGTTATTGATGGCGATTGGAAAGCAGGGGCTGTTGGGCGGATTGCCGAATCTGTTGAAAAAACAAGCCGGCCCCTCTTGGGTTAAATAAACGGCGATCCAATGCTCCCCCGGTAATCGAGCCGGGTGGGTATTAATGACGCAGTTCGACTGTAAGATCCTTAGGGGTTTTTTGGGTAGTTGATCGCTCGGTAGAACGCCGAGAAAATGAGTCCTGCATGTAATTTTATCCATGATAGCGGTGAGTTGTAGCGTGTTCATCTCAGTAGTAATCGATCAGTACCTGTCTACGGTTAGACACTTCAATGATGTTGTCGAATACGGCGTAAATTATTAAATTAATGGTATTCGGCAACGGTTGTCTGAAACGAGCTTCGACTCTGATATTCCCGGACTTAATGAGGGAAATGTGATGACCGCAGTCTTCATCGGGCATGAGGTTAAATGCGTAAAGCGTGTATCCGTTCAGGAAATCATTCCTGCCGATACAGAGCGGTTGATCTTTAAGGTGTCTCCCGGTTGTCATCGCCAACTGATAATATTCGCGTACAGCCAAACCAGCTTCGAAATTAGATTGTAGAGGCTTGGCGGGATATTGTTGACCGTCGACGTAGATGGCTAGGAATTCCAGATTGTAATGTTTGAACGCGAATGTATTTTTTGTGTAGGAACCGGTGAATGCGTCGTTGTCGACCATACCAATGACGATAGACTTTGGCAGCGTTCCTAAAAACAGATTTTCTTGATTCGAAACACGAAACCCGGCTGGTATGGAGAACGATTTTAGACCGACCCTATCAACGGGGTACTTGGCCGTTGTCGAGAGTAACATCCGGCGGTGATACAGAAACTTTCTTGACAAATAGGGACGACGCCACTATATTTAATTTGTAAGCCACATCGTCGGACCTCATCAGACAGAATTCATCTTTTGCTTGAATAAGGCGTATCTTGATGTCGACGCTGTTTATCAAAAGTTTCTCCTGAAAGAATATATCGCTGTGTATGGGGGCAAGCAGTTCCACCTCCTTGCTTTGGCTGGTGTAGGTCGATCTCTTTGTCAACCTCACGTTATGGCCTGCAGGGTCATGCACATCCATGTAACCGCCTGTGTCTTTGTGAAACAGTCCGGCGGAGAAAATAGATTCCAGCGTATCTTTACCGTAGTTGATCAGACTCTCGATGATGCAACGATAAGGGTAAGTGCACGAACTCTGAGATATCAGACGATCGCCGAGGGTCACGTCGACTTGTGAAAATATAGTCACTCCCGGGTAGTTTATTAGCCCCACCTTCGGAGGGTTCGCAATCTCGGCCCCGTTAGGCCCCGTGATTTTCACCCGTAAATAGAGCATCGTGTTATTGAGATCCACATAATCATCGCCGTTGCCTGCGATAAAAAACTCCAATGGTGCAGAGTCCGATATGGCCGATAATGGGGCTACTTCTAAATAGCCGTTTTTCTCAATAACGGTCTGTGTCACTGGGACCGTAAATAAGACCAACTCGGACTTGATGCATTCCCCCGACATACGATGCAGTAACGCCATGTAAGAATATGTTTTTTACGGCTCTCTTGACCGACACGTTTCGACTAACAGACTTCTTACGCTTTCTACGTACGAGTGAGCGCTTGTTTGATCCGCTCGTTGTTTTCTTCTTCTTTCCCCATTGACCCCGCCTCCTCACACCCAGCGGTTTAGACATTCTCTTACGGGCCATGACCATCAGACCGGATCCATCTTGAGCTTTATCATTATGCGAACGCGTCAATACATTTGAGACGACGTCGGATACTATATTTTTAGCGGCCGAATTTAGGTGGGGTTTTGCAATGCTAAATCCTCTTTTTAACAGAGGTATGGCCATCCTGAACAGACCTCTGACAAGACCCCCTAACCCCGCGCCATACATAACCCCTCCCCCGGCATAGCCTGGTAAAGCCCCGCCGACCTGATTTTGGTAGTAGCTTACATAGTCCGCGGTCTCTCCAGGTCTATAATAAACCATTTTTTGGTTTAAAGTGTAGTTTTATGATGACTTTCCCGTAAGAAAATGGTAATTCGTGGTTTTGATCGTCCTTCAACTCTATGGTGATGTCGCTGATGTGATCCTTGCTGATCGATGCATAGTGGGGGGTGTCGTATCTAGCAATGACCGCGTCGTTGCTTTTACCCGATATATGTACGCATCTCAAAAGGGGGACGTAAGAATCACCGACCACTTGATATTGGATAATGTCTGTGTAAACGTACAATGTGTAGAACCCGGCGTTGATATCGGTTTGATGAGGAGCGTACGTGATGACGCTCGCGGTAAAATCGGCCCCTTCATGGTAGGCCGAACGTCCGAGAGCATCATCCGGTATCATTCCTAAAATAGTGGCGAGTCTCCCTTGGAAGCTGACTGAAACATTGGGTTTCGCGGCCAGAAACACTTTGTTTTTTAATTCATCGTGATTCAATACGGCCGCGGGTGCGAGAACTTGATTTATCACACGGAGTATCGCACGAATGTTTGCGTAGTACCCGCTGCTTATGTATAATTTCCTCGATACAAAAAACTCGGATAAGTCTTTTTTAAACGGTTCCGCGTCTTCGGGGGTTCCGCTATTCGTGGGTCCGGGGGCCGTATGTAGGGTGAAATACCCGTCTTCATCCTTAAAGTTATACCAACTTCTAGGATATTCTATTTCGGCGAGTCCCACCTCCCATTGTCCTTTCAAGTTTATAGCTTTTGCTAACCTTGTTGTATAGCTGGATATGCGATTTTCAGGATAAACCGACGACGATGCATTGCACGGCAACGTGACGTAGAACCCGTGGTCGTCCATGGCGGTCCTTCGCTTGTATGATCTCATCCTGTCAGGATACAGGCACGGAGACAGAGGTAAGTGAATCCAAACACAGCTTTATTCAAGTTGACAATAGTGCAAGGTGAGTATTCAGTGAGTTCAAATGCAGATTCAGTGAAGATCACTCGGTGCAGGGCAGACAGCAGGTAAGCATGTTCACTTCAGGTTTGTAGATACCAAACAGTCACAGTTCATAAATACTTGTCTTTTCTCTTTCAGATGCAGTCGATAGCAAGCAAGCAAGCTCGGAGTAAACACAGGAATCTTGAGAGAAAGCAGGATCACAGGTAACATGGAATCGAACAGGATTTCTGGAGACAGCAGAACAATGATACAGAGGTTAGTGTTTCACAGGTGAGTATACGTTACTTCTCGGAATCTTGATGCATCAGAGACTCAGGAGACAATGGATCATAGTCTGTTCCTGTTGGAGGCTTGACGTTGAACTGAGGCTGTGGTGAGTATTTTATAGAGCTTGCTGATGAGGCTGCTGATTGTGAACAGGTGCAGGTGATTATACTCAGGGGAGAGTAATTGCAGGTGCGCCAAAGAGGATTCTGGGGAATGTAGTGCAGAGATAGACGGTGAACGTGACACATCCGTTAAACGTCAGCGTGTTTTAAGGAGATTGTAAGTCCACCAGAGTTTTTTTTAATCTATATAACTATTACATTTTGAAGGCCACCCTAGCCATTTCACTAAAACAAGCGTAGATTTCCCTTGTTTTTTCTGACCTAAAATCTTTTCCACCTTAAAAGATTTGTTTTTACTGACAATTATTTTTTGCAACTCTTTTTCATAAAAAAAACCCTCGATGACATCGCCCTCATAATCCGTGAGTCTGTAGACTGGGGGTTGACGCGGAATACACGAGGATATGGTGAAAAATTCTTCCGTGTAGTTCTGTTCATAACCTTTGGCGAACGGACCTCTCACTTTAAAAATCCTGACAACATCGCCGACTTTGAAATTAAATACAGGTCTCTCGGTCTTCTTTATATCGCCGTACAAGTTTTGAAACACTTGACCCTCGTTTACTTTGTTGACGTCCACAGGTCTCATTCTGATACTTCGGTGATAACTGGTGTTGTACCCCTGCATAATGTCTTGTAAAACATCTATGTATCGTTAGGAATTTGTAGCCGTTAAAAATATCCACATACGACTTATTAATGTTCTATTAAATCGTTCCACAACGCTGGCTTTCAAATCGGTAGCGGTAGCGAAATGATTAATTTCGTGCTTTTTCATTACATCTTGAAATTGTTTGTTAAAAAATTCCTTTCCCTGATCCATCTGCAATTTCTGCGGCACACGACCCTCTTCGAGTATAGACTCGAACGCTCTAGTAACCTCGGCGCCGCTCTTACTCTTCAACACGCGAGACCAGGCGTACTTGCTAAATACGTCTATGCACGTCAGCAGATATTTATTGCCGTCATTATCCTTGACGTAGGCAATCATGTCGACAAGATCGGCCTGGAACTGCGTATCGACCCGTACACAACCACTCTATTTCGTTTGTATTTTATAGGCGCTATTTTGTGTAATGTGTAAGCATCCTCACCAGCCAGCCATTCTGAAACCTGTTTATCGCTTAGACGGACCCCGCTATCTTTTAAGACGGCGTCTTTAAATCGTTTTTTGATTAATCGTAGGCCTCATCTGATTAATCGTCATCTGATTAATCGTAGGCCTCATTTATTTGACAGTAGGCATCTCATTTTTTGAGTAAAAAAACATTATTTTTGAATAATTTTGGAAATATTAAATAAAATCTGAAGAAAATTGGCACTGTTGATCACACTAGTCTACTTTAATATTTCACCAGGAATTTTGTTTTGAAAAACTTGTATTTTGTACAAAATGGCACATTGTCACACTTGTGGTCTTCCCAGTCAAAAATGACCGGCCTACAAAAAATAGCTTATAAATCACTTGTTATGTTGTATTATCACCCAATATTGGATTCAATCTTTTTGTCAACTTGTTCTCTTTCAATTAGGACTGGTTTTATATTTCTATTTGCATCTGATTAACCGTAGGCCTCATTTATTTGAGAGTAGGCATCTCATTTTTTGAGTAAAAAAAAACATTATTTTTGAATAATTTTGGAAATATTAAATCAAATCTGAAGAAAATTGGCACTGTTGATCACACTAGTCTACTTTAATTTTTCACCAGGAATTTTGTTTTGAAAAACTTTTATTTTGTACAAAATGGCACAGAGTTACACTTGTGGTGTTCCACTGGGCCATTGAGGGCCATTGTTTCAATGGGCCATTGAAAGTGAATGGAAGAGACTGAGAAGTTTTCAGGAGCATGTTCACTGTTTATGTACACATATGTGCATGTGATGGATTATGGTGAGTTTGGGCTCTTTTTAATCTTAATCTCATGTAAATAATGATGTGCCATTTTCCACAATTTATGCATGCTTCATTGAGTTATGAGTTAAAACGCGACATAAGTGCTAGGCTACATCTATATTCAAGGCTCTGTGAGCGCCTGTGGGGGTTTGTGTGTTACAACTCCATTAGGAATATCTTTAGATCTGAGTGATGGATTATGCTGAGTTTGGGCTCTTTTTAATTGTGATAGTCTACTGAAAATAATGATGTACATTTTTCTACGATCTGTGCATGCTTCGTGAAGTTATGAGCGAAAACCAAACGTGAGAGCTTCATGAGTATATACTTGGCTAGGTGCGTCTGTGGTATTTTTTGTGTTAGAACGCCATGAGGAATATCTTTAGATCTTATTGATGGAATATATTGAGTTTGGGCTCTTTTTAATCGTGAGCTCCTGCTGTAAATAACGATGTGTCATTTTTCATGATCGATGTATGTTTCATGAAGATACGAGTAAAAAGGCCAAGTCTAAGCTACCTTGCTTGGCTATGTGAGTCTGTGTGTCTGTAGTATTTTTTGTGTTAGAACTCCATGAGGAATATCTTTAGTTCTGAGTGATGGATTATGTTGAGTTTGGACTCATTTTTTAGATAATTGTAAGAATCTGCTGTAAATAATGATGTGTCATTTTCCACAATCGGAGCATGTTTCATGAAGTTACGAGCGGAAATGTGTATAAAATTCCATCATCCATATATGGTTTACACATGGGTCTCTTGAAGGGCTTCTTTTACAAAAACCTCGCTCAAGTTTAGTAAAAAGCCTGAAACAATTATGCTTGTTGTATTCTACTCATTTAGACCTTTCAAATGACATATGACACAGGACTATCTGAGCTGTATGATGCATTTGACATATTGCTGAATATAGTACAAAAAAGTAGTTTATAAATTATGAATTTGTTTTTTTTCTATTTATCAGCAAATAACTCAGCACTACTTAGGAGTTTATCAAATTGGCTACATTCATTGTAAATTTCAGACTCTAAGCTTTCAAATGACACCTATTTTAAGTTGATCAAGGTAATAGTTTTGAAAAATATTATGATTATTTATTTCGCAGCTAGGTGGCGCCTGCGGGGGGGACACTCTGTTTTAGAGTGATAACTCAGCTCTCGTTAGGAGTTGATCAAAGTGATTAGATGCATTAAAAAGCTGAGATTCTAAGCTTTAAAATGTTACCTATTTTGTGTTGTTCCATTCATTGTTTGCATTGGTCTCTCCCATTCACTTTCAATGGCCCATTGAAACAATGGCCCTCAATGGCCCAGTGGAACACCACAAGTGTAACTCTGTGCCATATTGTACAAAATAAAAGTTTTTCAAAACAAAATTCCTAGTGAAAAATTAAAGTACACTAGTGTGATCAACAGTGCCAATTTTCTTCAGATTTTATTTAAAATTTCCAAAATTATTCAAAAATAATGTTTTTTTACTCAAAAAATGAGATGCCTACTGTCAAATAAATGAGGCCTACGATTAATCAGATGCAATAGAAATATAAAACCAGTCCTAATTGAAAGCTGACAAAAAGATTGAATCCAATATTGGGTGATAATATTGCATAAACAAGTGATTTATAAGCAATTTTTTGTAGTCCGGTCATTTTTGACCGGGAAGACCACAAGTGTAACAAGGTGACAAAATCCCCCTTAAAAAAGTAAGAAAATTGTCAAAAAACATTTGAGAAGTAGTTATACCATCTGTGAATAGAGTCACTAAGTTTCAGTCCAAAGCGATAACATTAACTAGTATTTTGGGGTAAAAGAAAATTCTCTCCGGGTCAAAATGACCCGAACACCACATGAGGGTTAAACATGAATTCCATACAGCACTTTAGGCTACAGGCTGCACCCATGTTGGAGGTGGCTTGGTCACTCGCCATTTACGATTGGAAGACCTTCCCAGAGATCAACGACGTCGTTGACTATCTCTTTGCAGGGTTTGTCCAGAAGTCTCACCCTGATTTCTTCTAGCTTAGCGGCGATGAATGGTTCGTCTTTAAATTCGTGCAGAATAGTCCCGACTGTTCCTTGAATACGGTGGGGTTGAGATTTTAACCCACACCGTTCTAGGAGAGTAGCAATGATGGAATGAAAAAAGGGTTTAAACAGCTTGCCTGAAAGTTCGTCAAAGTGTGTGTCGAAGAAGTAGTTAGGAGGGTCAAACAGGCAGGAATGTTGCAGCTGGCTAGGATGGTTAATCGCACAACCCTCACATTCAGCCTTCAGCTTGTTGCCGATGAGATGTTGCAGCAAAACCACGGTCGCGGCTTTTATGATTTTGAATCCAACGTCGCTGAAACGTCCGTCTGTAGCGTCGAAACCGCTACGCAGGTAAGTCAGGTTGCGAGATCCAAGGTCTGAGCCAATTTTATAGAGCCAGTCGTTGTCGGACTTGATGGTTTTAGCTGGACTGTGGTCGCAAGTTCTAGCCAGACCGCAGTCGCATTCGATGTACGATTCCCAGTCTTTGTCGGGCTTGATAGTTTTAGCTGTACCGCGGTCGCAAGTTCTAGCCGGACCGCAGTCGCATTCGATGAACGATCCCCAGTCTTTGTGGGGGTTGATAACGTTATCCGGACCCCAGTCGTTTTGGAGGTCCAATTCCCAGTCTTTGTGGGGGTTAGCCGGACTGCAGTCGCATTCGTCTTTGTAGAGGTCCGATGGTCCAGGGGTGGAAGTCAGACTATGGTTGCTTGCGTTGTCGTCAGGAGAGTCGAGAATGCTGCCGAAAGAGATACCGCAGCTACACACATGAGCATCTCGTCGAGCTTTATGATGGCTGTAGTGAATGGGCGTGGACAGCAGAGCGTATGTACTGCTGCACGCGCATATCTCAGGGTGGAACAGCTGCACTTTAATTTTGTTGTATCCGTCATGCATGTTGCACCATTTGAACATTTTGTTTATGACTGAAAAAACACTAGTCAGCAGATCCAGAACGCACCACTTGAACAAAAATTGCATTTCATACAGATCGTGATGCTCGTTATGCAGGACGGCCCCTGATCGAGTGTTTTTCAGCTTTGTCTTGTCTTTACAGCAGAATATGTAAAAAGAATCATTCGGCTTCTTTTTAGTATGGTCACCTACCACGTGGTACCGGACATTCGGGGTTGCCCCGTCCCATTCCGCAACGTACAAAGGCTCTTCGCCGCCGTCATTCAGATCCTTCCAGACAAATTTGTAAAATAGAGCCCAGTCTTTCACACACACGTCTTCCCCAGCCTGAAACTCGCCGACGCCGTCAGCGGTGTACAGCATAACAACTCTGGTTGGTTTGTGAAATTTGTACCCGAATACACGGTTACTAGACATCAGAAATTCACCTTTAGTCCAGTCCGAAATTTCATGGAGAAAATTTGTCAAACAGATGTGGCCAAAAGGTTTTCTCGGTGCCATAGTCAGACTGTCCATCATCCTGCTGCTCAGCCCCACCTCTGGGGATTTAGGGAAGGATAAACCATCCATGCTCATGTAGCTCATGTTTCTCTTTCTGGTTGTTGTAGAACACACTGACCCCATTTATATACGCTGCTCTGGAATGCGGAGGGTGGGAAGGCGCGCAATGCTTGCGTGTGACACACACCATATAACCCTTCTTGACACCCATATAACCCTTATTGACACCGGCTTCAAACATCCGTCAAAACTACATGATCGACGGCTAGCAGGGTTAAAAAGATCAAACTAACTGTCAAAACCACATGATCTAGGGCTAGCAAGGTTAAAAAGGTCAAACTAGCTGTCAAAAACATGTGATCGAGGGCTAGCAAGGGCAAGGGTTAATCCCTGACCCCTATACCAGAAGTTCAACCTGTCTAAACCACATGATCGATGGCTAGGAAGGGCAAAGGTTAATCCCTGACCCCTATACCGGAAGTTCAACCTGTCAAAAGGTCAAAGGTCAAAGCCATTAATCATTTTGACATAAGCTATATCATAGTTACTACTAACGTTCACTCTTCTCTGCTCGTTCATCGCCGTGGACGCGCACCATTATGAATGCCCGTGTAGCCGTGAGCATTTTAGTTTAATTTTAAAATTAACGTCATTTCGGGGTGGATTGCTTGAATTTATTTTACAAAAGCACAATGTTGTGTTTTATTGCGACTGTACACAAATATAAGTTAACACTTTGCAGTTTGAATGATGTCCTGTATGAACAAAATGACGGAGCATGTTTTTATGTCTCCACTGTTCAATCGTGCCTGCGCCACATACACACATTCCAGCATTGCAATCTTGACATCGCAGCTTGTTCATTATAGCCATAATAAAATATAATAATAAAATAGTCAACCTAACTTATAAAAATTACACTGCTCTGTTTAAATAGTCAGTAGTACAATTTGTACCATTCACGGTAAGCATCGCTCCACTGTGATGTTTCCAAGCACATTTTTGCACGTGTGAAGAGGATGATTTTTTCTGTCGATATTGGAACATGAGTGAAGTACAATAATAATAAAGAATAGTTTAGCATCCAAATACATCGCAAATTGTGAAACATTTTGATTCTAATGAGAGGGTTACGTGAGCCCAACACTGCTTACTTTCGTTTTTATTTTTACATTAAATTTAAAAGATTTGTTGTGGAATATTTTGAGTGTATCATAAAATCAGAATAAAGTAATAAGGTTTCTGTCTTTTATATATATATATATATATATATATATATATATATACACACACACACACACATATATACAGTGAGGAAAATAAGTATTTGAACACCCTGCTATTTTGCAAGTTCTCCCACTTAGAAATCATGGAGGGGTCTGAAATTGTCATCGTAGGTGCATGTCCACTGTGAGAGACATAATCTAAAAAAAAAAAACCCGGAAATCACAATGTATGATTTTTTAACTATTTATTTGTATGATACAGCTGCAAATAAGTATTTGAACACCTGAGAAAATCAATGTTAATATTTGGTACAGTAGCCTTTGTTTGCAATTACAGAGGTCAAACGTTTCCTGTAGTTTTTCACCAGGTTTGCACACACTGCAGGAGGGTTGGCCCACTCCTCCACACAGATCTTCTCTAGATCAGTCAGGTTTCTGGGCTGTTGCTGAGAAACACGGAGTTTGAGCTCCCTCCAAAGATTCTCTATTGGGTTTAGGTCTGGAGACTGGCTAGGCCATGCCAGAACCTTGATATGCTTCTTACAGAGCCACTCCTTGGTTATCCTGGCTGTGTGCTTCGGGTCATTGTCATGTTGGAAGACCCAGCCTCGACCCATCTTCAATGCTTTAACTGAGGGAAGGAGGTTGTTCCCCAAAATCTCGCAGTACATGGCCCCGGTCATCCTCTCCTTAATACAGTGCAGTCGCCCTGTCCCATGTGCAGAAAAACACCCCCAAAGCATGATGCTACCACCCCCATGCTTCACAGTAGGGATGGTGTTCTTGGGATGGTACTCATCATTCTTCTTCCTCCAAACACGTTTAGTGGAATTATGACCAAAAAGTTCTATTTTGGTCTCATCTGACCACATGACTTTCTCCCATGACTCCTCTGGATCATCCAAATGGTCATTGGCAAACTTAAGACGGGCCTTGACATGTGCTGGTTTAAGCAGGGGAACCTTCCGTGCCATGCATGATTTCAAACCATGACGTCTTAGTGTATTACCAACAGTAACCTTGGAAACGGTGGTCCCAGCTCTTTTCAGGTCATTGACCAGCTCCTCCCGTGTAGTTCTGGGCTGATTTCTCACCTTTCTTAGGATCATTGAGACCCCACGAGGTGAGATCTTGCATGGAGTCCCAGTCCGAGGGAGATTGACAGTCATGTTTAGCTTCTTCCATTTTCTAATGATTGCTCCAACAGTGGACCTTTTTTCACCAAGCTGCTTGGCAATTTCCCCGTAGCCCTTTCCAGCCTTGTGGAGGTGTACAATTTTGTCTCTAGTGTCTTTGGACAGCTCTTTGGTCTTGGCCATGTTAGTAGTTGGATTCTTACTGATTGTATGGGGTGGACAGGTGTCTTTATGCAGCTAACGACCTCAAACAGGTGCATCTAATTTAGGATAATAAATGGAGTGGAGGTGGACATTTTAAAGGCAGACTAACAGGTCTTTGAGGGTCAGAATTCTAGCTGATAGACAGGTGTTCAAATACTTATTTGCAGCTGTATCATACAAATAAATAGTTAAAAAATCATACATTGTGATTTCTGGATTTTTTTTTTTAGATTATGTCTCTCACAGTGGACATGCACCTACGATGACAATTTCAGACCCCTCCATGATTTCTAAGTGGGAGAACTTGCAAAATAGCAGGGTGTTCAAATACTTATTTTCCTCACTGTATATGGCCGTGGGTTCTGACCTGTGACCTGTGGGTTCTGACCTCTGACCTGGGTTCTGATTACGGGCCCAAGCCGGTGGCACCGCAACCCCGGTGCCTTTAGTTACCTAAAGGCCCTTCATCGCTGCTCGCAGCTATATATATATATTTATTTATTTTTTTACTTTCGGACACTTTTGGGGCCCTTAACATGCTCAAAAACTCTTGAAACTTTGCACACAGGTCAGAACCCACGGCCATCAGGGCCGGGCTGAAGCTGGTATCCGGGCATGGCAGGGGGGCTCGACAGCACTCCCTGGAACGGGATCCGAACACTTGTCCATAAATCAAACACACTTGCATGTAATAATATGAAACTCGGTACACATATATATCTCATCGGGCCGAACAACTTTCGTGCTCTTAGTTTTACGCCAGCCCAACAGGAAGTCGGCTATTATGGGTTGTTTGGAAACTGCTGTGGAATTTGATGTACTCCTCCTAGGGAATTCATCCAATCGCCTCCAAACTCGGTCAGCATGAAGTCAAGACATTGAGAATGCTAAATTGCAGACAGATTTTTGATATCTCGAACAGTTTGGCCGTGGCGAGGAAACGAATTTATGGCGAATAAGGGACACAGGAAGTGTATTATAACTTCAGCATACATTAACTGATCTTGATGAAACTTCCGCAGCGTGTTCGTTGTAAGAGGCCGATCACATGGATGTGACTATTCTGAGTCAAAGTTTTAGCGCCACCAACTGGCAGCAGGAAGTGTGTCACTTTCAAAATGCTTTTAAATCACTCTCTTATTTTTACCCGATTTGCTTCAAACTTTATGTGTATAATGTAGACACACGGCAGATGTAGACCTGTGAAATGATTCTTGATATCTTAGATACTGTTGCCGTGGCAACGCATCAAAGTTTAATATTCTTTTCGGATGCTTTTGAGACTCTTCACATGCTTGAAAATGCATGAAACTCGACAGACACATCACATTTATTATCCAGTAGACATGTGCAAAGTTTCAGAAATGGGCGTGGTGAGGGGCTCAGTAGCGCCACCTTTAGTCAAAAATGGGGGCTTAGTTTTTCCTAGATTTCCTGGGATTTGTCTATTCCATTTAATCTTTGTTTTTCAAGGTTTCAGGGGCTTTTGGGGCCCTTAACGTGCTCAAAAACTCTTGAAACTTTTAGTTTTACCAACAGTTAGAAAAATCAGTACGTATATTGGTCTCATCGAGCCGGACAACTTTCTAATTTACAGTCATTAGCTCCGAGCAACAGGAAGTCGGATATTTTGGTTTGAATGTGGATTTTTGGGATATTTCAGACTCAGAGTTTTTAGCTACTCCTCCTAACTGGTTTATTTTATTCACACCAAACTTTTTCAACATGATGAAAATCAGTGGTGGAAAGAGTACTGAAAAAACATACTCAAGTAAAAGTACCATTACATTCCAAAAAATGTAGTGTGAGTAGAGTAAAAAGTACCTGTCCAAAAAACTACTTGAGTAAGAGTAAAAAAGTAGCTTATTTTAAAGTACTCATGAGTAGTGAGTAGTGAGTACTGAGCTGTGGATTCTACCCCCTTATAATAAACAATGTGCACTACAATTAATAAATTAAAAAAACATTGTACATACTGTAATTCACATTATATTTTGTTCTTTGTCAGAAACATTGAAGAATATCTGTCATCCATCTTTTTAAAATGCATCAAATCAGTACATTCATCACCATTTAAATCATATTGTTTAAAAAAAAAAAAATGCATTTAAAATTAGGCGAAAGGCCACTGAGCCTGAGCATGCTATTGTTGCACATAAAATATCAATGTTCATAACTGCAAAGAATTCAAAAATCTTTAGAAACTCATATGATAGAGCAGCATCACACACCATGAAGATGGGTTAAATAGAGAGATTAAAAAATACCCAATTTCTCTCCAAAACGGTACCTCACCTAATGCACTGAAAAAGGCTAAGATAGTAGCCTAACACTAATTACACTGTAATTCCATGCCATTAAATATGTTACAATTTAAACGTAAATGCACATTGATCTAGAAGGGTGGCATCATCCCTTACACTTTACACGGCTACATTTGCTCACATTGTAATGCTGATAATATAATTTGTAAGGAAAATTGTGCATTAAATAGGGAAGTTATATCCGGGAAACTTTTACATAAGAAACAAACACACACAGACACACAGACACACACACACACACACAAACAAACAAACAAATGCATGTCTCTTTGTAGTCTCAGCGAAGCTGTTTTATCAGCAGCATCCACACACAAAAAAAACAAAAGTTGAACATGAAAAATGTTTTTGCGCAAGTGCACTTGCCAAATGAAGGCGGATCAAAAAAACGTTGTTTATTAACGAGCTGTAGTCACGCACTGACAGAAATGCAGTTCAAGTTAACGCCATGGTTAATAAGGTGCACTGATTCTGAATCTGGCTGCATGACGAGCGCGAGACGCAGCAGTGCACAGATCGTGACATGCGTCTCTCTATAATGTGATTGTGAAGTAAATGGGAGCGGGAATTCACCGCATTATGAACTCGTCACGCAATACCCCCAACCTCACACCAAATGTTAGGCCCTGTAGACAGGCCAGCCTATATAAATATCATAGTAAGCAGAAATGTGAAATGTACCTTAGCATATTAGAGGAAGACGCTAATATCTGGATTGAATTGATGCTTGAAGAATGCACTTCACCACAGCAGTCACGAGTAACAGCAGGTATAGGCGGTTAAAGTTTTCTATGCTTAATTTGATTTGATGACAGTCACGAGACTGATTACTCGATCCAATCACGTTGATGGATAAAAATCAAATTAAAACAAGCTTGTAACGAGTAACGACCACAAACAGAAGGAAAATAGCGGAGTAAAAGTACCGATACATCACTTAAAATGTACTCAAGTAAAAGTAAAATTACACAATTTTTTAACTACTCAAAAAAGTAAAATTTCTGAAAAAAACTACTTAATTACAGTAACGTGAGTATTTGTAATTTGTTACTTCACACCCCTGAACACCACTACTAAACCTACCCATGCGTATCATATGCACGTAAAAACTCCTTTTCGCATATAAATTGCACAATAAACACAATGCATGCTATAGAGACGCATTTAGTTTGACCGGGTTGGAATGACGTACCATTTTCACAAATTCACGTTTATGTTGTTTACATGCAGATGGTAAAGGCATCGTTTTCTAAACCTTGAACTTTGAAACTCGTTTTCAAAAGCTTGCATTTCAAAAGCTTGCATTGCATGAAAACGCATGAAAAGTTTTCCGTTTTCAGTTGAAAATGATGTTGTGTAAACAGACCCTAAAGCGTGTACTATTTATTGCACTTTAGTTTTGTTAATTGTTCATTTGAGTAGGCCTATTTATTATATATACAGTTATATATACACTTTTATTCTGGTTTACTGTGTTCACAGAAGCACTGCGCGTGCTTGATGTGACGGTGTGTGAATCCTCATGTTCTGTTGTTTATGCTGCTATTTGCACATGTAAATCTACATTTTTGAGGTATTTGAATGGGTCACAGACACTTATCTTAACAGACTGCCGAGTCTGAGTCACTTCACGTCAGCCCTGCCGAGTCCGAGTCACTTCACGTCAGTCCTGCCGAGCCCGAGCTTCACGTCAGTCCTGCCGAGCCCGTGCCCTGGGGGGCAGTGGGGCAGTGGGTCAGTGGGTCCCCTGAACTGTCTGCTCCGCCATGGCCGCCCGAAGGGTCGTCTCCGTCATGGCCGCCTGAAGGGTTGTCTCCGCCCTGGCCGCCTGCACAGCCTGCTCCGTCCTGGCTGCCTGCACAACCTGCTCCGCCCTCGCCTCCCGTCCTGCTGCATTATCCAGGCCCTCTTCCGCTCAATGGGCCTGGCCCTCCATCCCGCCTCCGGGTCCGCCTTTGAGTTCAATTTAGAATTAAAAGGAAGAATACAGTAGTTTAGAATCAAAAGGAGAATGCAGACATAAAATACAGTGTAATCAGTCGGACTCACAGTGGCACAGTGCTCAATCATTTAAATGCACAGCTAAACATATGTGCTTTGAGTCTGGATTTGAATGTGACTACTGTAGGAGCACATCTGATCTCTTCTGGAAGCTAGTTCCAGCTGTGGCTGGCATAGTAGCTAAAAGCAGACTCACCATGCTTGGAGTGAACCCTTGGTATTTTTAGTTGATGTGATCCTAATGATCTGAGTGATCTGTTGGGTTTATATTCAGTGAGCATATCTGCAATGTATTTAGGTCCTAGGCCATTTAGTGATTTATATACCAGTAATAATATTTTAAAATCAATCCTAAATGTAACTGGGAGCCAGAGTAAAGACCTGAGGATTGGTGTGATGTTCATATTTTCTGATTCTGCTCAGAATCCTGGCAGCAGCGTTCTGTATGAGCTGCCACTGTCTTGTGGTCGTTTTGGGAAGGTCAGTGAGGAGTCCATTACAATAATCCACCCTGCTGGTGATGAAAGCATGAACAAGTTTCTCTAAGTCTTGTCTAGAAACAAAGCATCTAATTTTTGCAATATTTTGGAGATGATAGTATGCTGATTTACTTTTTTGACATGATTACTGAAACTAAGGTCTGATTCCAGAATCACACCAATATTCCTGACTTGATTTTTAGTTGTTAGACCCCTAGCGTCAAGGTATGCGTTTACCTTAGAAATTTCATCTTTGTTTCAAAACGCAATGACTTTAGTTTTGTCTTTGTTTAACTGAAGAAAGTTTTGGCACATCCAACTGTTGACTTCATCAATGCATTGGCACAGGGAGTCAATGGGGCTGTAATCGTTAGAGCTGTGTGTCATCTGCATAGCTGTGGTATGCAGCTCTGGTATTGCACAGCAATTTGGTTCTTTTTCAATATTTGGCTCAGTGGGAGCATATACAGGTTGAACAGGAGTGGTACAAGAATTGAGACTTGAGGGACTCCGGATGTATTAGTGAGGAGTTAGCATGTTTTTCACAAGTAATACAAGTTATTTAATTTTATATTTGACACATACTGTACAGGCATATATTTCTGTGAGGCACTAGTAATATTCTAACAAACATTGTAATCTGGAAGATGTGGTTTTGCGATTATCGCAACATAAATGCAGCCAATTTCTTCATTAAGGATGCAAATTGTTTTTGACAAGAGAACATCAATGTTTATATTCATATCCTAAAGAGAAGTCCTCCTCAGGCAGCTACTGTAACATAAAGGTAGGTCTTTGGAGTCTGAGACATATTGAACTGACACTCAATAGAGCTCATAATAGTGAACTAATCCAATCATGAGTGTCAGCATCACTTCCTAATTATTTAAAATTTTAAACAAATTATCATTATAAGTATTATTCTATGTTTAAGTTTGAAATAAACAGAGAACATACGTCCATCCTTTGGAAAGAGTAGTAGTCACAATCTCAACCTGTAGCTAATGTATTTGGGGGAATATAATATTCATAAACTGGTTTCCACAAAGAACCCATTTGAGGCACAAGCTTCTGAAATGTTATGACCATGTTAAGAGTAAAAAAAAAACACCCACAATTGTTCACTTTTTAGACATGTTACTTTTGTGATTAGTAATTAATTGGTTATTCTTTCTTAGTTTCGCAAGTAGTTCTCAATGAGGATATTTTTCTTTAGTAATAATCAAATACCTACCAAGGAACTACCTTTGTACTAAATGAGATATTACTTACTGCTTAGTTAATATTGCTTCCATATTAGTTAATAGTATTAAGTTCGGTGTTAATGCAGTACTACCTATTACTTCCTGCATAGCTACTTGTTAACTACGGACCATTATTCTAAAGTGTTACCGATTTATTTTTAAGTGAGCGGATGTTTAAAAGTGCTAACTTAACAGTCTTACTTTTTGTCCCCACAGAAATCTTAGTTTGTAATAGGCACTAGATTAGTTGGGTTTGCTGTACGGCTTTTAAAGGCCTTAGACTTTCTATCATGTAATAGAACATAAATAGAGAAAGATACAGGCACACTGAGTTCCCCCTTGTTCTGTAAACATTTGAGAAAGTTACCACTGTTATCATAGTGGGGACCCGACACATATCACTGAGTGCTGGTATGAGTTGTTTTTGGTTCACCCCGAGCAGATGGAGGAGGGTGTGGGCCCCGGTGTTGTGGCAGAGGCCGAAGAGCTTTCACAGGAGGAGGGCGAGCTGGGCCTGCAGGCTTTGGTGTTTGCGGGGCCTGTTGTTTTTTGGTTGATATCTGGGGGCTCGCAGCAAAAGAGTGGGATAGTTTGGTTCCAGCATACACCAGTTCTTCCATTTTCTCTGAGAAGCACAGAAGTGGAGATGCTGGCATGAAGTGGGATGTGTCTGGTGAGAGGGGCTGTTGCTCTGGTGTTTCCGGAGGCTGTAATATGTTGTCCTGGCTTCCCTGGCTGTTTTCCAGGAAGTCGTCCTTGGGTGCTGAATCTTGGAGCAGTTCTAATATGTCACAGTCTGTCTGTGGTGAGCTCTGTGGGCAGGGCTCAGCCGAGATTGTGTCCGTGAGCAAAGGTTGTTGTGGCTGAGTGGTGTTATCATTGAAAGAAAGATTACAGTTTCATACAAAGAAAGATTACAAGATTAATGTCTAAGACTAAAGGAAAATACGCAGAAAAAGATAAGGAGTGCTCTTCGACGGCTAGCATTTCCATGGCTGACATTAGCTCACTGCTGGATGAACACAGAGAGGCCCTTTCGGCTGATTTTAAATCCTCATTCGAGTCTCTTGCATCTACACTGGACAGCATTCATTCCACCATTACTGATCACGGGCAATGCATTGACTCTCTGGAAGTTAACGCCACTTCAGTTGATCAACGACTTCAGCATCTGGAGGGCGCCTACTCCGTTTTACAGAAAGACAATGAGCTTCTCAAACTCAAAGTAGCGGATTTGGAGGGATGCAGCAGACGGCAAAACATTTGGATTATAGGCTTACCCGAATCGATTGAAGGTCCTCGTCCATCCACGTTCTTTTCTCAACTACTTGTTGATGTTCTTGGCACGGAGGTCCTCACTTCGCCCCGAGTTAGATCGCGCGCACTGGAGCCTCTCTCCTAAGCCTGCTCCGGGAGGAAGGCCGTGGCCTGTTATCTTGCGTTTCCACCAATTCCAAGTTAAAGACGTGGTAATCTGCGAGGCTTGCAAACGGGGTGTCCTGCTTTATAAAGGCCATACGATTCGTCTGTTTGACAACTACAGCACCGACGTATTGAAGCAGCGCGCCGAGTACAGAGGTCCTATGGCCGAGCTATACAAGCGTGGGTACAAGCCGGCGCTCCTTTACCCGGCCAGACTGCGCTACTCTCTACCCAACGGGGATAAAACATGGCTTCAGTCCGCTTCAGATGCTGTCAAGTTCATCCAGGACTAGGACTTAAACACAAACTCGTAAACAGGCCAATTGACACTTTCTGATGTCATTAGATTGGAGTTTCTGCGGCTGAAGCTGCTATGGCGGTGCATACCTTTTTCCTGTCTTTCATCGTAATTTTCGCCTTATTACGGACGGTAAATGCATGTTACGGTTAAGCATGTGCCGGTATCAAATTTTCATGCTGCGATTAATTGATTGAGCTTTTATCACGGTATACGGTATTATCACAATATTTTAATTGCACAAGAGAAATGGATGGATTGGGGGGGAGGGGATGTAAAAAAAACAACTTGCATCACAATAGGTGTAATTGTGATTGTCAAAACATTTGGTAACTAAACAGAATTGTATTAAGTTTAGTGACAACATGTTACGATGTTTACATGGTACAATGACTGGTAGGCTACTGTTTGTATTATTGCTTAACACAATTTTCACGATTTCAATTCAATTCTTGGATTTGATTTCAATGTTGATTCAATATTGACTCATTTGGATAAATATTAGGTAGGCTACAGTAGATAGAAAAAATACACCTCACATAATGCTGTAAACATACAGAGAGCCCTATCAGCTGGTATTATTAAAGGTTAAAAATAACAAATTAAATTAAATATAATGTGGTTCTCATTATAATAACAATTATGTAATGACACAAGTAAAAAATATAATAAATATGTAATATAGTGCAGATATTTAGCAAAATACTCCTCTCTATAGCTATTTTTTTCTAGTAAACTAACATGCTGGTCATTAAATGGCTTTCCTGAGGTAAATGTAACATTCTGTGACATAATTGTTGTCCTGCGGTTTTATTGACCTCTTTCCGTGGCTGAAAAACACTGATTGATCGATATTATGTATGAGGCATATATACCTTTCGGTAAGTTGTACTGTATCTTTAAATAAAATGTAACAGATGATCAGTTAACTTGAACTGATGCGCTACAGCGATCTGTCACGTCACATTTACAAGCGCCAAAACGGTATTTATTTATTTATAAAATGGACAGAACCTGAGAGCTGAGAATTTTTTTCATATCAAAAGTAGCCTGCTCTTGGCAGCCCTGCTTTTAGAAGAGGGATAAATAGACGGCAGCGTTCCTCCTTCCGCCATGTTTCTTCTCCATGTGAGGATTGTTTACATTAGACTAGAGTGGGCACTGCCGCATGCACACAGTGCTTCATGTGGGGATTGTTTACATCTGAGTGCACACGTGTTTTGCGCAGCATATAGGCCTACGCAGTGTTTTTTAAGCGGTTGATGGAAAATAAGCTAATGCGCGTTCTAAAAATCTAAATTCGGATCTATTATTTTTCACGGTATTTTGAAGTGCCCGCGATAACAATATCGTGCATATTCATTACCGCGATTTATCGCATTACCGAATACCGGCACATGTCTAGTTACGGTACCCCCCTTTTTTTAAGTATTGTATATTTTGATTTTTGATGCATCCTCGCACCGTACACCTGCTGTAAGGTGATTGCTGTTTTGTTATCTTTTCTGCTGACTATTATATGGGCCTCCCGGGTCTTATAAGTACAAGCCATGTTTCTTTCAATGTGTTTTACTTGAGATGTTTGACAAGGTTTAACTTGTACTCTCTAGGTTTAATTCACTTGTTTGTGGGGGCAGTGCGATTGTTATAGGGAAGTAGTAATACTCGCTGATCGTTGTATCAGAGTTGTGTTCGTTGCTGTTTTTGTTCTCTACGGCAACCGTTAGTATGGGGTTTTTTTGTGTGCATGTTTGGTTTCTTGTGCTGTGTGTGGTGTTTTCTCAATTTTGTGTGCTACCTCCTTCTACTTCCTTTGTGCTGCTGTGAATCTGTCATGGGTGCAGATTTGTTGGATTATATCACCTCTAACATATCCTTTCTATGTTAAATTATAATGCCAAGTTGGCATCTAGTGGTGGCTTGAGGTTTACCAGCTGGAATGTGAAGGGGCTAAATTCACCTGTGAAACGCAATAAAGTGATTGATCACTTAAGAAGTTTAAACACTAAAATTGCTTTTTTGCAGGAAACCCACCTTAAACCATCTGATCATCTTAAACTTCATAGAGGATGGGTAGGCCAACTCAACCATTCTTCATTTTCTAGTAAGACCCGTGAGACTGCAATTTTAGTGCACAAGTCAGTACCTCTGTCCGTCTCTAAAGTCATATCGGATCCCAATGGTCGCTTTATTATTGTTACAGGGAAAATTTTTGGCACTACTCTGACGTTAGCTAATGTGTATGGCCCAAACTGGGATAATGAGGATTTTTATAAAAACTTTCTTTTCAATTCCTGATATAGTGTCTAGTCATCTTATTCTCGGTGGAGATTTTAATTGCTGTCTTGATCCCTCACTCGATCGCTCATCCAATAAGCCCCTTTCTCCATCTAAATCATCTAAAGTTATTCAGCTGTTTATGGAGCAGTATGCAGTCTTGGATGTATGGCGCTTCTTCAATCCCAGTGATAAGTAGTTTTCTTTTTTTTCTCCCGTACATGGTACTTTTACTCAAATCGACCTCTTTCTCATTGACAACAAGCTGCTTTCTTCTGTTAACAATTGTTTCTATAGTCCTATAGTTATTTCAGATCTATTTTTGGCTGCCAACGGGGCAGTAGAAGCATTACTTAAGTCTCGTCATAGTTATTATGAGTCTGGAGATAAGCCAGGCAAAATATTGGCTCACCAAATCCAACAATCTGCCTCGGCTCAACATATCTTACAAATTAATACTGTCAATGGCACAGCTATTAACCCTCAAATTGGTATTAATGACCAATTCAGGAATTTTTATGCTTTGTTATACACTTCTGAGTGTTCATCTGATGAGGTTCAGTTGGACAGTTTCCTTAGGCCCCTAAACATTCCTTCCATTGACCCCGAGACATCTTCTAGGATGGATGAGCTTTTTACGGTAGATGAAATTAAAGATGTGTTACACTCTATGCAGAATGGGAAATGTCCTGGGCCTGATGGTCTTCCTACTGAAATTAAGGCGTTTGCAGATAAACTTTCCCCGCTACTGCTAAATATGTTTAACGAATCTTTACAATGCGGCATACTCCCTCCTACTTTAAGACAGGCCACCATTTCACTTTTATTGAAGAAAGGCAAGGATCCCCTTCTCTGTAGTAATTATCGCCCTATTTCCTTGTTATGTGCGGATGTTAAAATATTAGCTAAGATGCTGGCAAGGCATCTAGAGGCTGTTTTGCCTTCAATCATTTCTACAGATCAAACAGGGTTTGTCAAGGGAAGGCACTCTTTTCACAATGTCAGGCATTTATTTGATATATTGTACTCTCCCTCAACATCTACCACCCCTGAGATGGTTATTTCGATGGACGCAGAGAAGGCATTTGACCGTGTGGAGTGGCCTTACTTGTTCCATACATTAAAAAGGTTTGGATTTGGCTGTACATTTATCTCGTGGATTAAACTTCTTTATGCTTCTCCTTTGGCTCGTGTCCACACAAACAATGATTATTCTGATTATTTTCCCCTTGGACGTGGTACTCGGTAGGGCTGTCCACTTTCCCCTTTATTGTTCGCCATTGCTATTGAACCATTGGCAGTGGCCCTTAGGTCTAGTCAGATGATGGGCATTATAAGAGGGGGCTCTCTGCACAAATTGTCTTTATACGCTGACGACCTTTTACTTTTTTTCTCTGAGCCAGACAGATCTATACCCCAAGTTTTAGCTTTACTGAAGGAATTTGGGCAGGTTTCGGGGTATAAAATGAATCTTCATAAGAGTGAACTCTTGCCTATAAATTCTGCAGCCGTAGCTTACCCTCTTTCAAAATTGCCTTTAAGACATGAAAAAAAAAATGAATTTACTGCCTAAATTTCTATATCTTCTTCAACGCATACCAGTTTTTATTCCAAAGCATTTCTTTCACTCTTTAGATAGCTCTATTTCTCAATTTATTTGGAATGGAAAGACTCCAAGAATGAGGAAAGGCATTTTACAAAAAACTAAGAAGCTAGGGGGTTTAGCTCTACCTAACTTCTTGTTTTATTACTGGGCTGCATATGTTCGTAATATGTTACTCTGGTGCTGTTCCAATGATCAGCCTCCACCCTGGTTGAGGATTGAGGAGGCTGCATGTGGCAGCTCTTCGCTTATGTCTCTTCTGTGTCTTCCTCTCTCGTTGTCACCTTTAACCTTCTTCAGTAATGTTATAGTTAAAAATTGTCTTAAGATCTGGTGTCAACTCAGGCGCCATTTTACTTTACAGACAACACCTCTTTTATGCCCAGTACACTTTAACCCCCTCTTTCCTCCCTCTCTCATTGATAGGGCTTTTGCTGCCTGGGTGGACCAGGGGATCATTTCCATTAAGCATCTTTTAGTAGGGAGGTTAAGTGACTTTTGACTTCAAGTCATGATGCAAAGGTCCCTTTTTGGTATGGAAGTACCTTAGGGCCATAGAAATAAATTTATCCTAAGACACAAGTGAGATCACATTTTGTATCTTATATACGCACATTTTTTAAAAATGGCCGCCAACCATACTTGAGAGGCCCATATCTTTGCTTCTGTTATATCTATAATGAAAAAATTGGTATCAACGTGTAAATTTTTGGGGTCAAGGAGTCCAAAAAAATAGGTTCCAAGACTAAAAAACAATGTTGTCCTTACCATGACAATTGGAGGTGAAGTATGCATTTTTTTTATCAAAAAACGCATGCCAAACACAACATGTATGATTTGGATGGGGGAGGTGAAGTAGCCTCTGTGATGCTGGCATAATATGCAGCCCATGAGATCCATTCTCCGGCTTCAAGGTTCTCTTTCACGAGAATGTTTCTGACTCTCTCTAACCACTGGTAGCCTTCTTCAATTACATTGATGAGAGGATGGGAGGCTGGATGAGGATGACTGTTGGTATTCAGGGCAGGAACATACAAGACCTCATCTAGGCCAGGAGCCAGGTCCACTCCTCAGGATGTTTTTTGCTACCTTTTTTTCACTATTATTTCCTATCATCTTATACCTTGGGCCATCACAAGTTGATAACGATCACCCCCAACGAGGCCCCGTTTGGTCTCAGGGGCCAAAAAACACCCTTTTTGGGAAAAGTTTTTGGCGGAATGATGTAATTGTGAATATTAAGGTACTGCAGCTACATAAATGGCCATATAACCCTACAATTTTGCATGGTGTATCCTGACACATAGGGGAAACTAGCAGAAAAAGATTCTGGGGATTGCTGCCTTTTTGCTGTCAAATATCACCCTCAACATACCCCAAAAGACAAACAAAATATCTGTCCGCCTGACAAATTGTCATCAAAAGTGATAATTTTCAAGCATTTTATTATATATATCACTGCCTCAAATGTACATGAAAAACTTCCCAAGTTTATAAGCTTCAATTTAAGTCCAAGATGACCTTTCTATCTAGAGGATTATAGCTGGTATAACCAAAGTTATCCACTGTACCTCAAATCAGAGAAATCAAGCATTACCATTCCATATTGGATTAAGCATATTTTTTTGCATATGCACAATGTCTTAAACAAGAGTTGAGACTTGATTTATGTACTGCTATACTATATGAAGTGAATTAAATAAAGTGAAATAAAGTAAAAAGTGAGTAATGTTATGCCCCTAGGTCAGAGCTATTCAATTAGCTTCATTCGAGGGCCGGATTATTAAATCGGAATGTTGAGGAGGGCCAGTGGTTAGCTTATTTATTGAAACATTATTTGAAGAGTTTGGTTCCAAAACGCGATAAATCCATTTTGATTAATTTGAGTAAAAATGTGTTTTCTTTACCAAGAAAGTGGCAAGATGAAAACCACTATTTTCTGTTTCAAACTTTCACATAGCATCTGTAGGTTATAATAACATTAAAAATTCAAATACAGATTTTGATTTTCAAAGATTTATTATAAAAACGGGTAATCTTTCCCCCAAAATGCAATAAATTCATGACACTTTTTTTTCCAAAATGCAATTAATCCATTGAATCAATATGAAAGTTATTTTTCATATTGAAACTGTTGAAAATACAAAACAAAGTAAGTTGATCCACATATGACAGCCTCTGAACTCGGTCAATATCTTATAATACAGGCACTAAAAATACATTCAATCAGCCATGGCTAGGAAATACCTCCTGAACTTTTTTGACAGCGATCAGCTGTAAAATGTCCTGCTCGGATTTCGTTGACTTTGAGTAAAACAATTGAAAGTTTTTTAAAAGATCCCCTGGGGTCAACGTGTCAGCGTGACAGAAGTTTGATGCTGTCGTGTGAGAACAAGCAACAGTCGGCATTTCTCTTCCTCCCGCGTGCCTCATCTTCTTAATCTCCTCACGTAAATGATTAGATTTCGATGGTTTACGTTTCTTCCCTACCGCAGAAACCACCACAGGTTCATCAATTTGTTTGTTTGTTGATCAAAAAGTACAAAGTAGATCAGGAAAACTAGGATGCCGGGTGTATTCAAAGCGCCGCCGTTACTGTTTACAGTGCGTGGAATGGTGCGCTGTGATTGGTTGAGAGCGGATCTATCGCATTCTGCAGAGAAAGGAGACTGGCGTTTGTCGCGGTTTGGAAAGAAAGGGAGAAAACATGACACAATAACACGGCGGATATCGCATTTTACGTAAAATTTAAAATGGACTTTTCAATACCGACCCTATACAATACAGATTTTTGCAGGAACTCAATTTTTTTAAAAATGGCGTTTATCGCGTTTTGGAACCAAACTCTTCATTTATTACCTATTGAATAATAACAGTATCAATAAATAAGCTAAAGTAAACCTAAAAAAGTATTGTATTTACTTGGAAATGTGGTACCCAACAGTATGCAGATTTATGAGTCTTTCATAAATAACTTATTTACAGCTATGTACAAAAATATGAATTATACAAGATCATAGGTATTGGTAAGAATTATTTTATTTATAATTATTATAGGCTTAAATGAAAATATTCTGTTATCCACTGGGCGGTGCTGCGCAGTTCAAAGTAAACTAAACTGCGAGTTGAACTGAAAGTAAACTGAAAACAGCACTATTTGTTCTATATTTGTTGTTACTGACCGAGAAACAGCTTCAGATGATTCAGTGACAGAGCGGTCCGAACGAATCTGAATCGTTTCAGACCATTATGCAAGCGCATTTGGCCAATTCATGGAAAGGAAATAACTGAACCAAAGATAGAACAAAAGATTTGCACCATTCACAAATGACTGGTATCGCTGGTTCAGTCGACAGAAATACGGGACACACATAATAACTGCTGAAATATTCGGACTGAAAACGTTTCTCAGGTTAGTCGGAGCGCTCATGGTACGCACAGTGCGTATAGACGTACAGCTTCACACGCCACTACGGCCAGGAAAATGTAGCCACACCGCCAGGAAAAGAGGCGGAGGGAGGTTGGGGTGCCTTTGGGCCAGATGGAGATGATTGAATTGAATAACCCTGCCCTAGGTGGACTGGGGTCAGGGTGCAACATAGGGTACATTCACACAAAATCAATTAACCAAATGTGAGATTTATTGTCCACAAAGTCCTCACAACACAAGGAATAAAGATGACCCTAGTGTGCAGTCTGTTATCAAAAAGCCAACCTTCAATAGAGTAAACGTTAGTAACCTTCTGTACAGGTAAACATTCTTTACAGCCAAATGGCGAAACGTCTCAGTTACATATGGTAACCCTCGTTCCCTGAGGGAGGGAACGGAGACGTACGTCGTGACCGACTGATAGGAATCTCGCGAGAGAGGCCAATCTACTTAG
The DNA here is from genome assembly GCF_963993115.1 of Abramis brama. NCBI lineage: Eukaryota > Metazoa > Chordata > Actinopteri > Cypriniformes > Leuciscidae > Abramis > Abramis brama. Next base: position 22,101,624 of record NC_139971.1, read on the forward strand.
AGTAAAACTAAAATGAGCCAAACCACATTGGCATGCAGTCATTTGCATCAGCTGTTAAGCCTCGCAGCGCAGGTATATAATGAGCAGCAGGTGCGAGGTGAGCTCTACGGGCAGCAGCAGATGTGACGATGGGATGTACGTCTCCATTCCCTACCTCAGGGAACGAGGGTTACCATATGTAATTGAGACGTTCCCTTATCGGTCGGTCACTCTCGACGTATGTCGTGACCGACTGATAGGAATCCCTACCAAAGAGCCACAGCTGCTGCACCCCATCCAGTGCCCGGTGTAAGCCTGTACCCTTTCTTGCCTGGATGGACGATAGGAAAGGGCTTACACAGAGCGTATCTGTCACTGTTGTTCCGTGATAACCCATACAGCGAGATTATTGGATAACACTGGGAAACCGTGCCCTTTCTATGGAAGGGGAACGATGCGGAAGCCACTTTCTTCGAGGGAGTTATGTGAAAAAATACATATGGACTAGCCCAAAGGTTGTACTGCAATATTGGGTAACTTAGCCCAAGGGAAAGACACAGGGCTTCGATTAGGAGCAGCCGTGGAAGTATACACATATGGAATCCCCATAGGGTCACACATATGGAACCCAGCCTAACACCTGATCTCTGAAGGGAGTGGTGGGAACCTTGGGCACATAGCCAGGCCGGGGTCTCAGTACAACATGGTTGTCACCCGGCCCGAACTATAGGCACGATTCGTCGACCGAAAATGCTTGCAGGCCCCCTACCCTCTTGATAGAGGCCAGTGCAATCAGCAGCAAAGTCTTCAAAGAGAGAAGCTTTAAGTCTGCTGAGTGCAAAGGCTCAAAGGGAGCATCCTGAAGAGCTTGAAGCACCAGGGAAAGGTCCCAAGAGGGTATGGAGGGGGGACGAAGAGGGTTTAACCGTCTCGCCCCCCTAAGGAACCTGACAACCAGGTCGTGCTTTCCAACTGATTTGCCATCTATGTGGTCGTTATAAGCTGAAATAGCGGCAGCATGTACTTTGAGGGTGGAGGGAGACAGCCTTCGCTTCAACCCTTGCTGCAAGAAGGAAAGCACGGACCCTATCAAACATCTTCGGGGGTTCTCTCGGCGAGAAGAAAACCACTCGACGAACAGGTTCCACTTCAAGGCACACATCTCGTGGACGGCGCCCATGCAGAAGTGATGGTGTTAAGTACCTCTGGGGGTAAGTCACCTAGAACCAGAGATGGAGTTTCCAGAGGTCCAGACGCGAGTGCCATAGGGTGCCCGTCTCTGAGTCAGAAGGTCCTCCCTCAGAGAAATGGGCCAGGGAGGGACTGTCACAAGGAGCATAAGTTCAGGGAACCAGGTCCGGGTGGGGCAATAGGGGGCCACCAGAAGGACCTGCTCCTCGTCCTCCCTGATTTTGCACAGGGTCTGTGCATGTAGGCTCACTGGGGGGAACGCATATTTGAGGAGGCGCCGGGGCCAGCTGTGTGCCAGTGCATCCGTGCTGAGTGTTCCCTCAGTCAGGGAGTAAAACAGCTGGTAGTGGGAGGTCTCTGAGGAGGCAAACAGGTCTGAGCCTCCCCGAACTCTCTCCAGATCAGCTGAACTGCCTGGGGGGTGGAGTCACCATTCTCCCGGGAACACAGCTTATGATAGCTCATTGTCCACACGGTTGAGCACACCGGGGACATACATGGCTCGAAGTGACCTCGGATGCTTCTGACTCCAGAGGAGGAGATGGCGGGCGAGTTGTGACATGCAACGGGAGCGTAGACCACCTTGTCGGTTGATGTACGCACGGTTGCAGTGTTGTCCGTACGGACCAGCACATCTCTGCCCTGTAGCTATGGCGTTATTATCCAGTCAAATGTCGAGAGCGCATTATTGTAGCGCGAAAGTACATTAATATAATGCGCGAGCGCGAATCTCTCTCCTCGCGCGCGGAATATAAATGCGCGAGCGCGAATCTCTCTGCTCGCGCACGGAATATAATGTGCCGAGTGCGAATCTCTCTGCTTGCGCGCGAGAACTGGGCACGCGCTCTCAGATACACATTGCTCTTGTAAGAATTTTCTCTGGGCTCGCTCAGAGAATATGCCTGCACTTAAAACGTGTTCAGTGCAATCGCGAATCTCTCCTCTTTGCTTAAAGTAAGCATGTATGTGCTTAGACTGTGTCCTGTGCGTTCGCGCATGCCTAAGTACTCTTCTCTTCAATTTCTTTCTTTTTTTTTTATTTTTTATTAATGCCAAGGTATCAAAAATATATCTTATCTGAAAATATATGGGATCTGACCACGGGCTGAAGGTCTGGCGGCACGCCGGTGTGATTGTCACCCGGTGAGTGCCGTGATGCCACACCCATCTCGGGACTCGGCCATGAATCCAGTGCTGAAGCGACCTCATATGGAGCAGCCTGAGTGGAGTTACGGCTGCTGCCGCTGCCATATGCCCCAGGAGCCTCTGAAAGAATTTCAGTGGGACCGCCGTCCTGCCTTTGAAGGTGTTCAAAGGTGGTTTCTCACAGGGAACAAGGGCCCCCTCCGTAGAGCCTAGTCAGGCATGCACGATGATAAACAGCATTAATAGCAACCATGTCACCAGCAGCTAGTTCAGCCAATAGATGCCTGTCACCCACCACCTGAGCACATTCTTTCACTTTTCTATCCAAGCCAAGGGTGGCAGCCCTCCTCAGTTCCTTTTTTTGCCCACTTCACCACAGAAGAGACACGGTTTATCGAATGGTTCACATGATGATGTTGAGGGTCTGGGTAAAGCAAGTGTGGTGGACTTGTCACTCATGCGCTGTGTTTTTACTGGGCTCACAGATCTTCATGCTTTTTTCTTTTTCTTGCTCTCTCAACTTTTTGTTTATCAATCGCATTTCTGCAGCTTTTGTGCCACACCATAGGATTTTGAATCATCAGCTGAACTACATCCTGACTACCACCACTAATGTCCACTATAAACTCAGGCAGATCCCCTAATGCATTCAGCTCCTGGATGTTAACTAAAGCTGCTTTGTAACATGATTTCAATCTTTCAGGATTGTTTCTCAGTTTGAATGATGAAGAGGGATCTAATGTTTTTTTCAATCTTTAGGGCGGACTGACATAGGAAGCATAAACTCCAGTCACGGCATTCCATTATGGCTAATCTGAAAAAAGAAATGAAGTTGCTTTAACATCATAAGATAGATAATATGAGTGTAGCAGGATGCAGTTGTTAGGATCATGCCTCCCTAAGTGACGCTTAAGTTGCTGCAGCTGTGAGTGATTCTGGGCAGTTAACTTTGAACCAATCGCGAGGGCTATACCCCTTTATAAACCGGGACTTTTCTTTTGACAAATGATGTCACCGGTATGCGACTTGTCTTGTTTACCTGCCCAGAGACCTGATGTCTGCCTGGTTATCTGTCTACCGTAGCGCCGCAGGTATGGTTAGCTTCGTTTCTCTTTCCACTCCTTAACTTTATAACGTGGGCTTATAGGGAATGTTTCGTGCTATAGAATCCCCGGTGTGGCAGCAGCCCTTTCACCAGCTGAGTGTGCGCCCTGCTATCAGTGATCAGAGCTCAGGGCCTGTGACGCAACGCTGTTAATCATAGGTATGTTGCTATACTGAGTAAGAGTTGAATGGTTATTGTGGGACATATTTGTAAATGGACATCCTTTGCATTTTAGGGAGTGCTATTTAACCGGGGGTGCGGCCGCCAGTTGGCTACATCGACGCTGAACATCTGCTGCTTTGCTTGTATTCTTCACGTTACATGTTCACGGATTTACGTCGTACCCGACTGCCTTTTCACACTGGACCAAGGAGTATTGAACTCAGTTATTAGCTCAAGTTATCAGGCGGCTGGCTAGCGTGTTACATCGCTGCCTGTTTAACACTGTTTGATCATTCTTCTTGTCTTTGTTGTGAATCAGTGTTTGAGTGTAGTGTGTTTGGACTGACACCATTTTGATTGGTTTGTTTTGTGTTTATTTCTTTTAACTCTTGTATGGAGGCCTTTTCTTGCTGTTGATATCCAAGAGGATTGGCCTAATTTTGATTTCTTTTGTTTGGGTTTTTTATGTGATCTGTTCATGTTTAATTGTTTATTTTTGATTTATTGTGTGACTGAGTCTCTGTTCATATTGCTGACCCCAGTATCACCTTGGGCCTTAGAACGGGTGGCTTATTAGACTTTGTGTATTGTAATTGTTTAATTTCTATGTGTCTGTTCATTGTCCAGGTGCTGAGAACTGCCAGTGGGAGCAGTGCCCCTTGCGGTGGCGGGTCCCTTGGTGTGCTGTGGCTGCGTGTTCACCAAGTGTGGTCATATCTCTTGCTGTGTGTATGAAATTTGACACGTGTGATTGGGGTGTTTTTCATGGATGCTCATTGCTCGAGCCACTAGCCTCCCACTGGTAAGATTCCGCCCTATTGCCCTCCTCCCTCGTATGTGTGTGTTGCGAATAGAGTATAGTGAGTGGAGTGAATATTGAGTGTATGTGTTATTTGATTTGGTGTACAGTGCATGTTTGTTGTGAAATCTCAATCATTGTCGAAGTGAAAATAAATTCTATTTTTGTACTGGACCACTGTCTCTGGCTATCCATCCACGAACTTGAGTGCCTTGGTTGAACAAATTAGTTAATTCTTTGGGTGAAAGTCCCATCGTGGCGTAGTCTGCAAACTGCCTGGGCTTAAGCCCTATTAAGTGTATCCCATATGCCACATTTGGCGTATAGTCGGCAGGATCGCTTGGTAAAGCCAGAGACGTGTTCCAATTCTGTTTTTGTTTTTCTTTGTTTTTTTTCTTTTTCCTTTACAAGCAAAGCAGCAGCTGTTCTTTGGTGGACTGGTAACGGGGCAGGTAAGGTGGGGATTGTTTTTTTGTTTTGTTTTTCTTGCCAATTGACCCTTCGCAGGGAGCTTGATTGACAGGCGATCTAACCAATCATAATCCACCATCCGCCATTTTGTCCGACAAAGCAGTCAGGAGAGATAGCAGATTAACATGGGAGAATTTGAACTTGAAAAACGGAATGTACTGATGCCTTTCCGCGGTTAAAACAACATTCCTTCTTATGTTCATTCATGTTTATTTGATGCTATAAATTAACTAGAAGGAAGAGATGATCGGTTCACGAGCAGCTTTAACTGATGCTCTACAGCGATCTGTCAAACACATTTAAGAGCCACAAAACGGTATGTATCGTTTAAATTTCTTTTAAAAAATGACCAAATTTGAAAGGTGAGACTTTGTTTAATATGTCTAATATCAAAAGTAACCGAAAAGTTACCTGGTCCGTCCTGTCTGTCAGCGTGTTGTCAGTCTCCTCTCTGCTCCGCGATGTATTTTTCACTGCGTGAGAACATGGTGTGGCGTGAGAGCAGCGTAGCTTGTCGGGCATAGCGACAGTAACTAAGGGGGGCGGGTCTTTGCGAAGGGTGAATTGGATTGTGCATTGCCAAAATATGGAACGGGGTGGCCGAGGGGAATGAGTTACAGGAGTTGAGGGACTTGATAGCTGAGCTGAAAGCGGATAATGAGCGCCTACGTCAGACCCCAGGCCCTGTCCCTGCCCCGGCTCCTGGCCCTGCTCTGGTGTTTCTTGTCGAGTAGCCGTCATGGCCAGAGGACTTGCACCAAGTATCTCGTGTTTCTCGTCGAGTAGCCGTCAAAGCCAGAGGACTTGTACCAAGTTTCTCGTGGTGTAGCCGTCATGTCTGAGCACTTGTAACAAGTGTCTCTAGTGTTTCTTGTTGTGTAGCCGTCAAGGCCAGAGGACTTGTAACAAGTGTCTCTAGTGTTTCTTGTTGTGTAGCCGTCAAGGCCAGAGGACTTGTAACAAGTGTCTCTAGTGTTTCTTGTTGTGTAGCCGTCAAGGCCAGAGCATTTGTAACAAGTGTCTCGTGTTTATTGTGTAGCCGTCAAGGCCAGAGCACTTGTAACAAGTGTCTCGTGTTTATTGTGTAGCCGTCATGGCAAGAGGACTCGTACTAAGTTTATCTCGTGTTTCTCGCCGAGTAGCCGTCATGGCCAGGGGACTTGCACCAAGTATCTTGTGTTTCTCGTCGTGTAGCCGTCATGACAAGAGGACTTGTACTAAGTATCTCTTGTGTTTCTTGTGTAGCCGTCATGGCAGAGCACTTGTAACAAGTGTCTCGTGTTTCCTGTGTAGCCATCATGGCAAGAGGACTTTTATCAAGTGTCTCGTGTTCCTGTGTAGCCGTCATGGCAAGAGGACTTTTATCAAGTGTCTCGTGTTTCTTGTGTAGCCGTCATGGCAGAGCACTTGTAACAAGTGTCTCGTGTTTCCTGTGTAGCCGTCATGGCAAGAGGACTTTTACCAAGTGTTTCTTGTGTAGCCGTAATGGCAAGAGGACTTGTACCAAGGGCCTCTCTCTGTGTTCGCTCTACTAGCGTCCCACAGCGAAGGTTAGTGTCTTGGGGTCATCGTCGGGGCGCCGATTTAAAAAAAAAACCGGTGCAGATTGTAGCAGGATGCAGTTGTTTGGATCATGCCTCCCTAAGTGACGCTTAAGTTGCTGCAGCTGTGAGTGATTCTGGGCAGTTAACTTTGAGCCAATCGCGAGGGCTATACCCTTTTATAAACCGGGACTTTTCTTTTGACAAATGATGTCACCGGTATGCGACTTGTCTTGTTTACCTGCCCAGAGACCTGATGTCTGCCTGGTTATCTGTCTACCGTAGCGCCGCAGGTATGGTTCGCTTCGTTTCTCTTTCCACTCCTTAACTTTATAACGTGGGCTTATAGGGAATGTTTCGTGCTATAGAATCCCCGGTGTGGCAGCAGCCCTTTCACCAGCTGAGTGTGCGCCCTGCTATCAGTGATCAGAGCTCAGGGCCTGTGACGCAACGCTGTTAATCATAGGTATGTTGCTATACTGAGTAAGAGTTGAATGGTTATTGTGGGACATATTTGTAAATGGACATCCTTTGCATTTTAGGGAGTGCTATTTAACCGGGGGTGCGGCCGCCAGTTGGCTACATCGACGCTGAACATCTGCTGCTTTGCTTGTATTCTTCACGTTACATGTTCACGGATTTACGTCGTACCCGACTGCCTTTTCACACTGGACCAAGGAGTATTGAACTCAATTATTAGCTCAAGTTATCAGGCGGCTGGCTAGCGTGTTACATCGCTGCCTGTTTAACACTGTTTGATCATTCTTCTTGTCTTTGTTGTGAATCAGTGTTTGAGTGTAGTGTGTTTGGACTGACACCATTTTGATTGGTTTGTTTTGTGTTTATTTCTTTTAACTCTTGTATGGAGGCCTTTTCTTGCTGTTGATATCCAAGAGGATTGGCCTAATTTTGATTTCTTTTGTTTGTTTTTTTTATGTGATCTGTTCATGTTTAATTGTTTATTTTTGATTTATTGTGTGACTGAGTCTCTGTTCATATTGCTGACCCCAGTATCACCTTGGGCCTTAGAACGGGTGGCTTATTAGACCTTGTGTATTGTAATTGTTTAATTTCTATGTGTCTGTTCATTGTCCAGGTGCTGAGAACTGCCAGTGGGAGCAGTGCCCCTTGCGGTGGCGGGTCCCTTGGTGTGCTGTGGCTGCGTGTTCACCAAGTGTGGTCATATCTCTTGCTGTGTGTATGAAATTTGACACGTGTGATTGGGGTGTTTTTCATGGATGCTCATTGCTCGAGCCACTAGCCTCCCACTGGTAAGATTCCGCCCTATTGCCCTCCTCCCTCGTATGTGTGTGTTGCGAATAGAGTATAGTGAGTGGAGTGAATATTGAGTGTATGTGTTATTTGATTTGGTGTACAGTGCATGTTTGTTGTGAAATCTCAATCATTGTCGAAGTGAAAATAAATTCTATTTTTGTACTGGACCACTGTCTCTGGCTATCCATCCACGAACTTGAGTGCCTTGGTTGAACAAATTAGTTAATTCTTTGGGTGAAAGTCCCATTGTGGCGTAGTCTGCAAACTGCCTGGGCTTAAGCCCTATTAAGTGTATCCCATATGCCACATGAGCATTAACAAGCATTCGCAAGAGTAAAAATCTATCAAATAATGAAGCTAACTAACTAGCTAGCAACATGTAGGCTATGTGCTTGCTTCAACAAAAATGATGCTAACTAGTCACTAGCTAGTTATGATGAAGCTAACTAGTTACTAGCGACCTAGTTATAATGAAGCTAACTAGTTACTAGCTAGCTAGTTATTAGTTATCTACCACATTTTTCTATTTAATGATAAAGTCATACGAACCTCAAAGTGTTAACCTGTCACCTAAAATGTACACTTTGACACCAAATTTGTCATTATAGCGATAACAGAAGCAAAGATATGGGCTCTAGAGTATTTTCGGCGCATTGGCGGCCATTTTTGAAAAAACCTGTTTATTTCTGATACAAAGTGTGATCTCACTTGTGTCTTAGGATAAATTTATTTGTATGACCCTAAGGTACTTCCATACCAAAGGGGACCTTTGCATCATGACTTGAAGTCAAAGGCCTATTTTTTGGGCTTACCCTCCATACTATTTACATTGACAAAACATTTGCTTCTTTTGAACAATTGGCTCAAGTTTTTAACTTACCAAGGTTCCACTTTTTCAGATACTTGCAAGTCCGGGACTTTGTCCGTAAGCATTTTACGGGGGTTCCCCCTGATCCCACCCTCCACCATTCTCGATACCATATCAAATATCAATCCTTATCAAAGAGGGGCCATCTCTACAATATATAACACCTTTTTCACGTGTTACCCCTTGGCTTCTGATAGTCTGCGGATTACTTGGGCTAGGGATCTTAATATAGAGATAGAGACAGAGACATGGCAGTCAATTTTGAAACGTGTTCACTCGTCATTTGTTTGTGCTCGCCACGGGGTTTTACAGTGTAAAGTTGTCCACAGAGTACACTGGTCTAAAAGTAAGTTAGCCTGCATGTTCCCTGACATTGATCCAAGCTGTGACAAGTGTCATCTAGAACCAGCTAATTTAACTCACATGTTCTGGACTTGTCCTGCTTTATCTCTTTTCTGGGAGTCTGTTTTTGATTCGCTTTCAGCTATCACATCTGTTAATATCCATCCCTCTTCGCTAATCGGCTTGTTTGGAGTCCTACCTCCTGATTACTCGTTGCCGTCTCATTTCGCTGAGTTGGTAGCTTTTCTTACACTACTAGCGAGACGCTGTATTTTGATGAACTGGAAGGGTCCTCACACTTCTCATACTCGGTGGATAAAAGATGCCTTATTTTTTTCTAAATTGGAAAAAATTAAACACTGCCTTCGTGGTTCCATGGTTAAATTTTCAAGAATTTGGTTACCCTTTTTAGAGCATGTTAAATCTCTGCAGCTGGACGCAGTCCCAATTGGCTGACTGTCCTCCCACCCTGCACTATCAGTGTTGGTTGTCCCAGTTGTGCACTGGTATTGTCGTTAGCAGCACACATTTTTATATATATATATTATTTATATATATATATATATTTTTTTTTTATATATATATATATATATATTTTTTTTTTTTTTTTTTATTATTGAGTGTTTGTCTCCGTTGTTGTGGAAAATTCAATAAATACATCATACATATATATATAAAAAAAATCAATGTATTGTTTTATGTGAATGAGTTGGCAAGATGATTTTCACATCACTTTGAATGAAAAACTCTAGGCGAAAACATCCATTAGTCAAAAGTATTGTGGACACATTTTGTATGTGTTTTGTGGCCTTATTTCAGAAACTTTTTTTTTTTTTTTTTTTAATAACCATGCATAAACATTATTCACTCAAAAATACAAACATGTAAATACATGTTGCTCACATCTTATGGTAGCCCTGTTTGTGCTGAATAGAGTGTAATGACACCTTTGCCATTAATATTTTTAAAAGCAACTTAAAAAAGCACAAATGTCAGGGCATGTCAAAACATCTCAAGGACCCCAAAACCAGCTTAGACCCCTAAGGGTTAATGTGTAAGACATAACTTGATGATATGGTTGTTGGATCTCTTAGAATTTCAAAAGCCAAGGACTAGAATATCTTTTTTTAGAAACAAGCTGATGAAAGATAAACGTTTTGACCATGTATATTAGTCAGTATCTAATATGCCAAATATAATTAGAATGTACATCTGTTCTACCGGAATATTTTTTATTTACAAAGGTACCTAAACCTGTAGGAAAATAATAAACAAATAAGAGGTAAGAGGTAAGAGGCATCAAACTGGTTAGGTAATTGAAAAACTTAATTAGATACTCGATAATGAAAATATGATTGCACAGAACAAAAGTGAATGTTTCACTTTTGACAATTTTACTGCAGTCTCTTGCTTGAGATAATAAATCCATAATATTATTTAGACTATGTTCCACTCCAATTTTACCTGCCTCATGTCTTACCCTGTGAGGTCATTGGCTACGTCCATAATCAATCATCCATATATCTATAAAAGTAAAAAACTATTTTAGGTCAATTGCATTTGACATCTGCAGTTGAGCTCAATCCTTGGGATGCTTTTCTTTCTTTACACACTTCTGCTTTTTATTCAACTTCAGGCAAAAGCAGAAAAGCCTCTTTGCAGAATGATGGGAGACCCGAAGTACCCACTGCTTTCGAAGGATGGAGATGTAACTATTGGAGCACTTTTTCCAATCCGAAGTATAGAAACACTACCTTCATTTGAGTTTACACTAAAACCTCAGCTGCTATCATGCTCCAGGTTTGCTACATTTAACTTGTTGAAAAACAATACAGAAGAAAATGCGTTTAATATGATCATTTACATTTGCTGCAATTAATGTTTATTAATTTATAGCAGTAACTTACCATGACATCTTGAATATTAAATTTAATGTATGAAACAAATGTAAAATGTAAAAAGAATACAAATGTACTGTACTTTTCCATGTATTTGTTTAATACTTTTTTTTTTTCTTTTTTTTTTTTTTTTGGTATTTTGCCTACTTGTTAAATGTTTTCACAGTGTAAATCTAAGAGATTTCCGGATGGCTCAGACCATGACCTTTGCCATTCACGAGATTAACAAAAGTCCAAGTTTGCTTCCAAATGTTTCAATTGGTTATAGAATTTATGATACCTGTGGTTCAAGGCTGTCTTCTATGAGTGCAACTATATCATTAATGAATGGTGAAGAATTTGCATCTGAGGACACATGCAATGGACAGCCTCCTATACATGCTATCATAGGAGAAACAGAGTCTTCTGCCACAGTGATTCTTTCCAGAACTACAGGACCTTTTAAAATTCCAGTGGTAAGGGTCTGCCTACACAGTTGGTCTAATGAAGGTCTGTAAAATTATGATGGTATCACTGTTTCTTGTTCTTTCTTTTTCAGATAAGTCACTCAGCCACATGTGAATGTCTCAGCAACAGGGGAAATTATCCTTCTTTCTTCAGGACTATTGCTAGTGATTATCACCAGAGCAGAGCACTTGCATACATAATCAAGCACTTTGGCTGGTCTTGGGTGGGAGCTGTGAACAGTGATAATGACTATGGAAACAATGGAATGGCCATATTTCTGAATACAGCTCAGGAAGAGGGGATTTGTGTGGAGTACTCTGTGAAATTCTACCGAACAGAACCTGAAAAACTTCGCCAAGTGGTGGACACAATTAAAAATAGCACTGCAAAAGTGATTGTTGCGTTTCTTACTAGTTTTGAAATGGAAAATTTGCTTGAGCAGCTAAGTACTAACAACATTACAAACCTTCAAATGATTGGTGTAGAGGCATGGATAACTGCAAAGAGTTTGATCAGTCCAAATAGCTTTCATGTTTTGGGAGGGTCACTGGGATTTGCAGTGAGAAAAATTGATATTGAAGGTTTTTCAGATTATGTTATAAAATCATTCTGGGACACAGATTTTCCATGCTCACAGGTTGAGAGAAATTCTTCTCAATATGCATTAAGTTGCAACATATATCAGGATCTGCTTTTGCTGAAAAGTGACAATGAAGATGTGCCTGAACAAAGATATGCAAGCAATGTCTACAAAGCAATATATGCTGTGGCTCATTCACTACACAACCTACTCAAGTGTAAAGAAAAGGAAGGTTGTCAAAAAGACCTGAAAATACAACCTCAGCAGGTAATACAATTTTAAAAAAGAGAGTTATAGACCGAAAGGGAGATGTTCAAAATGCCCTTTTCTCAATAGGTTGTTGAGGCTCTAAAAAGGGTAAATTTCACTGTAAAGATGGGAGATCGTGTGTGGTTTGACGGCACTGGTTCTGCAGTAGCTCAATATGAAGTCATAAACTGGCAGCAGGTCTCAGATGGATCAGTCCAGTTTAAAACAGTGGGATACTATGATGCCTCTCTTCCACCTCACCAGAGCTTTGTGCTTAACACTGAAAACATAATCTGGGCTGGGGGACAGCTGGAGGTAAACTGCAATAACATGTTTATACTACAGGGTTTGTTGAGACTGAGGGAAAAAAAGTCCTAGACACAAAGGTTACCAGATGGGAAAAAATAAATAAATAAACAGTGCAACCTGTTCAAATTAACCTGTTCAAACTGTTCGAAGACTTAGGTTAGGTCTTTTAGTTGTGTTTGATTAAGGATGGAGCTAAACTCTTCAGGACAATGGCCCTCCAGGATCTGAGTTCTTGGCTTACACAAAACACATATCGCATTCAGTATGTAAATTATATGATTACCAATAAATGTAAAATAAATGAATATGAAATCTCTAAGAATCAACTGAACATACTGGAAAACAAAACATACTTGATGTATCTGATTAAACATTATCTGATCAAACATGATCAAACATTAAACAGCAGAAGGAATATTATTACAGGGAAATATTACTGGGAATATGTTGAGCAAAGTGACAGTACTATGGTAGTGCTGGTGCTGAATTTCTGTAACAACACTTTCAAATTACTTTTGTTTCAAAAATGTTCACTGTCCATCAGCCCACAATAGTTCCCATAACATATTTGCATGTTTTAATTATTCAAATATTCAATATCAGTAATATTTACACATTTACATTAAAATAGCTATGCACAATGTATCTTTCTATGTAGAAGCCAAGGTCTGTGTGCAGTGAGAGCTGTCCTCCAGGCACTAGGAAGGCTGCACAGAAAGGAAGACCTGTCTGCTGTTATGACTGTATTTCATGTGCAGAAGGAGAAATCAGTAATGAGACAGGTAATCTTAAGACAATCTCATTGTTTCAAAGGATTTTTTTTTTTTTTTTTTTTCTACATGCAAACTTCTAGCAAAGGATTTCATAAATACCCTTTTCTTTTCATTTCTAACTACAGCGAATCACGACTTCCTTTCCAGATTCAAATAACTGCAAGCGGTGTCCAGGGGATTACTGGTCTAATGCTGAGAAAAATAAATGTGTGTTAAAAGCTGTAGAGTTTCTGTCATTTACGGAAGTTATGGGTATAGTTCTAGTCTTTTTCTCACTGTTTGGAGTAGGATTAACTGTGCTGGTGGCCATCCTGTTTTACAGCAAGAATGACACCCCCATAGTAAAAGCCAACAACTCAGAGCTGAGCTTTCTGCTGCTCTTCGCATTGACTCTATGTTTTCTCTGTTCACTTACTTTCATTGGTCGGCCCACTGAGTGGTCCTGTATGTTGCGTCACACAGTGTTTGGGATCACTTTTGTCCTATGTATCTCCTGTGTTCTGGGGAAAACAATAGTGGTGTTAATGGCCTTCAAGGCTACACTTCCAGGAAGTAATGTCATGAAATGGTTTGGGCCTACACAACAACGACTCAGTGTTCTTGCTTTTACACTTATACAGGTTCTAATTTCTGTGCTATGGCTGACAATATCTCCTCCATTTCCCTACAAAAATATGAAATATTATAAGGAAAAGATCATTCTTGAGTGCAGTCTGGGATCTACAATAGGTTTCTCAGCTGTTCTGGGTTATATTGGCCTACTGGCTGTCTTGTGCTTCATTTTAGCTTTTCTGGCTCGCACACTACCTGATAACTTCAATGAGGCTAAATTCATCACATTCAGCATGATAATATTCTGTGCTGTATGGATCACATTCATCCCTTCTTATGTTAGTTCTCCTGGAAAATTTACAGTAGCTGTGGAGATATTTGCCATTTTAGCCTCAAGCTTTGGTTTGCTATCCTGTATATTTGCCCCTAAATGTTATATAATCTTGCTTAAGCCTGAACAAAATACAAAACAGCATATGATGGGAAAGGTTTCGTCCAAATCATACTGAGAGAAAATAACATGTTTATATTAACTTTGTAATTTTATTATTCAACAAACAGATTTAAATGCACGTCATTAAATCTAATTAAAATAGACAGGGACATCATAAATGCTTTGACACATTCAGTAAAATGACCCTGAAACACTTTTTAATCACAATTTCAAAAGAAGAATAAATGAGGTCCCAAAGTCTCAAAGTACAAAGGGTGTTTTCTTCTATATAGAAACCTATTATCAACCAGCTAAGTGTGATTTTAACTATATGACCACAGTATACTCACCATTGACTCTCCCCTGCTATCACTCCCGGTTCCTGCAAATAAATACCAGTGATATTCTACTTACCTGTGTTGTCTCCTTCTGTATCTGTGACAGCTATTACATTAAAAGTAAAGTAGGCTAATTAAGCAACATTGTGAACACAACAGTTTCATAAATTGTGTGATTATGACATGCTCCATTATTTTGAGTCACTTTAACCCAGAAATACATTTTAACTCTTTCCCCACCAGTGTTATAAAAAAATATCCTCTCCAAATTCAAAGCAACTGTCTTCAGTCTAACAGAAACGTCTCGGTTACGTATGTAACGCTCGTTCACTGAAGGAGGGAATGGAGACGTAGTTGACGTGTCGACTGATTGGGATCACTGCTTTGGGAGCCTGTCATCTTCGAGTATTGTTAAAATGAGCCAATGCACATTGGCGTGTGTGAACTGCATCACACGGATGCACGCACCAGTTGTTTTTCGCTGAGGAGCCGAGTGGTGCCCGGAATCAGCGGTGGTCCAGCAATAGTGGCGACGGGACTACGTCTCCGTTCTCTCCTTCAGGGAACGAGGGTTACATATGTAGGGTAGACATTCCCTTTCAGTCGCTCACGTTCGACGTAGTCGACGCGTCGACTGATCGGGATCCCTATTAAAACGCCACTAGTGCTGCCACATTCCAGTGCCAAGACAAAGCCTCCTGATCCCCCTGGATTATTGAGGTGTAGATAGGACAGTGCTTAGGCCAGGGAAGTCACTGCTGTTCCACAAGACCACTGGGAAAGCGTTGACCTTCGTTGGAAGGAATACGCTGCGGAAGCCACATCCTGCCCGTAGGGAGGTAACGTGGGGAATAACACATATGGACTGGGTGATTACCGGGCAGTACAACATATGGAATGTCACTGAGGTGGCTTCAGTCTATAAGAGGGGGGAGACAACAACCAGTCAGTGACGGCAGAGCAGGCTCTGCCAAGGGAAGACACGGGCTCGCCGCAGGGAGCCGTACCGTGGAAGAATACACATATGGGATCAGCGTAAGGATCACAACATATGGACCCAGCCTAGCACAGGTTCCACCCGTGCATACAAGTGTTAGGCCTGGCCTTGGACGCTCCGCCACGTCCGATGCCGAAGGTTGTGGAGGAACTCAACAGGGTTCGGCTAAAGAGGAACTCACTGGAGCAAGAATGGCGCACATATCCAGTCCATAGGAGGGGAATGGTGCAGCAAGCCGACACTTCGAACCGGGCTTACATTGAAACTGGCTTCATGTGAAGGGAGTGCAATAGCTTATCTCTGAGTGCAGTAGCACCAGAGATAAGTCCCAAGAAGGTATAGAGGGGGCTCAAAGCGGATTCAGTCTCCTTGCTCCCATCAGGAACCTGACGATCAAGTCATGCTTCCCCACGGATCTGGATCCACTGCATCATGAAGTGCGTTAATATAAATGCAACATACATTTTGAGGGCGGAGGGAGACAGCCCTCACTCCGACCCATCTTACAGGAAAGAAAGCACGGAAGTGATCGAACACCTTCGGGGGTCTTCTTGGTGAGAAGAACACCACTCAACGAACAGGTACCACTTCAGGTCGTAAGCAAGCCTCATTTTTTAGAGGGTGATCTCGCTGAAGTGATGGTATCTATGATCATTTTGGGATACCTAGAACCTCCTCTTCGAGACATGAAGTTTCCAGAGGTCTGGTGCGGGTGCCAACGGTGCCCTGTCCCTGAGATGTCTCAGAGGAATGGGTCAGGAAGGGGCTGTCGAGAAGAGCATAAGTTCGGGAAACTAGGTCCAGTTGGGCCATTAAGGGGCAACTAGGAAGACCTGCTCCTTCTCCTTCCTGACTTAGCACAGTGTTGTGCAAGAAGGCTCACTGGGGAAACGCAACTTTGCGTAGGCCAGCTGTGTGCCAGTGCATCCGAGCTGAGGGTCTTCCGCTTGGTTAGGGGAGAAAACAACTGGCAATGGGATGAATTCGGAGAGGCAAACAGATGTAACTGTGCGGCCTGAAGTGATCCCAGAACAGCTGGACCACCTGGGGATGGAGTCTCCACTCTCCCTAGGCCACAGGCACGATTGAGCAGGCTGGAACTTAAAGTGGATGAAGCGACCTCAGAAGCTTCTGACTCCACAGGAGGAGGTGGCGGGCAAGTTGCAACATAAGAGGGAAGCATAGCGCAACGGTCGCTGTACTGAGCAGTACAGGCTTGCTGAGCAGCGGCATCAAGCAAGGTGTACAGCTAGCAACTCGAGGCAATGGATGCCAATGCAGTTGGAGGCTCGCCCAGACCCCCGTTACTGCATGGCCATTATACGTGGCCCCTCAGCCGGTGTTAGTGGACACTTGTTCTAGGGGTGTCTGGCCTGGAGAAACAAAAGGTCTGATCACGTGCTGAGAGTTTGGTGGCAGGCCAGGGTGTTTGTCACACAAAGCGTGCCACTCGGCCAAGGCCACCTCGGGACTCGGCAATGAAGCCAGTGCCGAAGTGTAATGAATAGCGCTGAGCATGGGCTTACCAAAGCGGGGTCTGAGTGTGTGGTGCAACACTTACCTGTCTCTACATAATGGCAGAGAGTACGTGAGAAGGCATGACCGGGTCCTCGAACTGCACCCAACTGCCGGCTGGCGATACAAGAGGTGGCTGAGGGGTGCAAGGCTTTACAGGGTTGCACGCCGCCAGTCTGGTCCTCTTGGGACTTTGAAAATGTAGGTACCGCTGACTCCACTTTGGGAACCGGCGGCAGACGGATGCCCTCAGCGACGAGCAGGTGGAGGACCTGCCCCAGGCGGACGGATGGAGGCAGCACCGGGCCGCCGGGACAGGATGTGCCGGATGGCCTCCATCTGCTTCTGGGCCAGAAGAAACACTAGAGCGGGGCATGGGAGTGGGGACTCTATCTTTGCGAACGAAGGCGAGTCTCGATCTCAACACAGAGATGGTCATATTCCCGCAGTGGGAACATGGGTCATCCACGAGAGCTGCTTCAGCGTGCTGTAAGCCCAAACACGTGATGCATCTATCGTGACCGTCAGAGGGGGACAGAGCCCTACTGCACCCAGAAACGCACGGATGGAATGGCATCTTGAAAAAGACGCAAACACACCCGTGTCGCTCTTTCAGGAAATAGGACCCGTCACCAGTGCCGGAGCACACAGGGGAACAACCGCAACAACACTGTACAGTGAAGCAATCACTACTTCCGCCCTCAACTGGCCGTCAACAAACATTCTTAAATGAAATGCTGTTAAAACAGCAGTTGAGAGCTTCAGTAGCTTGCGATCACCGCTGCAACTCACTGTAGAAACACCAGCACTGGGAGAGTCTTCCAGAAGAACACCTACACACTCGTGTTGTAAAACAACAACACTCTTCAGAGACATCGACATTCCGATCGGCTCCGAAGCGAAGGACAACTGGTGCATGCATCCACTTCCGAATTTATACCCGCGTTGTGGGGCAGAGTGTGTGATGCAGTTCAATGTGCATTGGCTAGTTTTAACAATACTCGAAGATGACAGGCTCCCTAAGCGTGATCCCGATCGAACGTGAGCGACTGAAAGGGAACTCACTCACAGTGGCGGGAGTGTGGGCGGGGCTCCAATTCATTCTCTTGATCTCCAATCGATCTCCTACTGTGATGAACGATGTTGCCTACTCACACACCTGGTCAGACTCACTGTGGTGTTTCGGCACCGGGGTGATTGTTGTCATCCTCACAAGTTCCTCATTCATGGCAGGCAGAAGCTTCCCATCTGTGGTGGGCGCTGGCGTCATCTCAGTGTCTTGGTTGGCTGGACTCTGGGTTTGATAATGTGGACACTGGTGTGGACTGGGGGTAGAGACTTTCCAAACAGGGTTGAATGGCCTCCCTCCATGTTCCCTCTGTCATCTCTGGAAGGTCTCTAGAGTGGTAATAGCCCTAATCCACAATAGCTACTTCAGGGTTCCGTCATCTAAGGTCATTTGTAGGGTGAAAAATTTAATGGAATAATCCATGAATGAAAGTCCTTCCCTGGCTATGGCAGTGAAAGCAGTATGTTTTACTAGGTCTGGTCTTCTGTCACACTGGGTGTAGTAACACGCACAACAAAGAAGATAAAGATCCAAAAGAGTCTTTAACAATTATAACTGCTTCAGATCCACATGTAAATCCATACAGAGACAGGCAAGCAAACACAACATAGATTAGACCGGACAAATGAGAAGTACTTCTTGTATGATTCTGGCAGTGTAAATGCTGCTTAGCGTATTACTGCCCTCCACAGCTCAAAGTTTGCACTAAATTCTTACATACAATCCTTGTCATGTAATAACTGAAAAAGAAAAAGAAAGAGCCTTAACAAAAGTAAGTTTAACAAAAAAAAATATTTCTTTCGGCCCAATACTTTCTACATTCCAAGAAAACATGCCCTACTGTCTGAATTGCCATTAATTCAGTAGTGAGAACAGAGCTTCCAGTAGAAATGTGTTGGCCAATTTTCAACCCTAGCTGCTCCACATACACCCTAAATCCAACTCTCACCCTAACAGGATCTCAAAATCCATCTGTAAAAACAATCATAGTATTCTCACTGATTGAGTTAAGATTTTCCACTATTTTTGATGTCACCTCCCACTTATCTTTTTTCCTGAAGAAAAGCAAGCTCAATACTCAGTTCAGGCAGTACCCAATAGGGCATAGGTAACCATCTTGTATGCTCTACAATACCTCCCTGTTACATGCCCAGCTTCTTAGCCCACTGATTTACTTTGACAACAAATATATTGTATTTATTACTTTCAGCAAAACTATTGTAACAGACACCTTGCTGGGAAG
Source organism: Abramis brama (assembly GCF_963993115.1). Lineage (NCBI taxonomy): Eukaryota > Metazoa > Chordata > Actinopteri > Cypriniformes > Leuciscidae > Abramis > Abramis brama. The sequence continues at coordinate 22,120,906 of NC_139971.1, forward strand.
GTATGATTACACCCAGTAAGTTGTATCCAGTGCTGTAACCCTAACTTAATGCGCCTTAACCATAAAGGAATTTCTCCCAGTTCAATGAGCAGTGCAGGGACTGGGGAAGTTCTGAAGGCTCCACAGCAAAGCCTCAAAGCCCTTGATTGCACCACATCTAACCTAGCCAGTACAGTTTTAGAAGCAGACCCATACACAAAGCACCCATATTCAAAAACAGATCTGATCATGGCTTGATAAATTAGCAGCATAGTATCCCTATTATCACCCCACTTACACCGAGCCAGACTTCTCATAACATTCAAAACTTTTTCACACTTCAACACTATTTTACCTATATGCACAGCCCAATTCATACGCTCCTTAAACCAAACACCCAAAAATGAAAAAAACCTTTACCTTCTCAAGTCAAGTCACATTTATTTTAACCCCCTGGGGTCGGCGATCATGCTGGCGTGACCAGCTTGCTTTTTTTCAGTGCAAAAGAGACTCAAAATACTCAAAATATCAAAATACTGTTGATTTTGATCTTACATATAAGTGTTATACATCATTCGATTCTGTTACGTGTCAATTTTCTTTGTGTATACTCACAATAAAAACAAAGTGTTGTGTTTTTTGCCAAATAAAGAAAAATAAACATGATGCGACTTCTGCCCTCTCTCTGTCAGTGAAGTCCATTCTGAAATGTGTCTGAAAATGAACTGTAACTCAGCAAATACTCAGTCACACAGGCATACAGGCACACAGGCACAAAGCTTGAATTCTCTTCTTTTAAATGAATACATTTATATACAAAACAAATATTCTCAGTTTTTGTAATCTGTATGAAAAGAGAGAGATGTCTGTCGTTCTCATTTCAGCTCATTATAGCTCATTATCTGCTAATGTGAACACGCCCACAGAGAGCGTGCACTATTCAATCGCAAATGATCTGAGGCAATCCATGCAAACGTGTCAACGCCCACATCAGCTGGATAAAACACATCGGGCCCTATCTTGCACCCAGCGCAATTGACTTTGTACACCAACGCATGTATCATTCCTATTTTGCGCATGTTATTCATATGCTATTTTAAGGGCGCATGCTTGGCCATAATCAATGTAGCGTGTGCACAACACGCATACACTTTGCTTATCTCATCTACACACAGACGCAGCAGTTCTCATTTTTAGAAAACCATACATTATTACAAGGAAAAATATTAACACATGAGGGAAATCATTGTTGTGTCCATGAAGATGTGAAAAAATAGGCATAAATCTAGCTTACACATTTACCCAAATTATCATACGCCTGTTTAACCGAAGCTAATTTGGGTGTGTTTCTTCCATCCCCAATGTCACTTCTCTGTCTTTTACGGCCCTGACGAGAACATCGGTCTCCTTGGCAGTGAACCGCTCCTGGCGCGCGCCTGGCAAATCCGCCGTTATAATAGCAAACCACCATGGAACAAGCGCGCCTGCTCTTAAAGGGAATGTGAGATGTCGCTCTGATTGGTTTATTTCACGTTACGCCCAAACCACACCTATGAATAATGAAGCTACTTCAGACCAACCCATTTTAGATTTGCGTCGGGCGCAAGAGTCATTTATCCCGCCGGTATAATAGCAACAGCACCCAAGACCCGCCCACAAAGTTACTTGCGTTTCAGATCGTTAAAATAGGGCCCATCAAGTTTAATCAGACTCATGTACTTTACGGCGTCTTGCTTCGCTGTGAGGAATAATCCTAGGAAATTTACCTCAGAAGTGCTTGTTTAGTTTCACTTCGAGGAGCAACGGATCCAGCTGAGGATTGTGAATAGTAAGTTCTTTTATTCTTAAGTGCTTTGTTCTAATCGCGAAATGGAATAGTGTCTGTAAACCGCAAAAAGACTGTTTAAATATGAATTCCGTGTCTTTGTATGAATGAATGAACAGCTTTTACCAAACTATATTGCTAGACTGAGATGAGAAAAAATCGACTGAAATATGTTGAAATAAAATGTATTTGTATAAGCAACGTATTAAACTGCAAATTAACATTTATATGCCCTAATATATAATAAAAACGATATGTTACAGACGAAATATGAAAGACATTTCGGAGTGGATCTTCTATCGGATAACATCTCCAAAATGTTAAATACCATTAAATGACTAGTAACCAATAGTCCAAATCATAGTCCAAATCATAGTCTCTCCTGCACCAATTTAAATGATATAAATACTAGTGTAGAACATTGCATAGAAACTGTGTCTATTCCTCGTTTAGTGAGATCAAATAATAATTATACTGCAGGATCTAGGAAAAATCTAATTGTTATTAAAACAGAAAATGTTGCTATTAGTAAACAAAAACAATTTTTAACGCTAGGTCTTCTAAACATTAGATCACTCACACCTAAGGCAGTTATTGTAAATGAAATAGTCACAGATAATAGCTTCGATGTACTTTGCCTTACTGAAACCTGGCTTAAACCAAATGATTATTTCGGTCTAAATGAGTCTACTCCATCTGGATACTCCTATAAACATGAACCCCGTCTGATTGGTCGTGGCGGCGGTGTTGCAACAATCTATAGAGATATTCTCAATGTTACTCAGAAAACGGGTTATAAGTTTATTTTGTTTGAAGTACTTGTACTAAATGTTACGCTCTTAGATGTTAGAAAAAAATCCATATTATCTTTAGCCTTGGCTACCGTATATAGACTGCCTGGGCCTTACGCTAATTTCCTAAAAGAGTTTGCAGATTTTCTCTCAGATCTATTGGTCAATGTAGATAAAGCATTAATTGTTGGAGATTTTAACATACACGTAGATAATTCAAATGATGCGTTAGGGGCTGCGTTTATAGATTTATTAAATTCCTTTGGGGTCAAGCAAAACGTCACCGGACCAACTCATCGTCTTAATCACACACTCGATTTAATTATATCATATGGAACCGATCCAACCGATATAGATATCATTCCACAAAGTGATGATGTCACTGACCATTACTTGGTAACTTGCATATTACATACTGCTGTAATATGTCATGCTGCGCCGCGTTATCGACCAGGCAGAACAATCCTTCCATCCACCATAGATAATTTCTCAAATTGCTTATCTAATCTGTCTCAGCTGCTGCCTGAACCCAAACAAACAGATGAACTAGAAGAACTAACTAGCACTATGAGCACCATTCTCTCTAGAACATTGGATGTTGTTGCACCCATTAAATTAAAAAAGGTCAGAGAGAAAATTAAAGCACCATGGTACAATAATACTACGCATGTTCTAAAGAGAGAAACCCGTAATTTAGAGCGTAAATGGAAACAAACTAATTTAGAGGTCTTTAGAATCGCGTGGAAAGACAGTATGTCACGTTATAAAAAGGCCCTAAAAGCGGCCAGGGCTGAGCACCTCCGCAAACTAATAGAAAATAACCAAAACAATCCTAGGTTTTTATTTAACACCGTGGCTAGACTAACAAATAAACAGACGTCACCCGAACAAAATATCCCGTTACAGTTTAGTAGTAATGATTTCATGAACTTCTTCACTGAGAAAATAGAAAACATCAGAACCACAATTGTAAACGTTCAGTCCTCAATCGCGCCTTATAATTCAACCTCAATTATCACCCCGCAAGAACAATTACAGTGCTTTACAACTATAGAACAAAAAGAGTTAAATAAACTTATCACTTCATCTAAAACAACAACATGTTTATTAGATCCTATACCAACTAAACTACTGAAAGAAGTGTTACCTGTAGTGGAAGAGCCTCTCCTCAATATTATTAACTCATCTTTATCTTTAGGTCATGTTCCAAGAACATTTAAACTGGCAGTTATAAAACCTCTCATTAAGAAACCACAATTAGATCATAATAATCTAGCAAATTATAGACCCATTTCAAATCTTCCATTTATGTCTAAAATACTAGAAAAAGTTGTATCCGCTCAACTGGGCTCTTTCTTGCAAGAAAATGATATCTATGAAAATTTTCAGTCAGGATTCAGGCCGCATCATAGCACTGAAACTGCGCTCGTTAAAATCACAAATGATTTACTTTTAGCTTCTGACCAAGGCTGTATCTCAATACTAGTTTTACTTGATCTAAGTGCTGCGTTCGATACTATAGATCACACAATACTCTTAGATAGACTACAAAATTATACTGGTGTTCAAGGACAAGCATTAAGCTGGTTTAGATCATACTTATCTGACCGCTACCATTTTGTCTATTTAAATGGAGAAAAATCGATCATAACTCCAGTAAACTATGGAGTGCCACAGGGATCTGTGTTAGGCCCTCTATTATTCTCAATATATATGATGCCACTTGGAAATATTATAAGGAAACATGGAATTAGTTTCCATTGTTATGCTGATGACACTCAAATATATATTTCATCACGGCCGGATGAAAACGCTAAATTATCCAAATTGACAGAGTGTGTTAAAGATATAAAAGATTGGATGACGCGTCATTTTCTTTTACTAAATCCAGACAAGACAGAGGTAATACTTATCGGTTCAAAAAAACGCCCACAGAACCTCTCACAATACAACTTTGACATCGTAGGATGTCCTGTTACTTTATCCTCTACAGTAAAAGACCTGGGTGTTATACTCGATTGTAACCTGTCTTTTGAAAATCATATTTCGTATGTTACAAAAACAGCCTTTTTCCACCTTAGAAACATTGCTAAGCTACGTAATATGCTATCAGTTTCTGATGCAGAAAAGTTAGTTCATGCATTCATGACCTCGAGACTAGATTACTGTAATGCTTTATTAGCCGGTTGTCCTGCATCCTCAATAAACAAGCTACAGTTAGTTCAAAATGCAGCTGCTAGAGTTCTTACTAGATCAAGAAAATATGATCATATAACACCGATTTTATCATCACTACATTGGCTACCTATAAAGTTCCGTATTAATTATAAGTTATTGCTACTGACTTATAAAGCCCTAAACGGCTTAGCTCCAGTCTATTTAACGGATCTTCTATCGCCCTATAATCCATCGCGCGCTTTAAGATCAATAAATTCGAGGCTTTTGGTCATAACTAGGATATCCAGATCAACCAAAGGAGGGAGAGCATTTTCACATTTGGCTCCGAAACTCTGGAATAGTCTTCCTGATACTGTTCGTTGCTCGAACTCGCTCTCCCAGTTTAAAACTAGATTAAAGACGCATCTTTTCGGCCAGGCATTCATATAATATTGTTAATCTTACAGTTCAAACTACAATCCGGCCTCTAGTTCATAAATGCCAGAGGAGAACTGGCCCCGACTGAGCCTGGGTTCTCCCAAGGTTTTTTTTTCTCCATTAGGTCACCTGATGGAGTTTTTTCGGTTCCTTGCCACTGTTGCCTTTGGCTTGCTCAGTTGGGGATATTTTGGGGATATTTAATTTTATTCTATCAATCAATAAATTCCACTAGAAACAAACCTTGTTGTATTATTTTATTTTAATTTAATACTGTGAAGCTGCTTTGATACAATCTGTATTGTGAAAAGCGCTATACAAATATACTTGATTTGATTTGATTTGATTTCGTTGACTAGTTTTGGATAGATTATAGTTTTTACTGTAAAATAGACTACTGCCACATCAAATAAGCTTTTGTTCGCCAATTTCTGCTCATATGTTAAATATATATAGTATGTTTTGTCAAAAATAAAGTCATCAACTAAGATGTTATTATAGTGTTTGTTCCAATGCTTTATTCAAACTAATGAATCCTTAACTTTGAAATGCGTATGATAAAATGTATACTTTATTTTTTACAAAGAAAGATTACACTTTAAATATTGTTAAAATTGTAATTGTTGTAATTGTAACCTTTTGAATAAAATAGCAAAACATATATTTACAAGGTAGATGTAAACAAAAGCTTAAAAGGTCAATATAAGCCTTCTCTTTAAATTGTTTTTATTGTTTTATTAGTGACAAATTTGGGGACAGGATACATATTCCAAAACTTTCTGAAAATACAGTATGAGAATTAACTGCACAATTACTAGAAATGTTTACCTTGGATATTATACAATTTGCAAGCAATTTCCAATTTGTGGAAAAAGACAATTTTTTTTCAAGATGTTTCCAACTCTGAACCAATTATGTAATGTATATATATATATATATATATATATATATATATATATATATATATATATTATTTCTTTTGGTCTTGCATTTTTTCTTGTGGCTCAGTGACACACCTGAATGAAAGGCTCATTATGTGGGTCATTGTCTTCTCAGGTGTGAACCACATCATTATTCATGATCGTTCATGCCCCCATGTATATTGCCTTTCCAAACAAAATGTGTCTTACAAAATTTAAATCAATGTATTGTTTTATGTGAATAGGCAGGATGATTTTCAGATCATTTTGAAGCAAAAACTCTAGGCGACAACATCCATTAGTAAAAAGCCTTGTGGACACATATTTAGTATGTGTTTTGTGGCCTTATTTCAGAAACTTTATTTTTGTTTTTTTTTCAATAACCATGCATAAACATTATTCTCTCAAAAATACAAACATACATGTTGCTCACATATTATGGTAGCCCTGTTTGTGCTAAATAGAGTGGGTAACACTTTATTTTGATGGTCCCGTTTGAACGTGCTGTTGACTATAAGTAACTTTGCAACTATATGTCAACTAACTTTCATTGGAGTATAAGTAGACTGTCTGCTTAATATCTGCAAACACTTTATTGTGATGGTCCTCCAACAGACACTCTACTGACTATAAGTAATTTTGCAACTACATGTCAACTTAATCTAACCCTAACCCTACCAGTCTATTAATACTTTAACACTCTAATGAGAGTTAGTAGACATGTAGGTGCAGCGTTACTTATAGTCAACAGAACGTGTTAAAGGGACCATCAAAATAAAGCGAAACCATAGTGTGTAATGACACCTTTGCCATTAATATGTTTATAAGCAACTGAAAAAAGCACAAATGTCAGGGCATGTGAAAACATCTCAAGGACCCCAAAAACACCTTAGACCCCAGAAGGTTAAACTGCAAATTGACATTTATATGCTAATATATCTTAAAAATGATATTTTACAGATGAAATATGAATGTTTAGACAATATTTTGTTGATTAGTTTTGGATAGATTATAAAGTTTTTACTGTAAAAAAGACAACCGTCACATCAAATAAGCTTTTGTTCGCCAATTTCTGCTCATATGTTAAATATATACTGCCGTGCAAAGGCAAAAGACTGTAACTTCGTTTTTGGTCGAAAATGAGTTATTGATATTTTTGGCACATTCAAGACCCCTTTTATCATGTGTATAAGTATCTTGAGTCAATTCCGTTGTTTTTTCGAGAAAATAATGGGTTGTCTGAACAGAAACTTCCAAAAGCATAGGAGAAACCAAGGCAGAAGACCGTAACACAAGTTACCACTCTTTGACTTTGTTTTGGAACGCTCAAATTGAGTTACGGTAATCTGCCTTTGTTTAGCCATGCATCAATATGAAGTTACTGTGCCGGCCTGGAGTTACGGTATTCTGCCTTTGCTTTACTGTCCATTAAAGTTTGCCGCGTTTAAGTTACGGTGTAGCCTGTGTACTGTCATACAACTGTCATCGAAGCATTTCTGACACACACGATACCTGAATAAAAGTGTAGGTAAAACAAATATTGTTGAGTGGTTGTTTTTACTATAGAGTTTAAGGATGGCCCATTACTCTCGAGGGAAAATGATGGTTGAGATGGCTTTTAAACGCAGACATCAATGTGAAGGTAAGAAATTGTGTAAAACAAAAGATGCATTAGACAAACGTTAGATCGTGATCTACTTCATTTGGCTAGCTAGCAGCCTATAGCATAGGCTAAAGTTAGTCAGTTATCTAATGAATAGGCTACCAAACTGTTCCATATAACAAAGCACTATAAACAAGCAGAGACTAAATAACTTGCCAGCAATAAGTAAGTTAAGCGTAAATAATCTCAAATAAATGTTTGTATTTATTATTATTATTTTTTGCTTTTCATAATGCAGATTATTCCCTCAGTGCCAGACTGTCAGTGACAGCAGTGAGTTAGACAGCAGACTAGTTGCACGACACGAGTGGAGTCGAACGCAGTTGGGTCATTCCTGGTATGCGGTGACTTTCCTGTCCCAATGATTTATTTACTCATATTTTCTCTAAAATGAGTCACATATTTATAATAAATGGCTTAAATTGTAGATTTAAATATTCTTTACCATTTAAACAGAGATAATAGACATTAAAAATACTATTTTGTATTTTACACAATTTTAATTGATGTATGCATTCAATTTTATCATGTCCTCAGTGCACAGTAATCAACTTCTGCAAGAAATATAAACCATGAAATGGTCAATTATGTTATTGACTAGGCTAAACTGCCTCTAATCATACATATAAATCATGTGAAAATATAAGTCTTTTTCTTTAAATTTTCTTCAATTACTGCTTCCCTGAAGTCATCTTCCACCCTGTTAGTATGTACTTTTCTGCCTTCCAAATCCGACTGCAATTTCATTGAGACTATTTTCAAGAAGTGACATAATTTCTTTTTCCTGCTTGAATTCAACTGTACAAACTGAGGTAAGCTTCAACTCTCACTCCTAACTTTTTTTTTAGTTTTTGAAATGTTATCCTGCTTGTCCCACCCTTAAAGTTCCACCCTGTTAGGCTATGTTATTGAGAATGTTTGTCCTATCAAAAAAAATGTAAAAACAAATTTGACATAGTTATAAAAGTTCTGTTCATCTATAGAAGGTTAGCTAGCTAAATGTTGATCACTCAAAGAGCTATGACTAACTTAGTTCAGAATTTTCCACCCTGTTAGATTCCACCCTGTTAGGTCTGTAAACCTAACAGGGTGGAATGTGAAACTAACAGGGTGGAAATTCTAATAGAATTTTGTATATGTTTGTTAATCTAGTTAATTCAAATTAATTATAGTATCTTCATTTTTAATCAAATATAAATAAATAAAAATGTAATTTATTATGTCTGTCTTCTCTAATTTGTAAATATTTCTCTAGCCATCTGAAGAGAGAATTGTTTTGCCACCATTATTGATTGGGATAAGGAACCACATAGCTATTTTTTGTGTCCCTCCCCCAAAGGAAATTTGGATTTTTATTTTATTTTATTATTTTGAAACAATATTATATAGGTGCAGTTTCACACATTACTGATGGCAAACCATGCAGGACAATGACAAAAAGCTCATCCACTGAACCTTTTAACACTGGTGTTCCACCCTGTTATATTCCGTTCCACCCTGTTATGCTCCTTTCCACCCTGTTAGACAAGTCATTTTAAATAATAATTTGACAGCAACGTTAAATGTTTGGTATACTTTTGTCTTATTTTGTGAGGTGAGGAGCACGAACAGCATATATATGTTTTTGAGCCAATTCTTTTTTAATTATTATTTACCATACTTTTTGCAAAAATTGGCACAAAAAGTACCTGTTTTTAATAATCAAGACATATACTATTCATCAAAAATTGTTTTGCTTGTTTCAAGAAGAAAAAAAAGTTATAAGATGGCATAAGGGACATATACTACCCAAGAAAAGTTCATTATTGTTTAACATTTACATTATTAACATGTTGTGATAACTATGTATATGTCCCTAACAGGGTGGAATATTTTCATGGACAGTGTCTGAACAATCTACCCATAATTATTATTTTTTGAGTCCCTGAGCTTGACCAATATGTATTCCTTATAGTTAAACATGCCACTATTTTGGTAGAATGCTAAAACCATGAAAATCATGTACTTTTTTTTTCCAACACTTATGAAGCCAAAATGTCACCGCATACCAGGAATGACCCAGTTACCATGTATGGTCATGCATAAAAACAATAGAAACAGCTTGCAATTAAAGCTGCAAGCAGCGATGAAAGGGCCCTCGCACCCGTGCCATCAACACTCGGTGGCTTTAGGAAGACAGAGCATGGTTGGGAAATGTACATTTAAGGAGGTATATATAGTAAGAGTATGTCAAAGTCAGTTACAAAATGTTTTGTATAATGGTGATAATAGCATGCTTCATGACTCAGCTAAGTGTTGCTAGCATGTTTAGTCTGTTTCTAGCATGCTTAGTACACAATAATTATGTGGTTAGTACTGCATTACTGTGTTAACCATGTCAGTTTCTGTTGCCAGTAGGTGGCGTTATGACTATAACTGAATATGAGCATGGATGTGTGTTCAGGACAGAACTCTTATCAAACGTGTGAAGTTTGGTGCAAATTGGACATTGCCTTCTTGAGTAACAACAAAGTCATGTTTCATTGAATTAGCATTCTTTAGCACTTAGCTAAGCATTGTTAGCATGTTTTAACATGTTTCTAGCATGTTTAGAACTCAATGGCATTTTTAACATGTTGCTAGAACGGCATCAACGTGTTAAACATGTCACTTCCTGTTGCCAGTAGGTGGCGCTATTACTATAACTGAACATTCTCATGTAGATGTGTTCAGGCCATGATTCTTATCAAAAGTGTGAAGTTTGGGGCAGATTGGACATTCCATGCCTGAGTTACAGCAAATTCATATTTAATTGCAGTAATATCATTCTTTAGCACTTAGCTAAGTGTTTGCTAGTATGTTTTAGCATGTCTCTAGTATGTTGGTAGGATGTTTAGCACCTACTGGCATTTTTTTATATGTTATTAGGAGTCAAGAACAGTGTTAAACGTCACTTCCTGTTGCCAGCAGGTGGCGCTATGACTATAACTAAATATGAGCATGGACATGTGTTCAAGAGATAACTCTTATCAAACGTGTGAAGTTTGGGGTAGATTGTACATTGCCTTCTTGAGTAACAACAAAGTCCTGTTTCATTGAATTAGCATGCTTTAGCACTTAGCTAAGTATTGCTAGCATGTTTTAACATGTTTCTAGCATGTTTAGAACTCAATGGCATTTTTAACATGTTGCTAGAACGGCATCAACGTGTTAAACATGTCACTTCCTGTTGCCAGTAGGTGGCGCTATTACTGTAACTGAATTTGAGCATAGACATGTGTTCAGGCCATGATTCTTATCAAACGTGTGAAGTTTGGGGCAGATTGGACATTCCGTGCCTGAGTTACAGCAAATTCCTATTTAATTGCAGTAATAGCATGCTTTAGCACTTAGCTAAGTGTTTGCTAGCATGTTTCTAGTATGTTGATAACCTGTTTAGCACTTGCTGGCTCTTTTTTATATGTTATTAGGAGACCACAACACTGTTAAACATGTCACTTCCTGTTGACAGCAGGTGGCGCTATTACTATAACTGAATATTCTCATGTAGATGTGTTCAGGCCATGACTCTTATCAAACGTGTGAAGTTTGGGGCAGATTGGACATTCCATGCCTGTGTTACAGCAAATTCCTATTAAATTGCAGCAATAGCATGCTTTAGCACTTAGCTAAGTGTTTGCTAGCATGTTTTAGCATGTTTCTAGTATGTTGTTAGCATGTTTAGCACTTGCTGGCACTTTTTTATATGTTTTTATATGTCCACAACAGTGTTTAACATGTCACTTCCTGTTGCCAGCAGGTGGCACTATGACTGTAACTGAATATGAGCATGGTCATGTGTTCAGGACAGAATGTTTATTAAAAGTGTGAAGTTTGGCACAGATTGGACATTGCCTTCTTGAGTAACAACAACATCCTGTTTCATTGAATTAGCATGCTTTAGCACTTAGCTAAGTATTGCTAGCATGTTTTAACATGTTTCTAGCATGTTTAGAAGTCAATGGCATTTTTAACATGTTGCTAGAATGGCATCAACGTGTTAAACATGACACTTCCTGTTACCAGTAGGTGGCGCTATTACTATAACTGAATATTCTCATGTAGATGTGTTCAGGACAGAACGCTTATCAAAAGTGTGAAGTTTGGGGCAGATTGGACATTCCATGCCTGAGTTACAGCAAATTCCTATTTAATTGCAATAATAGCATGCTTTAGCACTTAGCTAAGAGTTTGCTAGCATGTTTTAGCATGCTTCTAGTATGTTGTTAGCATGTTTAGCACTTGCTGGCACTTTTTTATATGTTATTAGGAGTCCATAACAGTGTTAAACATGTCACTTCCTGTTGCCAGCAGGTGGCGCTATGACTATAACTGAATATGAGCATGGTCATGTGTTCAGGACAGAACTCTTATCAAACGTGTGAAGTTTGGGGCAGATTGGACATTCCATGCCTGAGTTACAGCAACTTCCTGTTTCATGGCGAAACATCGAAATTTGTCAGGCCGCCGAGGACCCGCCCTTCGACGAAAACTCAAGATCTTCGCAATTTAACGTCGCAAAGGCCTTAAGATTACACTCACCAAATTTGAAGATGATCAGATTAAAACTGTAGGAGGAGTTCGTTAAAGTATGAGGCCTGAAAATGGCAAAAACTGCACAAAAATCTGAGAGGAAGTTCAAAATGGCTGACTTCCTGTTGTGTTTAGGGCTACGCTCCAAGAGACTTTTTGGTAGGTATTAGGTCATTACATGTATGTACCGAATTTCGTGCACATACGTGGAACGTTGCGGGAGGCGCACTCCGTTGAACTTTTATAGGTGGCGCTATCGAGCCATTTTGCCCTGTCCAATTCTGAAACCTATATCAGATGTAAATTTTCGCCAGTTCTGACGCGTGTGCAAAGTTTCGTGAGTTTTCGAGCATGTTTAGGCCCTCAAAAATGCAATTTAATGCGGAGAATAATAATAATAATAATAATAATAATAATAATAATAATAATAATAAACAGAGCAATTCCAAGAGGGTCCTCACACCATCGGTGCTCGGGCCCTAATTAAATCCATATCCTACCTTTTCTTGTAACCTGATAAAATCCATGGCAATGAACGTCATCGGAGATGTTTAACCCTCTGGGCTTCTTCGCCCGAAAACGGGCGAAAACTTGAACGTTTCGAATTGTTTAATTTTTTTGCTTCATCGGATGGGGGTGAAACGTGGTGACTTTTGTTTTATTACCTATATGAACACACAAAAAAATCAAGGAGATGATTCTGATATGTTAAAGGGTCGTAAAAAAAAAAAAGTCACACTTAGCTTCCTCCCGCCCGAAAACGGGCGACATAGGAAATGAATGGGAAATACGAAAAAATAGGAAAACTCAGAGAAACTTTTGGTGGTACAAGCTACAGATCAGCCACTGTGCTGAAAAAAAGTGTACAGCAATGAAGGGGTGACACTCTAAAACATCAAGAGTGCAAATAAGACACCCTCCCCCCCCCACACACACACCCACACACACAAACACACACACACACACACAGAGAAATGAACTGGTAAGACTGAAACAGCAAATTTTGCCCCAAACTATATAAAAATTATATAATCATAATAACTCCAAAACTATAGCAAGGAGAGTCAAAAGGTAGGTATCGTTTGAAAGAACTCTTTTTAAATTTTTTTACATTACATTTGGACATTGTCCTGCTAAGAAACAGCGGATAAAAGCTGTATATGTACAATATATATATATAATTTTTATTATGATTTTGCATATCTTTCTTATTTGTCATGGAATAACTCAGGAAGGAAATAAGGTAGGAGGAAAATTCTTTTTAGTGAAGTCCCCCTACATGTTAGCTGCATCTGGATAAAAAAATAATAATTTTTGGATAAAGGAATCAAAAGTTACAGCATTTGGAAAAGAGACAGCCTTTTTGTACAGTCTTTGACACCCCCTCATGGGCAATTTTTTCTCCATGAAGAATATCTTGTCATAAAAGCAATAGATTATGTTAATTTTGGGCTCATTTTAATTGTAATAATATGCTGTAAAAAATGAAGTGCCATTTTCAATTATCTGAGAATGTTTCATGAGCTGTATGATGTTTTTGACACATTGCAGTACATTATTTTATAGATTATGAAAAAAAAAAAATTATATTTATCAGCAAATAACTCAGCAATACTTAAGAGTTTTTCAAAGTGGATACATTCACTGTAAAGTTCAGACTCTAAGCTTTCAAATGACATCAACTTTGTGTTAATCAAGGCAAGATTTTTTTTTAAATATGGTAAAGAATATTTTCGCAGCTAGGTGGCGCCTGCTGGCGGTACACTCGGTTTTAGAGGGATTACTCAGCACTCGTTAGGATAATTATTGTAATTAGATGCATTAAAAAGCTGAGATCCTAAGCTTTAAAATTATATATAATTTGCGTTGTTCCATTCAGTGGTTGCTTAGTAATGAATTTTTTTCTTTCCGAATGGGAATAAATCAAATAAATAAATAAAAAAGCTATAGGCCGCCTATAGGCGGTTATAGGACATGACACAAATTAATACATTTTGAAGCCACTAGATGGCGCTCTTCTCACTTGAATTTTTTGTTTTTTTTAGGCCTGCACTCTATTTTGATGTGAAATGTTGCATTTATTGAAAAATAAAATAAAATAAATAAAATAAAAATATATATATTAATTCTAATGGGAAAAAATAGCTCATAAAAATTATCATAAAGTATAATAAAAAATTCTAAAAATTCTAAATAATAATCAGAAAACATTATAGAACAAAAATATATTTGATTGGTTATCCTGGGAAAAAGTAAAGTAAAATTTTAAGGCTTTGCCCGTTTTCGGGCGGGAGGAAGCTAAGTGTGACTATTTTACGAAGAAGCCCAGAGGGTTCCACAAGCATTCTAAGCATTATTCCTACTTGCTGGCGTTCACATCAATCCACAAGTCCTTTAAAGGCAATTTTCATTCACTTAGATGTAAAAGCAATTATATCCTTTTACGTTAGCGAACGTTGCAATAAATAATAATTGGTTTCAAAACGGTATCCACCCACATGTATAGCTTTTTTGTCTGGTTGTCAGTTACGTCAGAAAAAAAAATAATACAGTCAAATTACTCCATGCTATAGCATTTGAGATTGGCCAATCTAATCCACCAGTCAGAGCAACACTAATAAAAATAAAAATAATAAGTATGAGCAATAACAATAGTGTTGCTTCGCCTTTGGCAAGCACCCACTAATAAGAATAATAAGTATGAGAAATAACAATAGAGTTGCTTCGCCTTTGGCAAGCACCACTAATAATAATAAGTATGAGCAATAACAATAGTGAGTGCCTTGCCTTTGCAAGCACCCACTAATAAGTATGAGCAATAACAATAGTGTTGCTTCGCCTTTGGCAAGCACCACTAATAAGTATGAGCAATAACAATAGTGAGTGCCTTGCCTTTGGCAAGCACCCACTAATAATAAGTATGAGCAATAACAATAGTGAGTGCCTTGCCTTTGGCAAGCACCACTAATAATAAGTATGAGCAATAACAATAGTGAGTGCCTTGCCTTTGGAAAGCACCCACTAATAAGTATGAGCAATAACAATAGTGATGCCTTGCCTTTGGCAAGCACCACTAATAATAATAAGTTTAAATAGGATTTCAGTAAGTTGGCTCTCTCAAGCCAACTTAATAAGTTTAAATAGGATTTCAAGCCAACTTAATAATACGTTTAAATACAATATCAGTAAGTTGGCTCTCTCAAGCCAACTTAATAATAATAATAAGTTTAAATAGGATTTCAGTAAGTTGGCTTTTCCAAGCCAACTTAATAATAATAATAAGTTTAAATAGGATTTCAGTAAGTTGGCTTTTCCAAGCCAACTTAATAATAATAATAAGTTTAAATAGGATTTCAGTTTCATCATTGGCAGCTGCCAAGCAACTCCATAGCAACCAAACAGAGTACCCAAGCAACCGTTTAGCAAAACGTATATCTCTGCATCAAAACATCGTATAGAGATGGGGCTTGGCTCTTTTGACTAAATCATGGTAAACTATGGTAAAACATGCTAGAACATGATAAATCATGGTGTACTATAGTAAATCATGGTAAACTATGGTAAATCGTGGTAAATCATGGTAAACTATAGTAAATCATGGTAAACTATGGTAAATCGTGGTAAATCATGGTATACTATAGTAAATCATGGTAAACTATGGTAAATCGTGGTAAATCATGGTAAACTATGGTAAATCATGGTAAACCATGCTAGCAACGTGCTAAAAACATGCTAGCATGATGCTAGCAACATGATAATCATGCTAGCATGATGCTAGAAAAATGCTAATCATGTTAACGTGATGCTAGCTACATGCTAATCATGCTAACATGATGCTAGCATGTAGCTAGTATCATGTTAGCATTATTAGCATAATGCTAGCATCATGTTAGCATGATTAGCATGTAGCTAGCATCACGTTAGCATGATTAGCATTTTTCTAGCATCATGCTATCTTCTTACTACAAACATGCTAGCAAACATGTTATTCATGTTAGCATCTTGTTAAAAATATTCTAGCATCATGCTAACAACATGCTAATCATGCTAGCTACATGCTAATCATGCTAGATTTGGCTAAAAACATGCTAGCATGAGGCTAGCAACATGCTAATCATATTAGCATCCAAAGGCAAGGCATCATTAGTGTTTTCTTGCATACTTATTATTATTCTTCTTATTAGTGGTGCTTTGCAAAGCAACACTATTGTTATTGCTCATACTTATTATCAGTGGTACCTGCTGAAAGCAAGGCATCACTATTGTTATTGCTCATACTTATTATTATTAAGTTGGCTTGAGAGAGCCAACTTACTGAAATCCTATTTAAACTTATTATTATTATTATTAAGTTGGCTTGAGAGAGCCAACTTACTGAAATCCTATTTAAACTTATTATTATTAAGTTGGCTTGAGAGAGCCAACTTACTGAAATCCTATTTAAACTTATTATTAAGTTGGCTTGAGAGAGCCAACTTATTGAAATCCTATTTAAACTTATTATTATTATTATTAAGTTGGCTTGAGAGAGCCAACTTACTGAAATCCTATTTAAACTTATTATTATTATTATTAAGTTGGCTTGAGAGAGCCAACTTACTGAAATCCTATTTAAACTTATTAAGTTGGCTTGAGAGAGCCAACTTACTGATATTGTACTTAAACTTATTATTAAGTTGGCTTGAGAGAGCCAACTTACTGAAATCCTATTTAAACTTATTAAGTTGGCTTGAGAGAGCCAACTTACTGAAATCCTATTTAAACTTATTATTATTATTATTAAGTTGGCTTGAGAGAGCCAACTTACTGAAATCCTATTTAAACTTATTATTATTATTAAGTTGGCTTGAGAGAGCCAACTTACTGAAATCCTATTTAAACTTATTAAGTTGGCTTGAGAGAGCCAACTTACTGAAATCCTATTTAAACTTATTATTATTATTAAGTTGGCTTGAGAGAGCCAACTTACTGAAATCCTATTTAAACTTATTAAGTTGGCTTGAGAGAGCCAACTTACTGAAATCCTATTTAAACTTATTATTATTATTATTAAGTTGGCTTGAGAGAGACAACTTACTGAAATCCTATTTAAACTTATTATTATTGTTAAGTTGGCTTGAGAGAGCCAACTTACTGAAATCCTATTTAAACTTATTAAGTTGGCTTGAGAGAGCCAACTTACTGAAATCCTATTTAAACTTATTAGTGGTGCTTGCTGAAAGCAAGGCATCACTATTGTTATTGCTCATACTTATTATTAGTGGTGCTTTTTGAAAGCATCACTATTGTTATTGCTCATACTTATTATTAAGTTGGCTTGAGAGAGCCAACTTACTGATATTGTACTTAAACTTATTAAGTTGGCTTGAGAGAGCCAACTTACTGAAATCCTATTTAAACTTATTATTAAGTTGGCTTGAGAGAGCCAACTTACTGAAATCCTATTTAAACTTATTAATGGTGCTTGCCAAAGGCAAGGCATCATTAGTGTTCTCTTGCATACTTATTAGTGGTGCTTGCTGAAAGCAAGGCATCACTATTGTTATTGCTCATACTTATTATTAGTGGTGCTTGCTGAAAGCAAGGCATCACTATTGTTATTGCTCATACTTATTATTAGTGGTGCTTGCTGAAAGCAAGGCATCACTATTGTTATTGCTCATACTTATTATTAGTGGTGCTTGCTGAAAGCAAGGCATCACTATTGTTATTGCTCATACTTATTAGTGGTGCTTTTTGAAAGCATCACTATTGTTATTGCTCATACTTATTAGTGGTGCTTTTTGAAAGCATCACTATTGTTATTGCTCATACTTATTATTAGTGGTGCTTGCTGAAAGCAAGGCATCACTATTGTTATTGCTCATACTTATTAGTGGTGCTTGCTGAAAGCAAGGCATCACTATTGTTATTGCTCATACTTATTATTAGTGGTGCTTTTTTGAAAGCATCACTATTGTTATTGCTCATACTTATTATTATTATTAGTGGTGCTTTTTTGAAAGCATCACTATTGTTATTGCTCATACTTATTATTATTATTAGTGGTGCTTGCTGAAAGCAAGGCATCACTATTGTTATTGCTCATACTTATTAGTGGTGCTTGCTGAAAGCAAGGCATCACTATTGTTATTGCTCATACTTATTAGTGGTGCTTGCTGAAAGCAAGGCATCACTATTGTTATTGCTCATACTTATTATTATTATTATTAGTGGTGCTTTTTTGAAAGCATCACTATTGTTATTGCTCATACTTATTAATGGTGCTTGCCAAAGGCAAGGCATCATTAGTGTTCTCTTGCATACTTATTATTAGTGGTGCTTGCTGAAAGCAAGGCATCACTATTGTTATTGCTCATACTTATTATTAGTGGTGCTTGCTGAAAGCAAGGCATCACTATTGTTATTGCTCATACTTATTATTATTAGTGGTGCTTGCTGAAAGCAAGGCATCACTATTGTTATTGCTCATACTTATTAGTGGTGCTTGCTAAAAGCAAGGCATCACTATTGTTATTGCTCATACTTATTATTATTAGTGGTGCTTGCTGAAAGCAAGGCATCACTATTGTTATTGCTCATACTTATTATTATTCTTCTTTTTATTATTATTCCACACAAAGTTTGGCGCGTAACTCGTCCCGCACCGTTTGTCACAGATCCATGAATGAGGTGTCAAATCGACCGGCTCATTGAGGAGAGGTGTGCTATGACTTTTATAAGCGATCGGGGGGGCGGTGTTCGCCCCAGGGGCGAAAAAGCGGCCCAAAAAGTCCCAATGACTTAACATTGCGACGAACTTTGAGCACTCGTAGCTCAGAGCGAGGATTTCGCAGAAACGTGTGATTTGCCACATTTGAAGAGGCTAACAGGCTCTGTAAGAACATACCTCACAATGGGGTAAAAGTTGCACCCCTGGGGGGCAGGAGCTGCCCAAAGTTGCCCCATTGACTTACTATGGGGAAGGAACGTCCCGTGAAACACACATGCTTTTCCTACTATGGTAAATTGCATAGGGATTTTCTATTGAACGTAGCTCTGGATCACAGTGTCATAGAGACAAGGGGGCGGGCTCATTTTACTCAGACGACCAATCAGTCTCTCAGGCTCATTGTGAAGCTATCAAGCCACGCCCTAGCAACCATTTAGAGAACCTTAGCAACAAGTCCCATAGACTTCCATTGAAATAGATCAAAGGGATATCTCCAGACTGAATTGTCATACAAACACGAGGGTGGTCTCATTTGACTCGGGGCAGCAAACGGCCAATCATGAATCACCTCAACACTTCCTAGCCCCTCCATAGCAACCATTGTCGAGCACCTTAGCAACCAAAATCCAAAAAGGGATATCTTCCATTCTGAATGTCACAGAGGCATGGGAGTTGGTTTATATCATTCAAAGTGTCAAGAAGCCTTTGCAGTTTCATCATTGGCAGCTGTCAAGCAACTCCATAACAACCAAAAAGAGTACCCTAGCAACCGTTTAGCAAAACGTATATCTCTGCATCAAAACATAGTATAGAGATGGGACTTGGCTCTTTTGACTAAATCATGGTAAACTATGGTAAATCATGCTAGAATCATAGTAAATCATACTTGAACATGGTAAATCATGGTATGATTTATGATTTATTTGGACAACATGTTAGCATCTTGTTAAAAAATGCTAGCATCATGCTAACAACATGCTAATCATGCTAGCTACATTCACGTTAGCTTTTGCTAAAAACATGCTAGCATGATGCTAGCAACATGCTAATCATTTTAGCATCATGCTAGCAACATGCTAGCATTATGTTAGTCACATGCTTATAATGCTAGCATGATGATAATTTTGTTATAATCTTGCTAAAAACTAGCTAAACGCACTTTAGCAACCGAGTGGTGAGTTTTGCCACTGCAAGCACCACTTCACATTTTCTTCAGGAAATGTACATTCTAGTTATTAGTGGTGCTTGCTGAAAGCAAGGCATCACTATTGTTATTGCTCATACTTATTAGTGGTGCTTGCTGAAAGCAAGGCATCACTATTGTTATTGCTCATACTTATTATTATTATTTTTCTTATTATTCCGGACAAAAGTTTGGCGCGTAACTCGCCCCGCACCGTTTGTCACAGACCCCTGAGTGAGGTGTCAAATCGACCGGCTCATTAAGGAGAGGTGTGCTATGACTTTTATAAGCGATCGGGGGTGCGGTGTTCGCCCCAGGGGCGAAAAAGCGGCCAAAAAAGTCCCATTGACTTAACATTGCGACGAACTTTGACCACTCGTAGCTCTGAGCGAGGATTTCGGAGAAACGTGTGATTTGCCACATTTGAAGAGGCTGACAGGCTCTGTAAGAACATACCTCACAATGGGGTAAAAGTTGCACCCCTGGGGGGCAGGAGCGTCCCAAAGGTTCCCCATTGAAATTTTTCTAGTATTACATTCTTACTATTCCGGGAAAAATTTTGGGGCACTCCTCCTCCCGCAGCTTTTGTCACAGACCCATGAATGAGGCGTCAAATCGTGCGGCCTATTGAGGAGAAGTGTCCACTGACTTTTCTAAGAGATCGGGGGTACAGTGTTCGCCCCAGGTGCGAACGAAAAGCCAAAAAAGTCCCATTGACTTAACATTGCAACGAACTTTGACCACTCGTAGCTCTGAGCGAGGATTTCGGAGAAACGTGTGATTTGCCACAATTGAAGAGGCTGACAGGCTCTGTAAAAACATACCTCACAATGGGGTAAAAGTTGCACCCCTGGGGGGCAGGAGCGTCCCAAAGTTTCCCATTGACTTACAATGGTGTAGGCCCATGTACATTTCATGGGCCGTCCTACACATTGCATAGGGATTTTGTATTGAACGTAGCTCTGGATCACAGTGTCATAGAGACAAGGGGGCGGGCTCATTTTACTCAGACGACCAATCAGTCTCTCAGGATCATGGTGAAGCTATCAAGCCACGCCCTAGCAACCATTTAGAGCACCTTAGCAACAAGTCCCATAGACTTCCATTGAAAGAGATCAAAGGGATATCTCCGGACTGAATTGTCATAGAAACATGGGGGTGGTCTCAGTTGACTCGGGGCAGCAAACAGCCAATCATGAATCACCTCAACACTTCCTAGCCCCTCCCTAGCAACCAATGTCGAGCACCTTAACAACCAAAATCCAAAGAGGGATATCTTCCATTCTGAATGTCACAGAGGCATGGGAGTTGGTTTATATCATTCATAGTGACAAGAAGCCTTTGCAGTTTCATCATTGGCAGCTGTCAAGCAACTCCATAGCAACCAAACAGATTACGCTAGCAACCAAAATCCAAAGAGGCATATCTTCCATTCTGAATGTCTCAGAGGCATGGGAGTTGGTTTATTTCATTCATACTGACAAGCAGCATTTGGAGTTTCATGATTGGTGTCTGCCAAGCTACTCCATAGCAACCAAACAGAGTACACTACCAACCAAAATCCAAAGAGGTATATCTTCCATTCTGAATGTCACAGAGAAATGGGAGTTGGTTTATATAATTCATAGTGACAAGAAGCCTTTGCAGTTTCATCATTGGCAGCTGCCAAGCCACTCCCTAGCAACCAAACAGAGTACCCTAGCAACCGTTTAGCAAAACGTATATCTCTGTATCAGAACATCGTATAGAGATGGGAGTTGGTTTATATCATTTATACTAACAAGAAGCCTTTGCAGTTTCATCATTAGCAGCTGCCAAGTAACCCCATAGCAACCAAACAGAGTACCCTAGCAACCAAAATCCAAAGAGGTATATCTTTCATTCTGAATGTCGCAGAGGCATGGGAGTTGGTTTATATCATTCATACTGACAAGCAGCCTTTGGAGTTTCATGATTGGCAGCTTACAAGACACTCCCTAGCAAACAAACAGAGTACCCTAGCAACCAAAATCCAAAGAGGGATATCTTCCATTCTGAATGTCACAGAGGCATGGGAGTTGGTTTATATCATTCATACTGACAAGAAGCCTTTGGAATTTCATCATTTGCAGCTGCCAAGTAACTCCATAGCAACCAAACAGAGTACCCTAGCAACCAAAATCCAAAGAGGCATATCTTCCATTCTGAATGTCACAGAGACATGGGAGTTGGTTTATATCATTCATACTGACAAGCAGCCTTTGGAGTTTCATGATTAGCAGCTGCCAAGCCACTCCCTAGCAACCAAACAGAGTACCCTAGCAACCAAAATCCAAAGAGGGATATCTTCCATTCTGAATGTCACAGAAGCATGGGAGTTGGTTTATATCATTCATAATAACAAGAAGCCTTTGCAGTTTCATCATTGGCAGCTGTCAAGCAACTCCATAGCAACCAAATAGAGTACCCTAGCAACCAAAATCCAAAGAGGGATATCTTCCATTCTGAATGTCACAGAGGCATGGGAGTTGGTTTATATCATTCATAGTGACAAGAAGCCTTTGGAATTGCATCATTGGCAGCTGCCAAGTAACTACATAGCAACCAAACAGAGTACCCTAGCAACCAAAATCCAAAGAGGCATATCTTCCATTCTGAATGTCGCAGAGACATGGGAGTTGGTTTATATCATTCATAGTGACAAGAAGCCTTTAGAGTTTCATGATTGGCAGCTGACAAGCCACTCGCTAGCAACCAAATAGAGTACCCTAGCAACCGTTTAGCAAAACGTATATCTCTGCATCAGAACATCGTATAGAGATGGGAGTTGGTTTATATCATTCATACTGACAAGAAGCCTTTGTAGTTTCATCATTAGCAGCTGCCAAGCACCTCCATAGCAACCAAACAGAGTACCCTAGCAACCATTTTACAAGACCTACATCTCTGCATCAGAATATTGTATAGAGATGGGGGTTGGCTCATTAGTTTCGGTTGGAAAACAGTCTGTAAATATCACCATGGTAACTGTGTATTCACACCCTAGCAACCATTTAGAGCCACCTAGCAACCATATTGCAACATATAGAAGCCATATTTCAGCTCCACAACATCGTACAGACGTGGTTGTTGGCTCGTATGCAATCAAGTACAACACCCTAGCAACCGAGTGGCGAGTTTTGCCACTGCAAGCACCACTTCACATTTTCTTCAGGAAATGTACATTCTAGTTAGTGGTGCTTGCTGAAAGCAAGGCATCACTATTGTTATTGCTCATACTTATTAGTGGTGCTTTTTTAAAAGCATCACTATTGTTATTGCTCATACTTATTATTCTTCTTCTTATTATTCTGGACAAAGTTTGGCGCGTAATGCGCCCCGCATCGTTTGTCTCAGACCCCTGAGTGAGGTGTCAAATCGACCGCCTCATTGAGGAGAGGTGTGCTATGACTTTTCTAAGCGATCGGGTGTACGATGTTCGCACAGCGGACGAAAAAGCGGCCAAAAAAGTCCCATTGACTTTACATGGGGAGTTCTAAAAATATTTGAATCCCAACCGACGTTTTCACACACACAGACTCCAAAGGGCCTGACACCCCTGCGTCTCTCCCTCTCTCTCTCCCTCAGAGGATTTATATTATCAAGCAGCCAATAAGTTATGGCCTAAAATCTTCATAGCCACACCCTAGCAACCAGTTTCAGCACCCTAGCAACCACTAAGAGCTCCCTAGCAACCACCCTAAACCAAAAAAAAACATTTTTTTATTTTTTTTATATTTTTTAAAGCAATTTTACTCTCGTGGCCTTGCGATATCGCTCCATGCTTGTGCCTATTCGGCCATAGGCACGAGGCCGCAGGCCGAGTGCCGTACAGAAGGCACTCGTTATTAAAGATTTTAAGAACTCTATAAAAACTCCATAGTAACCATATTTGACAACTACCAACCACCTAGTAACACCATAGCAACTAACAAAAACACCTTAGCAACCACCCTGAACACCCTACCAACGTCTAGAAATGCTCTAGTAACCACAAAAAACTCTAGCAAGCACCCAGAACACCCTAGCAACCACCTAGCAACGCCCTAGCAACCACCAAGAATACCCTAGCAACTGCCTAGCAACCACCAATAATACCCTAGCAACTGCCTAGCAACCACCCAGAACACCTTAGCAACTGCTTAGCAACACCATAGCAACCACCCAGAATACCATAGCAACTGCCTAGCAACACCCTAGCATCCACCCAGAATACCATAGCAACTGCCTAGCAACACCATAGCAACCACCCAGAACACCCTAGCAACCACCTAGCAACGCCCTAGCAACAACCAAGAATACCCTAGCAACTGCCTAGCAACCACCCAGAACACCTTAGCAACTGCCTAGCAACACTATAGCAACCACCCAGAACACCCTAGCAACCACCTGGCAACATGCTTATCATGCTAGCATCATGCTAGCAACATGCTTATCATGCTAGCATCATGCTAGCATCATGCTAATCAAGCTAGCATCATGCTAATCAAGCTAGCATCATGCTAGCAACATGCTAATCAAGCTAGCATCATGCTAGCAACATGCTAATCATGCTAGCATCATGCTAGCAACATGCTAAACAAGCTAGCATCATGCTACCAACATGCTAATAAAGCTAGCATCATGCTAGCAACATGCTAATCAAGCTAGCATAATGTTAGCATCATGCTAGCAACATGCTAATCATGCTATCATCATGCTAGCAACATGCTAATCAAGCTAGCATCATGCTAATCAAGCTAGCATCATGCTAGCAACATGCTAATCAAGCTAGCATCATGCTAGCAACATGCTAATCATGCTAGCATCATGCTAGCAACATGCTAATCAAGCTAGCATCATGCTAGCAACATGCTAATCATGCTAGCATCATGCTACCAACATGCTAATCAAGCTAGCATAATGCTAGCATCATGCTAGCAACATGCTAATCATGCTAGCATTATGCTAGCAACATGCTAATCAAGCTAGCATAATGCTAGCAACATGCTAATCATGTTAGCATCTAGCTAAAAACATGCTATCAAAATGCTAATCATGCTAGCATCTTGTTAAAAGCATGCTAGCAACATGCTAATCATGCTAGCATCATCCAACCAACATGCTAATCATGCTAACAACATGCTAATCCTGCTAGCATCATTCTAACGACATGTTAATCATAGAAAATCATGCTGGAATGTGGTAAATCGTAGTAAATCATCTTAGAAACATGGTAAATCGTGGTAAATAATGCTAAAACGTGGTATATCATGGTATCACAACATGTTAATTGTGTTAGCATCTGCCCAGTGGTGAGTTTTGCCACTGCAAGCACCACTTCACATTTTCTTCAGGAAATGTACATTCTAGTTAAGTTGGCTTGAGAGAGCCAACTTACTGAAATCCTATTTAAACTTATTATTAAGTTGGCTTGAGAAAGCCAACATATTGAAATCCTATTTAAACTTATTAAGTTGGCTTGAGAGAGCCAACATATTGAAATCCTATTTAAACTTATTATTATTATTAAGTTGGCTTGAGAGAGCCAACATATTGAAATCCTATTTAAACTTATTATTATTATTATTATTCTTCTGACCCTAAAAATTTCTGTATCAAACTCCTCCTAGAGCTTTAACTCTACATACTCCAAACTCGGCTCAGACACTCAAACTGATCTGACTCGAGTTGCTATATCTTTTCAGACTGATCGGACTTACGGTTTTCCTAAAAATGACGATCAAAACTCGAAAAAACTCATTCAAAAACTCCCATTGACTTACATTGGGAGTTCTAAAAAATTCAAACCGACGAAAATTCAAATCAAAATACCTTGAAGACTAAACCAAACTGCCGTTCTATATACTATATTAGCCAATGAGACTCATTTAAACTAATGAACTCTAAACTCAAAACGTGTGTGTGTGTGTGAGAGAGAGAGAGAGAGAGCGTGTGTGTCTATGTGTGAGTGTGTGTGTGTGTGTGTAAACTCAAAAACTCGTACACACTCATTTAAACTTATAAACTCTTAACTCAAAAACTTGTACACTTATAAACTCTAAACTCATATAAACTCTGAGTGTGTGTGTGTGTGAGAGAGAGAGAGTGTGTATCTATGTGCGTGAGTGTGTGTGTGTGTTTGTGTGTGTGTGTGTGTGTGTGTGTTAATGAGCTTGTCTGTGTGTGTGTGTGTGTGAGTGAGTTAGTGAGTGTGTGTGTGAGAGAGATAGTGTGTGTGTGTGAGAGAGAGAGTGAGAGTCTGTGCGTGCGTGCTTGTGTGTGTGTGTATGTCGAAAATTTAAATCTAAACACCTTGAAGACTAAACCAAACTGCCGTTCTATATACTATATGAGCCATTGAGACTCATTTAAACTAATGAACTCTAAACTCAAAACGTGTGTGTGTGTGTGTGAGAGAGAGAGAGAGAGTGTGTGTCTATGTGTGAGTGTGTGTGTGTGTGTGTGTGTGTAAACTCAAATACTTGTACACACTCATTTAAACTTATAAACTCTTAACTCAAAAACTTGTACACTTATGAACTCTAAACTCATATAAACTCTGAGTGTGTGTGAGAGAGAGAGTGTGTGTCTATGTGCGTGAGTGTGTGTGTGTGTGTGTGTTAATGAGCTTGTCTGTCTGTGTGTGAGTGAGTTAGTGAGTGTGTGTGTGAGAGAGATAGTGTGTGTGTGAGAGAGAGAGTGAGAGTCTGTGCGTGCGTGCTTGTGTGTGTGTGTATGTCAAAAATTTAAATCTAAACACCTTGAAGACTAAACCAAACTGCCGTTCTATATACTATATGAGCCATTGAGACTCATTTAAACTAATAAACTCTAAACTCATACACTTATAATTAGAATAAGTGTATGAGATTAACTAATTAACTTATAAACTCATGAATTCATAGACTTATAAACTATTAAACTCATTAATTAATAAACTCTGAACTCTTAAACTCATTTAAACTTATAAACTCTAAACTCATTTAAACTTATAAACTCAAAACTCAAAAACTCATACACTTATAAACTCCAAACTCAAACTCTTGAGTGTGCGTGTGTGTGTGTCTGAGTGTGTGTGTGTCTGAGTGAGTGTGTGAGCGAGTTAGTGTGTGTGTGTGTGTGTGTGTGTGTGCGTGTGTATGTGTGTGTGTGTTTATCTATCTATTAACTTATCTATCTACCTGCCATAAACTTCAAACTACTGTAAACTACTTTAAACTTCAAACCACTTTAAACTTCTTACGTTTAAAGCTCCCAGCTCCCAAGCAACTCCATAGCAACCAAACTTGAGTACCCTAGCAACCGTTTTGCAAGACCTATATCTCTG
Source organism: Abramis brama (assembly GCF_963993115.1). NCBI lineage: Eukaryota > Metazoa > Chordata > Actinopteri > Cypriniformes > Leuciscidae > Abramis > Abramis brama. Next base: position 22,148,452 of record NC_139971.1, read on the forward strand.
TATCAGAACATCGTACAGAGATTAGGTTTGGCTCTTTTGACTCATGCTAGCAAACAGCACTTCTAACATGCTATACATGCTAGCAGTGAATAGCTACATGCTAATAGCGATTAGTTAAGTGCTAAATCATACCAAGATCATGCAAACAACTATATCAAAACTCCATAGTAACCATCTGTGACAACTACCAACCACCTAGCAACACCATAGCAACCACCCAGAACACCCTAGCAACCGCCTAGCAACACCAGAACACCCTAGCAACTGCCTAGCAACCACCCAGAATACCCTAGCAACCGCCTAGCAACACCATAGCAACCACCCAGAACACCCTAGCAACCGCCTAGCAACACCATAGCAACCACCCAGAACACCCTAGCAACTGCCTAGCAACCACCCAGAATACCCTAGCAACCGCCTAGCAACACCATAGTAACCACCCAGAACACCCTAGCAACCGCCTAGCAACCACCCAGAATACCCTAGCAACTGCCTAGCAACCGCCTAGCTACCACCCAGAATACCTTAGCAACACCATAGCAACCACCCAGAACACCCTAGCAACCGCCTAACAACACCCTAGCAACCGCCTAGCAACCACCCAGAACACCCTAGCAACCGCCTAGCAACACCATAGCAACCACCCAGAACACCCTAGCAACCGCCTAGCAACCACCCAGAACATCCTAGCAACCGCCTAGCAACACCATAGCAACCACCCAGAATACCCTAGCAACCACCTAGCAACCGCCTAGCAACCACCCAGAATACCTTAACAACCGCCTAGCAACACCATAGCAACCACCCAGAACACCCTAGCAACCGCCTATCAACCACCCAAAAGACCCTAGCAACCACCCAAAATATCCTAGCAACCGCCTAGCAACCACCCAGAACACCCTAGTAACCACCCAGAACACCCTAGCAACCACCTAGCAACCACCCAGAACACCCTAGCAACCACCCAAAATACCCTAGCAACCGCCTAGCAACCACCCAAAAGACCCTAGCAACCACCAGAAATATCCTAGCAACCGCCTAGCAACCACTCAGAATACCCTAGCAACCACCTTGCAAAAAACTTTCTGGTCCAAACTTTCTCAAGCCAACTTAAAGTTTGTCTCGACGAACTTTCGCATCTAGTTATTATTATTCTTCTGACCGTAAAAATTTACAACTCAAACTCCTCCTAGAGCTTTAACTCCACATACTCCAAATTCGGCTCAGACGCTCAAACTGATCTGACTCGGTGTGCTATATCTTTTCAGACTGATCGGACTTACGGTTTTCCTAAAAATGACGATCAAAACTCGAAAAAACTCATTCAAAAACTCCCATTGACTTACATTGGGGAGTTCTAAAAAATTCAAACTGACAAAATTTAAATCTAAACACCTTGAAGACTAAACCAAACTGCCGTTCTATATACTATATGAGCCATTGAGACTCATTTAAACTAATGCACTCTAAACTCATACACTTATAAACTAATTAACTTATAAACTCATGAATTCATAGACTTATGAACTCTTAAACTCATAAATTAATAAACTCTGAACTCTTAAACTCATTTAAACTTATAAACTCTAAACTCATTAAAACTTATAAAATCTAAACTCAAAAACTCTTATACTTATAAACTCATCAATTTATACACTTATAAACTCTAAACTCATAAACTCTGAGTGTGTGTGTGTGTGTGTGTGTGTGTGTGTTTGTGAACACACACACACACACACACACACACACTCTAAACTCATTTAAACATAAACTCAAAACTCAAAAACTCGTAAACTACTTTAAACTTCAAACCACTTTAAACTTCTTAAGTTTAAAGCTCCCAGCTCCCAAGCAACTCCATAGCAACCAAACTTGAGTACCCTAGCAACCGTTTTGCAAGACCTATATCTCTGTATCAGAACATCGTATAGAGATGAGGTTTGGCTCTTTTGACTCATGCTAGCAAACAGCACTTCCAACATGCTACACATGCTAGCAGTGAATAGCTACATGCTAATAGCGATTAGTTAAGTGCTATATCATGCCAAGATCATGCTATGAACTCTATAAATACTCCATAGTAACCATCTGTGACAACTACCAACCACCTAGCAACACCATAGCAACCACCCAGAACACCCTAGCAACTGCCTAACAACCGCCCAGAATACCTTAGCAACCGCCTAGCAACTCCATAGCAACCACCCAGAACACCCTAGCAACCGCCTAGCAACCACTCAGAATACCCTATCAACGGCCTAGCAACACCATAGCAACCACCCAGAATACCCTAGCAACCGCCTAGCAACACCATAGCAACCACCCAGAACACCCTAGCAACCGCCTAGCAACAGCATAGAAACCACCCAGAATACCCTAGCAACCGCCTAGCAATACCATAGCAACCACCCAGAATACCCTAGCAACCGCCTAGCAACCACCCAGAACACCCTAGCAACCGCCTAGCAACCACCCAAAACACCCTAGCAACCGCCTAGCAACCACCCAAGACACCCTAGCAACCACCCAGAACACCCTAGCAACCGCCTAGCAACACCATAGCAACCACCCAAAACACCCTAGCAACCGCCTAGCAACCACCCAGAACACCCTAGCAACCGCCTAGCAACACCATAGCAACCACCCAAAACACCCTAGCAACCGCCTAGCAACCACCCAGAACACCCTAGCAACCGCCTAGCAACACCATAGCAACCACCCAAAACACCCTAGCAACCGCCTAGCAACCACCCAGAATACCCTAGCAACCGCCTAGCAACAGCATAGCAACCACCCAGAACACCCTAGCAACCGCCTAGCAACCACCCAAAACACCCTAGCAACTGCCTAGCAACACCCTAGCAACCACCCAGAACACCCTAGCAACCACCCAAAATACCTTAGCAACCGCCTAGCAACACCATAGCAACCACCCAAAACACCCTAGCAACCGCCTAGCAACCACCAACATACCTTAGCAACTTCCTATCAACACCCTAGCAACCACCAAAAATACCCTAGCAACCGCTTAGCAACACCCTAGCAACCACCCAGAAAACACAAGCAACCACCTAGCAACAACCAAAACACCTTAGCAACCCACTAGATAACCCCCAACAACTTTTTAACTTTAAACTACTTTAAACTTCAAACTAATTTAAACTTTAAGCTAATTTAAACTTCAAACTAATTTAAACTTTAAACTACATTAAACTTTAAACTAATTTAAACTAATTTAAACTTTAAGCTAATTTAAACTTCAAACTACTTTAAACTTCAAACTAATTTAAACTTTAAACTACTTTAAACTTTAAACTAATTTAAACTCCAAACTATTTTAAACTTCTTCAATCTTTCTGGTCCAAACTTTCTCAAGCCAACTTAAAGTTTGTCTCGACGAACTTTTGCATCTAGTTATTATTATTCTTCTGACCCTAAAAAAATCTATATCAAACTCCTCCTAGAGCTTTAACTCTACATACTCCAAACTCGGCTCAGACACTCAAACTGATCTGACTCGGTATGCTATATCTTTTCAGACTGATCGGATTTACGGTTTTCCTAAAAATGACGATCAAAACTCGAAAAAACTCATTCAAAAACTCCCATTGACTTACATTGGGGAGTTCTAAAAAATTCAAACCGACAAAAATTTAAATCTAAACACCTTGAAGACTAAACCAAACTGCCGTTCTATATACTATATGAGCCATTGAGACTCATTTAAACTAATAAACTATAAACTATAAACACTTATAAACTAATTAACTTATAAACTCATGAATTCATAAACTTATGAACTCTTAAACTCATAAATTAATAAACTTTGAACTCTTAATCTCATTTAAACTTATAAACTCTAAACTGATTTAAACTTATAAACTCAAAACTCAAGAACTCATACACTTATTAACTCATCAATTTATACACTTATAAACTCTAAACTTAGACACACACACTGAGTTTATGAGTGAGTGTGTGAGCGAGTTAGTGGGTGTGTGTGTGTGTGTGTGTCTGTGTGTTTGTGTGTTTGTTTGTGTGTGTGTGTGTGTGTGTGTCTAACTTATTTATCTATCTCTCAAACTTCAAACTACTGTAGACTACTGTAAACTTAAAACCACTATAAACGTCTTAAGTTTAAATCTTCCAGCTCCCAAGCAACTCCATAGCAACCAAACTCGAGTACCCTAGCAACCGTTTTGTAAGACCTATATCTCTGTATCAGAACATCGTATAGAGATGAGGTTTGGCTCTTTTGACTCGTGCTAGCAAACAGCACTTCCAACATGCTACATATGCTAGCAGTGAATAGCTACATGCTAATAGCGATTAGTTAAGTGTTAAATCATGCCAAGATCATGCTAAGAACTCTATAAAAACTCCATAGTAACCATCTGTGACAACTACCAACCACCTAGTAACACCATATCAACCGCCCTGAATACCATAGCAACCCCCCAGAACACCCTAGCAACCGCCTAGCAACCACCCAAAAGACCCTAGCAACCACCCAGAACACCGTAGCAACCACCCAAAATACCCTAGCAACCACCCAAAACACCCTAGCAACCGCCTAGCAACCACCCAAAAGACCCTAGCAACCGCCTAGCAACCACCCAAAAGACCCTAGCAACCACCCAAAATATCCTAGCAACCGCCTAGCAACCACCCAAAAGACCCTAGCAACCACCAGAAATATCCTAGCAACCGCCTAGCAACCACCCAGAATATCCTAGCAACCACCCAAAACAGCCTAGCAACAACCCAGAACACCCTAGCAACCGCCTAGCAACCACCCAAAAGACCCTAGCAACCGCCTAGCAACCACCCAGAACACCCTAGCAACCACCCAAAAGACCCTAGCAACCACCCAAAATACCCTAGCAACCGCCTAGCAACCACCCAAAATACCCTAGCAACATCCAAAAGACCCTAGCAACCGCCTAGCAACCACCCAAAATATCCTAGCAACCACCCAAAACACCCTAGCAACCGCCTAGCAACCACCCAAAAGACCCTAGCAACCACCCAAAACAGCCTAGCAACCACCCAGAACACCCTAGCCACCACCTAGCAACCACCCAGAATACCTTAGCAACGCCTAGCAACACCATAGCAACCACCCATAACACCCTTGCAACTGCCTAGCAACCACCCAGAACACCCTAGCAACCACCAAAATACCTTAGCAACCGCCTAGCAACACCATAGCAACCACCCATAACACCCTAGCAACCGCCTAGCAACCACCCAAAAGACTCTAGCAACCACCCAAAATATCCTAGCAACCACCCAAAACACCCTAGCAACCGCCTAGCAACCACCCAAAAGACCCTAGCAACCGCCTAGCAACCACCCAGAACACCCTAGCAACCGCCTAGCAACCACACAAAAGACCCTAGCAACCACCCAAAACACCCTAGCAACCACCCAAAACACCCTAGCAACCGCCTAGCAACCACCCAGAATACCTTAGCAACCGCCTAGCAACACCATAGCGACCACCCATAACATCATAACAACCGCCTAGCAAAAAACTTTCCGGTCCAAACTTTCTCAAGCCAACTTAAAGTTTGTCTCGACGAACTTTCGCATCTAGTTATTATTATTATTATTATTATTCTTCTTACTAAAATTTTATACTCTAACTCCTCCTAGAGCTTTAACTCTACATACTCCAAACTCGGCTCAGACACTCAAACTGATCTGACCAGGTGTGCTCTATCTTTTCAGACTGATCGGACTTACGGTTTTCCTAAAAATGATGATCAAAACTCGGAAAAACTCCCATTGACTTGCATTGGGGAGTTCTAAAAAATTCAAATTTAGATTCAAACTCACCAACCGACGAAAATTCAAATCAAAATACCTTGAAGACTAAACCAAACTGCCGTTCTATATACTATATGAGCCAATGAGACTCATTTAAACTAATGAACTCTAAACTCATACACTTATAAACTAATTGACTTATAAACTCTTGAATTCATAGACTTATGAACTCTTAAACTCATAAATTAATAAACTCTGAACTCTTAAACTCATTTAAACTTATAAACTCTAAACTCATTAAAACTTATAAACTCTAAACTCATTTAAAACTTATAAACTCTAAACTCAAAAACTCTTACACTTATAAACTCATCAATTCATACACTTATAAACTCTTAACTCATAAACTCTGAGTGTGTGTGTGTGTGTGTGTGTGTGAACACACACACACACACACATACACACACTCTAAACTCATTTAAACTTAAACTCATTTAAACTTATAAACTCAAAACTCAAAAACTCACAAACTGTGTGTGTGTGAGACAGTGAGCATGTGTGTGTGAGTGTGTTAGTGAGGGTGTGTGTGTGTGAGTTAGTGAGGGTGTGTGTGTCTGAGTGAGTATATGTGCGTGAGTGAGTGTGTGTGTGTGTGTGTGTGTGTGAGTTAGTTAGTGTGTGTGTGTGTGTGTGTGTGTGTGAGAGAGAGTGTGTGTGAGTTAGTTAGTGTGTGTGTGTGTGTGTGTGTGTGTGTGTGTGTGTGTGAGAGAGTGTGTGTGTCTATGTGTGTGTGTGTGTTTGTGAGAGAGTGTGTGTGTCTATGTGTGTGTGTGTGTGTGAGAGAGAGAGAGTGTGTGTGTGTGTGTGTCTGTGTGAGAGCGAGTTAGTGTGTGTGTGTGTGTGAGTGTGTGCGCGTGTATGTGTGTGAGAGAGAGAGTGTGTGTGTGTGTGTGTGTGCGTGTGTGAGTGTATGTCCGTGAGTGAGTGTATGTGCGTGAGTGTGTGTGTGTGTGTGTGAGAGAGAGTTAGCGAGGGTGTGTGTGTGTGTGTGTGAGAGAGTGTGT